>NC_142207.1:21268750-21600000 GCF_049639895.1 Pseudopodoces humilis | reverse complement strand
TCATCACGGTATTTTGCATAATAAAAAAAAACAAGAAAAAATGTAAATGCACAATTTCTATTCTTTTACTATTTTACAATTGTGCAAGTCATCTCAGTCAGTTATTCAGATAATCAGGGAATGTTACCTAGAAATATTATTCAATAAACTTTAAATAATGTTTCTGGCAACTTTGTTGGGAGACAGGAGTATGTGTTTGTGCAAGACCCACTCATTGTGTGGCACATAAATAGATGGTCTGGAGGATATGATGGTAGTGAGACAACAGCAAAAGCATTGTGAAAATACAGGAAATCCAAAGGTTCCCTGAGAATCTTTCCTTGCAAAAAGTGCTTTGAAAATCTGCGCTCCCTCTTGCACAGCGTGTGATTGAGTTGTTCCAAGCCAGGCTGTGTTGTGCAGCAGTGCAAGCCCCAGCCCTGCCAGGGGCTGTGTTTGGGTGCTGCTGAAATCAATCGCTCTAGTTGCAGGTGCAGATCACATTGCAAGACCAGGGCACAGGATGTCAGATTTATAGGCCCATTTCTTTCAACCTCATTTTTGTATCTTTTCTCTGCTAGCCTCCAGCAGAACTCTTTTACTTGTTTCCCAAACCTCCGTTTCTTGCACAGTACAAAAAGATCTGGTAAAAAATAACTCCAAACAGTTCCATTTTAAAACTTAATTTCACATAGCACATGTGAATTTAACTCTTTGCTGTCTTCTGCTGAGTTCAGGATGCCACAGCCAAAGTCTGGGAGCCAAAGCAGAGAAATACAGGTACTTGTGTATCACGTAGGCTACTTTTAGAACCTCGAGGCAAAATGCTTTGGGGAAGAATGGATCTATGCCTAGAATGGATTTCTCAAGGGCAAACCTTGGTTAAACAGAGGTGTTTATCTCACAAGACATAACCATAATGCTGCTTCTATCAGGCTCAGCTAGGATTGGGGGATGACATGTGAGTTGGCACAGGGACTACCTGAGCCCAAGATCTAGAGGAGTTCTTTGTCTTCTTTGCCCCATCCTAGCTGTGGTTTTGTCATGTGTGTGTTAGGATTTAATTCTGCTCTGTATATACTATTTTCTCTGGTACAGAATTCCTTTTGGGTAGTCTTCTCCAGTGTAGCTGACAAACAGATTTTTGTGTGTGCTGTTCATTCATCAGGAGGAATGAACAAGATGGTTTCCAAACACTGATCTTTACCAAGTAGTACCTCAAGCTAATAAAAAGTTAGTGAGAAAATTTTGTTGGGAGCAGAGGCTAATATTATGTTTTGCTTGGCAAAATTGCCATACCTGTGTCCTCTGATAGACCTTTAAATAATCCATGCATGTCATTCATTTGAGATTTTCTTTCATGCTTAGCCCATAATCCATCCAGGGTTGCTCTGGGTTAGTATTTGAATTTCTTTCCTGTTCTATTTTATTATATAAAGGCATAAAACATCCAAATTAATAAATGGAGCTTTTCTTCAGCATGTTTGGTGTAACATAGTTCTCTACAATTTCTATGCACAATCTATGAGCATGAATTAACTTCTAGGTCCCTTGTTTCTGGACCTGTGACATCATTGAGTCGTCCTGACAAAGGCATCCTGTTTCAGAAGAGGTTTTGCTTTCTTCTCAAGGTTTTGCAAAATAACAAGTGTATCCAAAGAAAAGCTAAGTGAAAACATGGCCATCCAAAAAACAAGATACTTAAACTGGAGAAGAATATTGGTTTTCTTTCTCTGATCTTCCTGTGTTGTGTTTTTAAGGACTCAGGTCTAGTATGAGATTATTTTTAAACTGAGATCATAATGTTTTAGCCCAACTGGCTTTGCATAAGAGTGGCAGGATATCCACACTGTTCTCTTCCTTTATGTTTTGGTATAGGTATAGATATAGGTATTATTATTATTATTATTATTATTATTATTATTATTATCATTATAATTATTATCATTATTATCATTATTATCATTATTATCATTATTATCATTATTATCATTATTATTATGTTTTGCAAGTCCATCATGTGAAAGAACGGATCATGATGATATCCTGCCATCCGTTGTCCAGCAACTCACTCAGATTCCTGAAGAAAAAGATTTTATTTTCTTGCCTAGTTCTGGAAATGTTCATGAATACAAATAACAAATGCAAATGGTACAGGGACAGTGGTATTAGAAATTGAAATGCCCACTGTGTATTTTGTACAAATATATTCATTATGCTAGAAATGCATGATGACTGAGCGGTGGTCCCTGTTGGTCTATGGTGGCTACAGTTGATGGATACAGATTATTAAATTTTATTTTAATAGCAGGTAGTGACAAAGTGTCTCAGTGCTTAGCAATGCATCCTAGTATCTGCTACACAAACACATGCAAATATATTTCTGTAACAGACAATAAAATCCTATTGCATCTCTTAGGCTGCAGAAGAAGCTGGTACGTAAGTCTACAGGTACCTAAAGGTGTGCAAAATTAAGAGAACTGAACACATTTTTAAATGAGTGATCCAAAATGTGCTTCCTCACAAAGTCCAGGTGGTCAGCACCTGGTCTCTGGACCAGGCAGGTTAAATGGATGAATGCAAAGACTCTCTGCCCTTATTCTCAAATGCCAGGAGGCATAGGCTGCTTGCACTGGGTGGCAAGTCTGTCACTGATTCTGGGTATGGCAAACAGAAGACAGTACTTGTGGAGGGTGCTGGGCCAAGGAGTGAGACCCCTGTGAGCCCAGCCTGGGCTGTGTGGCCCAGTCAGTGCGTGGGGCTGGAATTGTGCTGCTCATCAGCTCAGCCAAGCGGGCTGGTGGGGCTAGAATGGAGGCTTTTGTTGCCTCTAAATCTTTCTGAAGTCTCACCTTTCGAAGCCAGTGAAAGAGAAGTGAAGGGGAGAGGATTTGCAAGGTTTGGAAACCCTGTGTTGATGATTTGACAATAAATGTTCTTCAATTACAGCTTCTCCCACTCCTCTGACCTTCTGGCCCCAGTGCTCATTATGAACAAGGTCTGAGCTGCTCCGAGTTTGAAGGACTGAGTTTGACTCAGTTTTTGTGCTCTGGCAAACTCCCACTGCCTTCAGGACAAGCTTGATTTAATATAAGGACTAAAATCCTTGGGGTCTGGCCTTAGGAGAGCAGTAAATGCAATCAGCTTCTTTGGTCTGACAGAATGAATAAAGAGAGGCTCCGGAGCGCTCGGCATCAGCAGAGATGGCAGAGATTATGAGGGGAGATCTGGATCATATTACAGGCTCCCAATTCATGGTAACCACTTGTGAAAGAGCTCTGGGCATCGCCCTGGACCGCACAGGGAAGGGCTCCCTTCCATGTCTTGCAGTTAAAAGTCAAATGAATGGTATCAATTGGGAGGGCAAAACAATGGTGAGACTATTAGAATGACATTATTGTAAAAAACTTACTTTTCCTGAAGTTCTCATTACTCCTACTCGAAAAGGAAATAGCAGGAATTACAGAGCTTACACTGGGATGATGGAAATTTGTGGAGATGTGAAAAGAGTGTGAATGAGGAGAGAGTGAAAAGATTGGTACTATTCAATTTAGATGAAGATAAACAAGAAGAGACATGACCGAGGTACAGCGGGTAACAGATCCTATTGAGAAGGTAAATCCAGAACCACTTTGCCTCTTCTCATGACACTTGAATAAAACAATTGATTAAATGGACAAAATGCACATTTCAGCCAAAAAAGGAAGATATTTGAACCCATCTTAAAAGACTTATAGCAATCAGCTGCAGTCCAAGCCAAATAGCTGTTGAATCTTGAAAAACAGCTACAGCATTTACAGTCTTTCCTGAGTTACCTTAGGCATGGTGTACATGGCTTTAGGGGCAGCCAGGCTTCCAGAAGCTCTCAGGCTTCAGGGTCTAACAAAAAGAATAATCCAGAGGCTCTAGGAAATGATCTCTCCTATGTACATTAGTTCTGTTTGCCTGCCTTGGAATTCTTGCACTGACTCTAAAAACCTGAAGCTTTGGTAGGAGACCCTCTATGCATTAGGCAGATCATTATTTTGAACTGGTGTGGCAGCAGTCTTTATATAAATTTAGTTATGAAGTAAGCCATTCTGCTTTTAGAATATATGCATATCTAGGTTCGACTCAGAGAACTTCCAGCAGCGTGTTGCATTATTCCTGGGCAGCTGAGATCAGTGGTGCTCTCCCAGCTCTATGCCAGCCCTGGCCATACCCCACTGCTGCCTACTTTTCTTCCCTAGCATTTTGCAGAACAGCTGTTCTCTGCAATTTGGATCTGCCTTGGGATTTGCACAAAAAAAAATGCATAGGAGAGGTGGGCTGGAGGAAGGGACAGCCACGGAGCCCTTTTTGGTTTGAGTACCTTGTGTCTCAGGAATTTATATGGCTTGGCTCTGTCCCTTGGGTGAGCTGTAATGAATGGTTTAAGCTCACACACTAGGTTTTGTAATTACGATAGGTTAAGAGAAGATATGAGCAATGCTGCTCAGCTAATGAGCTTGTTTAGGCACAGAAACTCTGTCTCCATACTGTCTCTGTACACCCACATCCTGTCCTAGCAGGCCTTTACATATGAGTAAAACTTCAAGAAACTTAAGTAAAGGTGTGAGCAGACATTTTTCTTATTCTGTTTCACCATGTTAGTACTCATCCACACTGCCTCTTCTTTCATCCAGTATGAAATAAGGCAAGTCCATAGACCTGATTTTGATCACCTGGACATTGTTGGAGTGAATAGGAATCACAGCTGGAAAGATTTTAGTTAAGATGATCAGTCTTAGAGGGTTATGTCTTTGCAAAAGAGCCAAAATATGAAGAAACAGCTGATTATATATATAGCTCTGAAAGCTGCACGAAGGAAACATGAGTGGGTGGTCACTTGCTTCTTTGTCTTTTGCAGGAAGGAGTCAGGATTACTGCTAAACTCATTTCACACACAACCACTCAGGTCTGGGCTAGTTTAAGGGTAAGGAGCTTAAATAACCTTTTTTTTTCTTTTCAACTCCCCCTCTCTGAACACTACAGAACAAAGTATTTCTCCACAAAGTTACTATTTCATGGCTTGCACAAGTACCTGGTGAGCAGAGGCTTAGCACTTTACTGCCCAAACTGTGGTAAGCACCAAAGTTTATCTTTGCAGTTCTCTTTAGCTAGGCACTGTCTGCTGGAGACACACTGCACATGATGTGCTTATATGGTAAATATAAGTTTTTGAGCTATATGTGCAGAAAAGAGTGCCAGAGAATGAATTCCTGAAAGAATTTTTTCCTATTAAGGGAGATTTGTCAGAACTTACTGAAAATATGATCTACTGTGTCCCAGTGAAAAAAAAGGGGCAATTTTATTAAAGTTGTGTTGGTGGGGATTCAGCTCTTTGTTTCTATGATGAGAAGCAGAATTGGCAGTCTCTCTGTGCTGGTAGATGTGCTAGGGCTGTGGGTGAGCTGGCAGTGGTCTGGCAGAGCTCTGTGGTGTAGGAGGTTTTTGGCATCACTGTGGTTCAGAGGCTTGGCTTTCCCTAGGCCTTTTCTTTAACAGATGACAGGTTTGCCCTTTACGTACCCCAGCTCTAGACTCCCGAGTGAAAAACAAAATCCACAGCAAACTCTGAAGTTTTTCAAGTGAGCCTTTGCTTGTTTCTGCAGAAGGTTCCCTATGTGAAAATGTCACTGCTTTGTGTGCTGTAGCTGAAGGGTCTTTAGGGCTGCACCGGCTTTCTCAGCACTCTCTGACGGAATTTGACTGGAGTGATGCTCCAGACAATTTTCTGAAAAAGTTCAAAACCAATTTTTTTGTTTTTCTTAAGCATTTATTACTTTCATTTGGGTCCATGCTCTCAGCAGGCTTGCAGAGGAAGACCAGATTCAGAAACAGCTTGGTGCTGATTTTTTTGCAAGCTGGTGTTACAATTGAAGCAGGGACCTCCTGAAAACTCAGTCCTCCAACCCACAGTATTTATTGCTCGGGCTCTCCATCTGTAGTGATCTGGGAATGAGAGGGCAGAAATAATGGTGATCAATACAGTTTGGGCTTTTATGTATAAGGATGTAGTGTTAGATTGGCAATAGGATTGGTAGGTGTCAGCCTTAGGCCACACCTGCAACACTGCGTGAAATCCTGGGAACAGCATCCTTAGGAAAATATTGACAAACTGCTGAGAAAGTGAGAGGAGCAACGAAGCAGTCAGAGCAGAAGGGACCAAATGATGAGAAAGGATTAAAAAAAAGCTAAGTGCCATATCTATGACTTTGCTAGAGGATGATTGATGGGAAACATAGATAAGTTTGAAAGGAGCCTGAATTAAAAAAAAAAAAAAGAGTGAGAGAATAGTTAGGACAGTACACGAAGGTATAACTAAGAATGATGGGGTGAAATTAAGCAAGAGAAAATTTAAGGTGAATCTTAGGAAAAAAATCATTACTGAAATATATTAGGCTGCTGAGCGAGTGTCCATGGGGAGCAGTGCAAACTGCTGCCTGTATATTGTTGAGCCTGGGCAAAATGTTGTCAGGCACGCAGCCAAGGAAGCTGCAGGAGCAGGAAACTGAAGCATATGTACTTTTATCAGTGCTTTTACAGTTTCATGTGTATCATTTACAGGTGTAATTTGGTTAAAACTATTGCATCAAAGCATCTTTGAGAACTCCTCCCTGCTGAAATTGGTGAAAGCGAGATGCATAAATACCTAATGCAGAAGGGCTTGATACCCATTATGGGTGAGGATGGCAACAGCAACGTGTCTTGTACCTAAATGTTGGTGCATCACCAGAATGATGAGCCCTGAGCAGAGCAGTGTGAGCCTGGGCAGGATGCAGGGCATGCTCTGCTGTGCTGTGCCCTGGCAGTGGCACCCATCAAGGCATCTCCACAGCTCAGCTGTCTGGGCAGCCTGGACCACTGGGGCTGGCCACTCCCCAGCCCCTGCAGCCCACAGGTGCAGTGCCCTGGAGATGCATTGCTTTGGCTTTGGACACAGAGGAATTTTACAGGAAACAGCCACCATTTCAATTCAACCAGGCAGAAGGAAAGCCTTCCTCCTCAGCTGGTGTGCCTGTCTGTGAAAACTCAGTGTCCACTGGTGCTTACCTGGCATGTGGGATCCTAAAACCTTCCCTGGAAGAGAGGCTGAGGGTGGCATCTTGTCCTTCATGAGAGTTCCTAACTGAAGGAGGGCTTTGAGTGCAGGAACTTTGCATATTTTGCCAAGAAATTCCTCTGTTTTGTGGAAAACTTTAATTTATTGGGTTGAAGAGTGGCAAGAATAAACCCGAATAGTCCATGGACAAGCCCCTGCTGGGAGCAGTGAAACCTGAGTTTCATTCCCTGCTTTGGTGATATCTTTAAGAAGTAAGGCTACTCTTTGCATTTTGTGCATGACTTTCATCTTCTGGGTCTGCTGCGACCTCAGGGCTTAAACAGAAGAAAAACTTGTTTGTGGATCACAAAAAACAATAGGAAGGGACAGGCTGTAGGTTTGTCAAAATTGTCAGGACCTGTTTGGAAACAGACACTTAGGTACATGTCAAAAATCAGTGTTGAACAATGGAAGACGTCTGAGGATTTTGGGTGGCTTTAGAGATAGCTGGTGGCTTGATGGCAATATGAGGACTTCAGCTTTCCTAAAGGTGAGATAAGCAAGTACTCAGAAAAAAACAAAGTCATGAGGGTCTGGGTATCCAGAAGTCCTGTTGGTGATGAGATGGCATATTTCTTTGTCATGTGGGGCTTCTGCAGCACTCACTTGGCATTTGTGAGGAAGAAAAATAGAAAATAAGCCTTGAAGGAAGCAAACCCAACTGTTTACCTCTCTTTGTTCCATAATGTTTCTTACTGTTTTCAGAGTGCTGGCTCTGTTTCATAACAATTTGAAATAGTTTTGAGGTATTTTTTTCCTGTATTGTTGCCCTTTGCCTTTTATTCTGTATATTCACTACTCCCTATCTAAAGAAATTCTGACTAAATTCCTTGAGGGTCTGACCCTTCCCTTAGCTTTAGTTTATGCTCCCTTGTTCTTGTGTTTGACATAAGCTCAAACAGCCTTGTAAAATCTCATTTCTCTTCCCTTCAGGGTTGTATATTCTTCTATGAAATATTTTCCCCACCCTCCTCTATCCTGCCTCTTCCTAGAAAATTGCTTCTATTTTGGTAACTGTTTTGTTCAGTTAATTGTTAGAGTTCTGGATTCTTTTGTCACTCAATCCATTACCGTCTCCATTACATGTTGTTGTTCTACACTGAGTTTTAGTTATAGCATAATTCAGTTTAGTTATACTCACCTTTTTTTTTGTTTGTTAATCCAGCACTCCATATTATTTCCTTTACATTCTCCTAATTTTTCTCTTCAACAGGGCTCTTCAGTACAGGGCTTAGCAAACTGTAGGCTGATTGCATCACATTTTCTTTTCAGAAAGGTGTGTTCTGGTCTAGGTTTGTTGCTGCTCACCATGGAAGATGCAGTATGCTTACTTCAGCACAATGGTCTTATAAAAAATCCTGAGTTACAAGAACCATACATGGAAATAGGAAACTAACTTCTGTAAACTCTCTTTGGCTCTGTGTTTTTATTTGTCAATAATTATAATTTTGAGCCCGTACATTAAGCAAGTACTGCAAAGTACCCTATTGTCTATAATATAATACAAATTACAATAAAGACCTGTTTTAAAAATAAACACTGCTAAATAGAACACTGCTGAATCCAGATGAACACATTGCTGCAGATAGCTTAAAATGAAGAGGAATTTGGCAAGTAGAATGCTGATTAAGAAGGGAATGAAAATTCACAGTGAAATGTGTTTGCTAGTCATACAGGGGAGCTGAAGGCTCCTGCAACACACGTCTCAAACAGCTCATGCTGCTTTTTAGAACACAGTTTTCCAGTTTCTTTTCCCTGGAGTGTGCCATTAGCTTTGGTCTTCCATTAACTTCCTTTGTAACTTCTTAAAAGAACTCTCTAGAGATGAACATGTCTCTGGAGGACAAATACCAGCTTGAAGAAATTGAACAAATGAGTGATTTTAGAGTGAAACAATTTTGCTGTTTGTCTTTTTTATTTTAACTTCAGTCAGGGAATAGAAAATCTGCTATCTTATTTTTTCTGAAATATGGAACAGGTATCAATCTTAAAACCCCATGATTATTTTACATGCTGCACTGACCAGGAATTGAAAGAAACCAATTATAAGCTCTATCAGCCTCGGTATTTGAAATGGATGCTAGTTCTAAAATGGAATCTTTTATTCTGCAATTCTGACTGTGAACTTTACATGTTTCCTAGCCTTTGAGCTGTCTGCAGAATTTTCTCAAAATTAAATGCAAACTTCAGCACAGGTTTTTTTTCCAGACATGAGTATCTCCAGGAATAAACTTTACAAATAATGTAGCCCACATCTTAAATTATTCTTTTCCTTTATCCAAAGGAAGTACAGCTAGAGACAGAGCAAAACCATTTCATCTCTGCAAGCAATACTTCCCAAGAATTGTACAACATTTTCTAGCAAACACTGTCAGTGTTCAGACTCCTACAGTATTTAGAAAATAGTTAAAATAAAAAAAATTGTTGTCATCTGGAATGTATCACAATATTTTGTATCTTGAGCAAAGTTATGACTTCCAGGGTTCCTGTTGGCACAGCTCAAACACAGTTTTCTGAAAAGATAATGGTGCTTTAGTGTGATTTGGCTTCAGGACAGCTTTGCCTGAGCCAGCTCTGTGGCAGTTCCTTAGTGCATTCCTGGGCTTGTTCCTACAAAGGTGTGTGCCCTGCTTTGGGAGCAAAAGACTTCATGTCTGGTCCCTGTGGTTGGCACAGGGAGCCTTGGTCCTCCAGCTGACTGCTGGGGGCTGGTTTGTTTTATTGCTCGAGGCCAGGGCTTTCCCTGTGGCATTCCACAGGAGCCTGCTCTGCTGCAGTGCCTACCCCAGAGCCTGCACAGGGCCAGCCCTGCCTCCATGCAGCAAATTACCCGGTGCTCCTGTGCAGCCAGTGCAGCACACAGCTGCTGCAGGGGGGCTGAGGAGCTCCTGCTCACCTCCTGCTCCACCAGGAGCCACTGCTCAGCACCCATGTCTCACTCCAAAATACACACAGATGTATTTATACAAACCTATGCGCATGTGCATGTGTGCTTTTGATCTCCTTCATGAGACAGACACTCCAGGCTCCTCAGTTCAGGGCTCCTCAGGACCTGTAGGCACAAAGTGGTGTGTGTGAGGCTCACCTCAGATTTAGGGGACCTCCCAGGAGATCACAGGGAAGTGCCCTTGCTCTCTCCAGAACCGAAGTTATAACAAATATATGGCCAAATATTGTGAAAATTTCTTTGCTTCCTGACTTTTGTTTTATGGTATACTGTGATGATGTGAGGATATGTTAGGGTGTCATAGAGCATAGGGCCTGCCAAAAGAATGATGGAGAACTGTGTTCATATCCTCCATCAGTAAAGCTGTCTCTTCTTTACCTGGGTGGCTTTACATAACAGAGCAGGAGAAAATTAACACACAATCATCAAAATTTTGCTTTAGCAAAGTCTTTCCAAATCAGTTGGTTCCCAAATTGTTGAGTTGAGAATGGTGGTGGTTTGTGAGGTCATGAACATATTCTGTGGCATAGGACATTCTCCTCCCTTTACCTCTCAATGTAAGAAATAGGAACCCCAGCAGACACTGTAGTTAGTAGGATTAAAGGCAAACTGATAGCATTTCTAGCTGAGTATAACATGATTTATTTCATATAAAAGAAGTTTCCATGACCAAGAAACTTTTTCTTCAAATACTACTTTTCATATATTTTTGTTTAAAGATCAAAGGATTTTGTTTTATTTTACAGCTAGCCAATACACAGACAAAAAGGAGTTTGACATTCAATAGAAACCATTTGGTTGAAAAAGAAATTGTAAAGAAATTCCATGTCTCCAAATAAAATTGTCTCTGTGTAAGCCATCTATGGGTGACAAGAAGATTTATCTTCCTGAATATTTCATCCCAAATATATATTTCATCCTGAATATCAGTTTTGCAGGAAAGAGTGTATTTATTATTTTTTAATTCATGTATGGAAATCAGGACCATACTATCTAGGATCAAGCACTAAAAACTTTCCCATAAAAATAGTCATAGTGATGAACAAGGCTGTTGTTAGTGGGTTTTTGCTTTGCTATATGCAAATCATCCAGTACATGGAGATTTCCAACAAAGCTAATTACCTAGGCATTGTAAGTTTACATTTCCAGCTGCATGTTGGGTGGCCTCAGCAAGCATCCCCCTCTTGATGGGAGGAGATATCTCCTTCCTGCATGGTGCATGTTGGCTTCATTGTTTGATGAAGGCAAAATTTAGCTTTGGGATAAAGAGATGCAGTGATGGCTGTGACTATGACCAGTGTGCTATCATGGCTGTACAGAAAAGATAGACCTAGCACGTTTCCCACATCCTCAAGGCCCTTTCAGCACTTCAAAGAAAACAGATGCAAATATGATGGCTTTCATATAAGGCTTTGCTTTTTTATTGCAGCTGGATTTTGTGGTTTTATACTGTGTACACCACATTAGAGTCCTCTGCGTTCCACAATAATAATTTTTGTCTTTATCACTGTGCAGCTATCACATAATCTGGGAGCTTAGCTGAGCTCTTGCAATAGGTTGTATTTTATTGACAATCAAACCTAAATCTTGGCGTTGTGGCAGGAGCTGATCTTTGCCTTGCAGTTTATTGGGCAATATTCAAGTTGTTCATACAGCTGTGTAGGTATTTTGGATATTTTACAGACAGATATAACACCAGGCTCTGCCCCAAGGAATTTACACTCAAAATTCAAGGTGGCAGAGGAGCAGAAGAGAAAGCAGATGATGTCTGAAAAGAAGACTGGGAGTAAATCATCAGCCTGTAGAGCAACATTAATGTCAGCATTCTGAATATTGAAGTCACCAGAAAGAAGCTGCTCCTTTTGTAGATTGTGTTCTTCTTTTCTCATTAAATATTCAGCTTTGCAGTGATGCTAATGTGTAAGCACTATGAGACCATGTAGGTAGCAGTTGCTGGAGGTCTAAAGTCACAGGTCAGTGTACTAATCACAGCATGCTGCACCAGCCAAGCAGCCACGGGGTACCAGGCACAAGGCAGCAGCCCTGCCCTGAGCATGCTGCTACCACATTGCTTCCACACAGCAAAATTCATCGCAGGACGCCATGCCAAACCTTCGGTCAACGCGCTGTATAAAATAGTTTTCTCTCTGTCACCAAACAATTTTAAGGATACAGTCCAGCACAGTAGGGCTGTAATCTTGTTTATTCTTTGCAGACACTACAAGGCTCTCTTAAAGCCTTAGAGATCATCACACCCTTGTTATCTTAGCAGGTATTCGCCTTGTAATCTTCCTGTACTAATTGTTGAGAAAATGTGCTTGGTAGTCTACACCGGCAGAATCCCAATTGCCAAGGTAATTAATAGTGTTACAGACTTCAAGGCCATAATGCTCATCAGTTATTAATTAGCAATTCATTTTGCTGAATAAATAATACTTATGATTGATGATGGAACTTGTAATTGGGCACTAGTAGTGCTCCTCAAGGGAACAGCTTCTCTGCCAGTATTGACTATGACAGTAAGAGCTCAGAAACCAGGGATCATTTAAGAAAATCTACTCTAAACAACTGTGACACAATGAAGGCATTTACATTCAAGGTTGTTGGAAACATAGAACTTAAACATTGAAGACTTGCCTATGCCAGCCAAATGCTACTATTTTTGTCTATTTTTCTTGTATGTTCCTTCACTTTCAGCATTGCCTCCTTATAAGGAAATTTTCTATATAATTTAATGGCATGCATTACATTGTCTTTACGAGATTTCATATGCATTCTTCACAAATTCAGAAGATAGTATAATAAAGAAAATACTTCCTCAAGTAGAATAACCAATTTGAAAGAACTTTGTTCATATTAAATCTATTTCAGATTAATAGATTGTGGAAATCACTTTTATTTTATATGAGTTGGCACTACCTTTTGACATAAATGAAATAGAACTTACAACCTCCACCCCCATGATGGAAGGAGAAGCTGGTAAATAAGCAATAAGCTGTTAGTTTTAACTGGTTAGTCAACAAAGACGAGTATGGGAGGTCAGCTGCTGACCAGATGCTGCCTTCAATTAATATTCCAACCCTAAAAGACATTTATCGTTCAGTTTAGAAGGCAGAGCAGCTGAGTCATAAAAGCAGCCCACAAAAGATATTTTAAAGCATTTATAATGACTAAATTGCTTGAAATAAATTAGCCCTGAAAATAAACATATTTTGTACAGCCTATGTAAACCAAATTTCTTCCCCCTGTAAATTGCTTGGACTAAGTGGGAGTTTGTGTTTGACAAGAGCATACATTTGCTTCATTACTACATGCAGGTTATTTTTTTTTTCCCTTTGAAAAGGGTTAATAAACTATAAGATATCATTGCTAAGTAAATGAGTCCTGCACCCTTTTGAGGGAGGAAGATGCTGCTGAAGAACAAGTTAAAAAGAAACGCAGAGCCTGTGTTGTAATGCTAACAGGCAATTAACAAACTCATGGGTGTTAATTATCTTCATACTGTATCATGTTCAATTAGCTCAGCCCCTGCAACAAAGGCAACCATGAGCAATTGCTTTGATAGGCGTACAGTACTTCATTTGTAGTTAATCGGTTTAAGCCTTGCAGTTGCTAGGCTACACCAGTCTCCAGAGGTAAAAAGCTGCACAGATGCACTATGTTTAAATGACTACAGAGAACTGTTTAAACTCAAACCATGTATAACTCTTTATTGATTTTTCAGAGAAGATCTCAGCTCTGATGATAAGGTTTTGATATATTTTCCTGCTACAGCCGGTTCCTTGGAGTATTGCAGAAAAAAATCTGTCAATATGCTTCTATTATGATCTCTTGATCTGTGGCTATAAAAACCTTTAGCTGCAGCCCTTATTATAAAATAATGGAAGAAGCGATATTTGATTTTTTCCCCTTTTTTTCATCCTCCCACTCTATAATACATGGAGATTTTTTTTCCCCAGTGCCACTAGAACAAAATTAAAGTATGTTCCTTCTTTATTTCTGTATTAGAATAATACAGAAGAATTTCTATCACTAATTAATTTGATTGACTCTCAGCAGGAAAGGATCAGCTGTAGCATCATGAACTTTAACAATAACTACCAACTGATGGGCACTTCACATCAATAAGACCATCACTAGCCTCCCTCACCTGTCACCAGGCAGGGAATGAGCAATAACCACCCCCTGCAGATGCACTGCTTAGCTCTTTCTGCCCGATTAACAATTTATAATGGTGATCAAGAAACAGTCAGCGGCAAATCAAGACAACTGTCTGACTGCCTGTTTAATTGGCCTTGTTTGCTTTTTGATAAATGGCTCATGACTGCCATAGGCCTCCGTATTTTGACTTTTAATAGGCCACTGTGATTAGACTACCAACAGATACTAGGTCAAAGCTGAGGGAAGGTGCAAAAAATGTTAATTAATATCAATAATAGGCAATTATTAGTTAGACAGAAGGACCTACTAGCTGTGTGCTCTAATGACTCAGAGCTAACTTGAAGGGAAACAGTGCCAAATTAGCATAACTGTGTATGCAGGCTGCATTATGGATCCTAGCAAACATCTGTTATGTAATTCAAACAGGATTCTTCCTTTTTGCATGGTGCTCACAAAATTATCAATTCTTTTCAGTCATTTCAAGACACTAATGATACCGTGGGGGTTACTGACCTCACAGTTGGGTTTTGTGTCCGTCCTTCGTATCAAGAGCTAAATTGCAAAAGTTAATATTTTAGGTGTGGTTTTCTAGATCTCTAAATTAGAAACTTCCATATAAAGGTCACCAATACTCTAATTGGAGGAACACATGCTGAGCAATCATGTTAGTCCAAGTGTTGCTCTCACTACAAATAACTTTTCCCTCACTTTGTCTCTTTTAGGAAAACAAGCACGCAAAACAATAATGGACACTTAAATATTTGTGCGTCTGCTATTTTTGACCTGCCGAATAGACATGATGCAATGCAATGGCATATGATGAGAGAGTCAAAAT
Source organism: Pseudopodoces humilis (assembly GCF_049639895.1). Lineage (NCBI taxonomy): Eukaryota > Metazoa > Chordata > Aves > Passeriformes > Paridae > Pseudopodoces > Pseudopodoces humilis. Next base: position 21,584,955 of record NC_142207.1, on the reverse strand, counting down.
TCCTACATATGGGGGTGGCACAAAGAAGAAAAGGAGCTCCTATGACTCTCTGATGGGTCTACCTTTCTATGGCGGTTCGAGGATGCTGGATGTGTCACCTTCATCGCAAACACGAAACAGACAAGTCACAGCCAAGGGCAGAGGAAGCACTTCATCTACAAGAAGTGTTTTTATAGAAGGGTAATGGCCCTAGATTTTAGGGGATCTTCTATTCTTGTAAGCTTAAACTCTGAGAGATGAACTCTTAGGATGTAGAGGCTAGAGGAGACTTAGTTGAGAGTGCATTATCTTATAAGTAGTTTAGGGTTTTTTTTCTTCACTAAAATATTCAGAAATCCTTTACAGTAAAGAGTTGGTGACAATCAAGCTCTGATATAGCTTTACTTTGGGTGTTTCTGAGGCAGCTGCAGTGCCCACTAATATGGCTGTGACACTGATGGGAATTTGGTCGTGGCTGAAGAAGAGACATCGACGAAAACAGAATGGAGGACTCATTATCAAGCCCAAAAGAAACATCTGTGACTGAAGGCTCTGGGAAGTGCTGCAGTCTCTGTAGATGCTTGTCCTGATGGAGGTGGAAAAATAATCTCCTGTTAAGGGCCATAATATCATCCGTTCATCTCTCTCTCTCTGTCTCTCTGTCTCTCATTCCTTTATCATTTCCTATCTATATCTCCTTATCCAGATGTAAAATCGATAAGTGTCACCAATCCCTGATTTGCCTGGTCAGTAACATATGCAGCACCAGGATTAGGTTGATGGGCTGCCTGCTATAGACAGAGTCTGGTTCTTGGAACCCATATCCCGATATAAGTTACAAGAGTTTGGAGCAGGGAATGATGGTGCAGAGTTTTCTTTGAGTATTTCAAAGTTATTACAAGATTTATATTCCAAAGTTAGTGGAAAAGACAGGCTTTCAGTGGCTGACAGGATGAGAGGTGTGCTGTTTGAGATGTCTTAAAAACAATAGTTGGGAAAGAGAATGTGCTTCTGGCACATCTTCTCTTGTAGGATTCAGATGTCAGGCTGCTGAGAACCAGCAGTGCTGACTGACAGAGGAGGGAAAGAAGTGTTTTGTGCCTCCTCCTATTCAGAGAGAGGAAAAGTCAGGATTTGGGAGAAGACAGGTCACTGCTTTGGACCAAGAGCTATCTATTACTCTGTGTTCCATGTGCCTTGGATGAGGGCAGATGACACACAGAAAAATATCAGAATTACAGCTCTGTAAGCAAAGGTTGGGTAGCAGGTGGTGTCTGGTGCCTCCTTTCCTTCCCCACTTTCTCCTCTCTCCCTCACACTTGAGTGTGCCTGGTGGAGACCACTGTTGGCTTCCAAAAAATGCAGGTATCATAAATGCTTACATTTCTCATTTTTTTCTTCTGACTGGTCTCTTATTCAGGAGCTCCCTCTCTAAGGTGCCACAGGCTTTTGTGGTGCTGCAGCTTGGCATGTAATTGTGTGAAGGTGTCTTCATTTCTGCTTGGCAGCCTGATGCTTGGCAACCACAAGTCTGCAAGAAGTCACCTGGACTAAGAGGGAATCATAGTGGGCACCAGCACGCTGACCCCACCTGTTATGATGGATGTTCAATACTGCATTGTTTATTTGCAATAGAAAAGTGCATGGAGGCCCCAGAGGAGAATGATGGGGTAATTCTACCGTGAAAATACCCATCCTGAGTAAAATACCTCACACTTGAGTGTAAGAACTAAACAAACAAGGTGGGAAGAGATGCTCCCACTTTGTAGCTGGAAGCAGAACAAGTGACTGAGGCAGGATTTGTTTTCTTTCCTACCTCCTGAGCTTCAGCTCCAGGTCAAGGCCATAGAAGTGTCCTCCTAAATACATCAGAAACTTCCTATAGTAGTTTAAGTAAGCAATGTTTATGTTTCTACTGACATGCATAGCCTATATTTTTATATTTACAACAAACTGAGAATGAAAAAGTTGACTTCAAAGAATTATCTCCTCACTTAGAATTGTCTTCACTTTTGATTTTATGTTGAGGAGAGGGAACAGTGGGAATGATAAGAAAACCTATCAGCTGAGTGTTCCAGGCAGTAGTGGCCACTTTTCATCTAAGGAAGATATTTTACTGCTTATCTATCTACTCAAGTTTCACTTAAATGAGGAGACAATTGCTTTGTATTTCCAGCTTTTGTAGCCAAAATGTATGTTGGGATGCTTATCAGCTTAAGGAGTCAGACATGTTAGTACTTAAATTTTGAAATTCTGTTTGATGCAAAATTGAACCATCATAGAGGTACACTGAAAAATTATCATTTTCAGGCTGTAGAAGAGCTTGTTTCCCACAGAGAAGTCTCTATGACAAGTTTCATAAAGAAAAGGTGAATAAAGGTAGAAACTCTGCTACAGAGTATTTATATGCTTCATTAATTTGTGATTTTTTTTTCAGCTGTGACTGTCATGTTATTACAAATGTTACTGTTTAAACCCAAAATAATCTGAATTCAGTAAGTTTTGACTATTTCAGCCTAGTTTATTCTGTTTTTTGTAAAGGAAAAAAGTTTTATTATCTCCAGCTGAAAATATTTTTTTATTTTAATTTACATGAAAAATTTGAGGGCATCTGACAGAGTAAAAGATTTTTTTAAAAATTCCAAACTTCTATTTAGGATTTGTCTTGAAAACAATTTGTTTAGTATACCAGGGTTTTGAAATCTTAAGGGCATTTAACTTCAGTTGTTGTCTGTTATCTCTCTCTTAAGCACTCCTGATGTCTAGAGATTTAAACATTAGTCTGGAGGAAGAAAACAAAACCAGCAACCTCCTTCTGTAGTGTATGTACCCTGATTGACCTTTCTGTATTCTCATTTATTTTGCATAAATTATTTTACTAACCTCATTAGGGAAAGAATTGTGAAAATATATCGTTTATACAGCATGGAAGCATTGCACTGGAAATCACGCATGATACAACACGTTTTGGTACATAAGGACTACTGTTTGAAGAGCTGTGGGAGGTTTTATTTTCAGTAGAATAATCTGGCCCAGCTGTTAGGTGTATTCTTTTGCTTTCCCATACTCTCAAATTATTTGAAGTGAGTTTTAGAATGCACAGAGAAGTCTCCTTTGATGTTCAGGTCTGCTAAAAGCTGGAGCACCAGAGCCCTGTGCTGGAATACTATACCTCTGTCATGAGGTCTTGTTCTTTCAGGTCAATTCTGACTAACCTTTTCTGAGATGCTCTGAAAGGACACATTCTCTTCATCACACATAACCCCAGGAAGTCATTTTTGGGTTAACAATGAGTCTAGAATATACATATTCTAAAACATATATCATAAGGTCTTTGTCCTCACATGATCTTCAATTGTCTTCTAAACCATCTCTTGTGAATCCCCTTGTGACAAGGTTATAGAAAAGTGCAGGAAATTATTGTCTTCTTTCAAAAAGGAATTTGACAAATTTGCTCTGGTGTGAAACAGGAAGAACTCTGAAATTCATAAAATCATTTGAATATGAGAAAAGTACTTGTAGCTAGCTCTACTCACTGTGGCAGAAATGGATGAGTTTACTATGTAGGTCAGATTGCCCTCTTCCTATGAACCCTAAATTACTGGCCATTGATACTTGTGACAGTGAATTTGGTGCTAGATGGATGTTTCTTTGAGCAGAAACTTTAATTGATTGAATGTAACAAGCTATAATAAGCTCTGAAAGAATGGTTGAATGGTTTGAAGATAGTCAACATTTTACATATTAAATATGCTTTTATTGTGTAAAGTAGTTTAATGGAAAAAATACAATGTACAAAAGTACAAAAAGTACACTGCAATCTTTCTCTTGAGGACTTTATATTCCTGCATTATGAAGCACAAATGTCTGTAAAGCTCATCCAATGAGCTCAGTGCGGCATAGAAACTGCATGTGACACAAAATAATCAACATCTGTACCGCACATCTTCCCCTATCAAAACTCAGTTTGCCAGTTCTTTGGTTTAGTTTTTATAAAAGCACAATCACAGAATCATTAGGGCTGGAAGGGACCTCTGGAGATCCTCCAGTCCAACCCAGCCCGTAATGAAATGCAGCCCTGATAATTTTTATTTGTTTGTTTGTTGTAGGAGACACATCAAACACTTCATATCCAACATGGTAAACTCAGGAATATTGAACTTCTTGTCTTCAAATTTTGCTTCATGTATGGCTTTTGAACATTAAGGTCTCTTCTGGAAAGCTGTAAGCCTTGGAAAGTTGGTTGTGCATATCCCAGTTTTACAAATGGGAATGTAAAGTGGATTTATCTGGTTTTGTTTGAGCAACATCAGAAAAGTCCTTTGTTTTTCCAAAACAATATTCCATTTTTCATGGTCTCTTGAATGAGATTTTGACTATTGCATACATAAAGTGAGAAAGTGTGTGTTTTTAACACTATTATTAAAATACATGTCAAGCTATTTATGGATTTCATTTTTAAGATTTATGACTTTATAAGTCTTCCATTTTATTAACTTTTATTTTATTTTATTTTATTTAAACAATAGAGAACATTTTATCACAAGCTGTCATTTCTAAGCACTGAGTTGAGATTTGGTAAAAATGTCTCCATCTCCCCTGTTTTGCAGAGTCTGTTCATTGGCTGCCTGTTACCCCACCTCCTTGATAATATTATAGCTCTAGGTCATTATTGCTTTTGGCAAGATAATGGATTAAAAAAAATCCCCCAGAGATTTGTAGCAGCAGTCATTTGTGTTCAAAACACAGGTTTTGCAGTCTTAGAACAACAGAACCCATGAAAAATAGTTTTGTCCCTGGAGCCATAACAACCTTTGCCTTGGGTTTGCTATAGCAAGCTTTGCAGTCACTCTGCTACTCTTTTTGTGCTGTGCTGATGAAAATGACTCTCTCCTTCTATGCTTGCCTGATGCTTGAAGATTACTGTCCAGACCATAAGTACTAGAGGTTTGTGAATGTAGGTGACATGGTGTGGGTATAGACTCTGCTGTATTAGCTGCAGAGTATTGAAATGAAAACTTTAACCCAGCTACAGAAGATGAAATTAGGACATGGTTCTGGTTGTTAAGATTAGAGAGGGGTTGAAATAAAGCCCTCTAAATTCAGAACAAATACAGATCTCTGCTTTTCTCAATTGTTTCATATTGAAGTTACCGGGAGACTTAGTCTTGAGTTCAATTAAAATATATTTTAAGGCATAATGTATTTCAACAAAATTGTCTTCATCTTAAATAACATTAGAAAACCCTCAAATGAACAGTTTAAAGTGCATTGCTCTTATGTATTTTAGGTGATATGTACCTTTTGTTACAGATAAATTATCAAATAGAAAAGAGAGAGAGGAGAAAGTTCTCTCATATATTAAGTAGTGGTAGCAGAACTTTGTACTAAAATTTATGGTTATGTGCTTTGAAGAAAGTACAGAATTTCAGATGCTACTAACATGAAAAATATAGTCCAGCAAAGATTAAAAAACCAACCAAAACTGGAAGAGGAAAGTAAATGACCTAGGAAATATTTGGAGCCAAGTAGCCCACAGTAGCTTTTTTCTTCCCAAAAAATGTGTTACCTTTGTACAATAATTACATCATCTTTATGTATTTTATCATTCCTGATGAAAAAAAAGAAAAACTGTAGGAAAAAAAAGAGAATTTGTGATACCTGGGGATTTTTTTTTGACTGGATTAACATAGAAACAATGGCCTTTAGGGGGACATCAGGGGCACGGATTGCATTGCACGGCTGTCCTCAGACCGAGTCATGTGCTGTGAACTCAGATGCACAGGATGCACTTGGGAGAAAAGTAAAAATTCTGTTCTCATCTAAGCCGAAATCCTGTAAGACTCATTCAAAACAAAATCCTTCAAGTGTATCCATTTAATCTGTGAGACCAGATACAAGATTAATTTGAATGTACTGCTAATCTATAGATCTCAGGACACCGGAGCTTCTCGTAGGGACTGCCTAATACGCTGCCTGCCATAGTGGTGCTCACACAGCTCCTCGTCTGGAGAGATTTGAGCATCTGTGGATGCAGATCAGCCTTGCCCAGAGGCTTAAAACTGCTTTAATTTTGCTTTGGACCCAGAGCACACAAGATTGAGTGTCTGGACATACTTTCTGCATACCTCAGCTTTTCCTCTGGACTGTCTGTGAGCAGATAGAGCAGGAAAGCCATTCTAGCTCCCTAGCATAAATACTCTCTCTTATGAGGTAGAAATTAAAATCATCGCTGTGAGAAGGAAAGGTCTGTCATGCAACTTCTTGAGAATTTTCATCTTGTAGTCCAAAACCTTTCTTAAGTAAAATAGCAGCTAGTTAAGAAGTTAGAGTTCAAGGGAAGCAGAACAGCCTTCCCTGAATGTGCAGTTAAGTGGGATCAAGCTTAGAAGAATGGATGTCTGTTTGGATTGCCTGATACCACTTATATTCACAGAAAAACCTACAAATGGCTAAGCAAATTAAATTATACTGCTTTCTGTTTTTCTGGGAGAAGAATCTTCTCCTCTTGGCCAGCTCAAAGCAATCTGCTTCTATAATTTTCATGTCTTATGTTTATGTTTTTTTGCATTCTTGTCAAAATTCAGCTATGTTTTTAAAAATGAATCCTTGTTCAATACTGTTGCAAAGTCTTTTTCTGGATGAAGTTCAGATGAAGGATGCAAGCAAATGCAGCACCTTCACCCAGCAGCTGGGTGTGAAGACTGCAGGTTTCTGAGCCAAATGGAATAAAACAATCAATTCTAACACCTTAGAGGGAAAAAAAGCCAGTGGCACTTTGGTCTTACCATTTATTATTTTACGCATAAGATCTATGCTCAAAACAAACCAAGTAATTTCTCCCTGAACACAGAGGACCCCAGACCTTGTGTTGAAGGGCAAGCAGGGCACCTCGTGGCCCAGTCAGCTCGCTGCTGGTCCCCAGGGCCTATCACGAGAACAGCTCTATTCCACTTTGCTCACAGACAAGTCATCTGCTGAGATTGCCTTGGGTGAAATGCTTGTCACTAAGGACAAGTGCCTTCCAGATGTTATATGGACCCGATGGCCTGTTTATCTGGTTTTATATATGTTCTTTCCCTTGCACTTGGTTAGGCATCTTTGGATTCCCAGAATTTCAGATTGGAGTCAGACCGTAACACAGGCTTTAACACCATCTTCGTTTGTACCTTGCAAGCCTTTTCCACTCTATGTCATTTCTGTACTAAATAAAAATAAACTTTATGTTAAGTATATCATAAAATCTGCTGGTACATCCATAATTTGTTCATCCAGCCACAGATTGTGTTATAAATAATTGTTCGTCACTAGACACTATTTTCAGCAGTCAGGCTGTAGCTATATCTTTCCTCAGGAAATGTTCACCACATTAAAAATTACCACATGGTTAACTAACGTTCTGTTTAGCATTTTTGCAAAGAATAATTGACACAGATGCACAATCAATGCTGTCTATACAAACTCAAATTTAGCTGTTTCAGCTCTCATTAATGCAAAAAATTGCATGAAATGCTATATTCTCATGGTGAAAAGTTTAATAAATGAAGCACAGTTCTGCTTTTCTGTCTTTTCTGTTATGCAAAATAAGTGAGGATATGTCTTTGGAGTAGCAAGGTGTTTTTTGACAGGGGAGGTTCTGTTAAAGGGGGCTTTGGCTGGGCCAAACACACAATCAAATTTTCAATGCATTTCCAGGATTTCTTTTTATTAATAGAAATTAGTTGTCAAATTTTAATTCCATTCCTTCATTTTAATGGTTAGTATATTTTAACACTAGAGAAGCTTAATTGTGACATATGAAAGTCCTTATTTGGGGTAGATTTTAAATTTGATTGCTGTCTGCCCTGCTGTGTAAATAGTCTCTTGGGTATGGATTTTTAAGAGTGTGTGTTCTCCTTTACATTTCACTGTGTGACAATTCCTCTTTACCCATCCTCTCCATCCTCTGAGCAAGCCAAGAGCAGACAATAGATACATACTAATGGAGCTGTGTACTTGCCATCTGTAAGAGCAGCTGCTCTCCTGCATCTGTACAATATGTTGGAACTGAGAGCTTCACTAATCTGCATAATAAGGAGAAGGCTTATCCCACTCTAGCTAATAATTGCAAGCAATCGATGCACTTCATTCCCCCACTGTAGAACACAGCAAAGTTTCAGTATGTTTGTATATTCTCCAGATATACAGAGGTCAAGCAAAAGAATGGACTGCTCATTCTGCCCCGAGCAGTAAAGAAAATGCCATCCTCTGTCATTTGTGACACTGTTATCAACAGACCCCCATTACTATATTCTTATTTTGAAATTCAAATAGAAAAAAAAAACCCTTCAAGATCCAAATTAAAATATCAGTACATCCAATCAAGCATATCCTTTAAACTGTCTGTAGTATTGAGTGTTTTGGGTTTGTACTTTGACCTCTTTCTCTAACCTTGACCCTTATGGAAACACTGAATTAGCTAACACAGGATTTCCCCACCCTGTGTGCTACTGAACATAATCCATGCAGAGGAGTGATAGTGATTAATTTCTTTTGCTGCTAGTATATTACATAAAAACACTCATGGAAGATGATACAAATGCTCTTTTCCTAACTGTTGTGCACATAGAGGATGAATTTGAAATTCATGGCCATTTCAGAATGGAAATTTGGTTCATGACTCCCACAGAGGCAGGAAAGGCTGTAATGCTGTATTACACTGAGGAGCAACAGAATGAGAGAGAAAATAGGCCAAGAGCAGCAAGTGATAATCAGTATTTATTTTCATTTCATTTATAACATCAGGGTGAAATGTATGTCTCATCTCTACCAACATCCTGCAGGAAGCAAGGTTGAACATAGAAAAATGATGACAAAACTTTCATGTAGAAAATACAAAAGTAAAATTTGAAGGTAAATATCTGAAACCCTGTTTCCAAGAGCATCAGAAACAAAAGCTATTCTCTGATTTCTTAGGAACCGGTTGCAACTCTATGTTTTCTACTGTTGATAATTTGCTCTAGATGAAATGAAAGAGGCAATTTTGAAAAAAAAACTGAATGCAATAGCATTTACAATGTTGGAGTAATGTGCACTCATTCTGGAGCAAGTTCATTTTCCTGGCAGCAGCAGGAGCTGTAGCTAGCAGCCCATGGAAGGTGGCAAACAGGTCTTCCTTCCCTCTCTCCTGGAGGAGAATCCTTCCCAGCTATTCCAATGTATTTATAGAGCATAGCAACCAGGGTAACAACTGGCTCAGGAACAGTGCCTATATTAATCTATGAACCTGTTGTGACTAGCAAAGTTTATAGGACACAAGCTATGACTTGTGGGGTATAAAAGATTTTAGAAACTTAATGGCAGAATCTCTAAGCAAGGTGGCATCTGGCAAACCTCTTGGGAAATGTGAGAAATGTGCGTGCATGTGTGCTCTGCAGACCTATCACCCAGGTAACTTTTCAGCTCCCACAGACTTTAATGCTGATGATCAGGCCCAGCCATAGCTCTTTTTAGAAGTGGCAATGAGTTTGTTTTAGCCCAAAAGAACCATGTTTTTGGTGGGTGAAGGCCATGTGCCCTAAGAACTAGGAAGGCTGTGCATCAGAGAACGCCTCGAGCAGCTTTGCTTCATGCCTGTGCTCATCTCTCCCAGCACAGGGAAATCCTTGTGGCAGCACTTCTCACTTCAGTTCAGCAGGATATAAAAACTTCCTCAAGGCAGAAAATGCTGGGAACTGGCAGTGATTATTTTACTTCTCATTGTAACAATGTGGGTTTTTCTCTTTGCATGCTGGTAGAGGGAATCAGTTAATTACCTCTGAATTTTAGTTTTCAGATGACAAGAGGCTTGTCTTGAAAACATAAATCAAAATATGCTCCAAATAAGCTAAAATTTTAATGTTAAAATAAATCTATTATTATTTTTGTTGTTGTCACAAAAGTCAGGGTTTAAACAAAAATACTGGATGTCAGTGATTCTGAATACAATACTTGTGAGAAACTGTGTATTTGTGAGGCTGCAGACAGTAGATACCCAGGTAAAAGGGGAGATAAGACCCAGTCACTTGTTACAGAAAGGGGATTTTTTGAAGAGTATTTTTTAATATTCTGGCTCTTGTTCTGGAACCCAGGCAAGCAGTTTTGTTGTTCCCCACCTGTGTCCATGGGTGTGCAATGGCTGTTGAATCAGAGTTTAGAGGAACTAAACCTTACCCCCACCCCTCAAATCCTGAGTTTTGTGATGTTCTGGACACATAGGGGGTACTTCAGCTATCATTCAATATTGCCATTCATGCTGCAGAGAAAAACTGTGGCAGGTCTTTTTGCATTTCATGCTCTGAGCTCTGCAAAGTGGAAGAAAGCTTGGAAGAAAACTCAGATTCGGTGGATTTGGAGGTGATGCCACCCTCACATATTTGCCTTTTCAATACAGTCTTTGCTCACATCATGCTTAAAAAGGAATCAGGAGCTCTAGTGGGGGAAGAATCAACACAGCCCAGTGGCATCCCCAGATGTCCACCCTCCACTCAGTGACTGACAAATGCAGAGCAGATGGTACAAGTGCTCCCGGATGTATTTACAGATCAATGTAAACGTAAATAAATAACTAGCAGCAAATGCAGGCACCTACCCTACTGCTGGTGCCTTGGTGGCACTAATGAGTCTGACCTGACTGGAAACACGGAGGAAGAAAAGATTTGCTTGAAGTTACTTGTCCTAATGGATGGAAAGAATATGACAAATTTTACAAGCTCAAGAGCCTTTTATTCCTAAGGAGAATATCAGAGACAATTAAATGCATTAGGGAGTGCTTTTGCCACCCCCTTTGCCATAGGTGCAGTGCTCCTACCTCAGTGTAAGGTGGGATCTTACTTTTCCCACCCTCCATAAGTAAGAAAATGTTGAGCGATGTGCAATCTCACTAGATGCTGTGAGCTTGACAAAAAAACATTGTTTTTTCTCTGCAGCAAGTTCTCCATTTTCTAACTGTGGGAGAAGAAGGGAAAGATGTGTTTGGCTTTTTTATTTCCCCACACAGCAGCTGCAGTGGCTTCACTGGGGTGCTGGTGGCAGGGACCCTGTCCCAGCCCCTCTCATTGCATCTCACCAGGCTCCACTCTGGGGTTTTGCTAAAGCAATGAAGGAGCACTGACCTATCAAAGCAGAGTTTTACAGGTTTCCTGTTTTAGGGAAGGTTTGTCATCCCCTAAAGCTAATCAAACAGGAAGAAAAAAATCACTAGAACATTTTCCAGTGATATTATTTTAACAACCATAATTATGACATGCTCTATAAGCACATGTGGGCACTGCCTGTCTGCCACTGAAAGACCTTGTTGTCTAAATTGAAGAGTTCTCTTTGAAGCTTCTAGGTGGGCAGAAACAACCCCAGTATTCCCCAGCTTGCCTTAAAAGCAAAGCAGCCTCACTTGCTTGGCCCTCTGTTCCATACTTGGGATTTGATGCTGTCATGTCTTCTCCAAGTAACACATAAACTTGTACTTGTGACTAATAAACTTATTACTTGTGAGATGGTTCATATACTTAAAACACCTCAGTAAAGGCTGTTAGAAACATTACTCTGGAAAACCTGGGCTAAAATTTTTGCCCTGTGAAGTCTATGACAACAACCTATTACTCAGACAGCAAAAAAAAGTATATCTGTATGTGGGAATGTTTTGAAGTCTCACAGCTACCAGCTGTGCACCATGACCGTTTTTGAAAAGATCTCCACCAAAAAACATTTCAGATGTTTTTTCAATTTAGAAATATTTCTGTAGTTACCTAAAACTAAAACATTGTGAGTTGCCCGGTTTCTCTGAGTTTGAACCTGTCCCTGTGATTCCTCAGTGCAGAATGAGATTACTGGACAACCTAATTTTAAGATGTATAGTTTAGTATGGATTTCTTGATAAATTTAGCCTACTATTATATTGAGATAAATATTTATTTGGCCTGTGAACTTTCCAGTGCAGCTTTCAGATTTCACCAAGGAGGTTTTCAGAGCTGGAGGAACTATTGCTCCATGTAGGAGTTTGATTCATTATCTTCACTGTTTAAAATTAGCACCATTTTTCTGTTTTAAAATTGTGAGCCTTGAAGTTCCAGTTCTTAATAACACCAACCCAATAAGTTCTATATAGTTACAAAAATATTGATTTTCAACATATTTTGAAGTAATGGATGGTCTTAAGAATACAACCACACAGAAATTAACATCTCTCAAGGCAAACTGGCTCAGTGGAGTTTTTTTCACTCAACTTCAATGGGTCCAGGATTGCCCTCTTCTGCTCACAGCCATTAGGAGATTAGGCCTTTGTTGGATAGTTATGATTCTTCCTCTGATGAATATATTGGCTGGAAAACTTACTTTTATGAGTTTTTTTTCACATTTTCTATTTTTTATTTCACAGAATGAAGGTTTAGACCCTGGCTTTGGACCTGAAATCTAAACAGAATCCAAGGACAAAATCAGATGGTGCTAAAGTTTGGCATGGGGAAAACAACATTCAAAGCAAAAAAGAGAGGGCAGTGACCAAATACAAATTCCAACTCTAGGAGCAGTGACTGGAAAGCTCAAGCATCTTCTTTTTTCTTCGAATGGACCAGTTTTCCTTAATCTCTGTCTGAAACAATTAGCATCTACAACTGGACAGTGTTTAGTAAATGAAACTTTCTCTTTCTGCAGTTCTTTGGTTTCAAAGTTTTAATATGGTGTATCCTTTACCACTGACTATTTCAATTTGCCCTCCTGCTAACTCCAGTCTGCAGTGCACTATTGCATGCATGTTTAGGTGGGTTTTTTTTATTTGTTTGTTTGTTTTGGGGGGATATATGTGTGGGTTTTCTTGTGTTGGCAGTTGTTTTATGTGTTGCATGTTGTATGTGTTTTAACAGGAAAAATTGAAGGGAGATGTACTGCAAAATTGGAAAAACAATGTTATTTTTGGAAGAGAGAAGTTGTAATTTTTTATTTTGACTTTGTTGCCATTTCTCTGTGCCCATATTCATCCAAAGGCATAATTGCAAGCCAAGAAATTATACCTAAGGTACAGCCCAAGGCAGCAACCTCTACCCAAGGTGTTGGGTGAAATTTGCAGCTTCTGTGGCACAGCACTCAGCTCCTGGGAACAGCCCTGGCTGGTGCAAGCAGCAGCCCATATGTTTAACTGCATCATAACTGGAGCCTTTGTGATCCTGGGTAACCAAATTTGATTCTCTGTTTCAATTTCTCCATTTGCCAAATGAGAATATTGACACTTATAATGGTGTAGGTAGTGTTAAAACTCCTCTAGCAGTTCAGGATGAATTATTCTCAAAACCAAAAAGTAGCATGAGCTTTATGACATACCTAAATATCCATCTATGTGGATATAATTTTAATTTCAATTCTATTCCTGTTGAATTTTTCTTTTGTCTTCCAAAACACCCAGAAGCTATCAACAGGATCTCATATCAGCTGTATCGATGTTATATCACCTATAGAGTACATGTCAGATTTGAAGAAGTTTCTCTGTGAAATATGACAAAGATGTCCCTGACTGAACATCCAGCCCACAGCAGAACAGTGAACAGCACTGAATGGAGAAGAAATGTTGAGTTTTAGTAGAAAGAGTGATGTGCCCACAGGACATAGCAGCCAGGGTGAGTAATTTTCCCCTGACCTTCTGGCAACCCAATATAGACCACAAGAGATCAAAGCCAGCTCAACCAACTTTACAGAGTAATGGAGTAAATAGGTCACCCATTACTGATCCTGTGCTGAAAAAACAGCTCCAGATGTATTTCAGATGGCCTGACACCTTTTGTACAAAAGCCTGCTTGCTTGGACTGTGGACAAGAAAACAGGATTTGATTTTCAATATAGTTCTTAAAATATAGGAAAGCAAACAAATACAACTGCATATCACAATAAGCACCTTTGCCAGTGTTAAATATGCGGTGAAAAGGAAGCTCATGTTTTTCACTGTCGTTTGAAAGTAGCACCTCTCAAAAGACAAATGCTGCCGCGAACCTTTAAAGTTATTTAGCTTTTCCTTAGCTCTGTGTTATAATGATTTGTTCTGTTTGAAAAACATGCAGCAAGGGAGTATATTTTCAGTTCTGTGATACGTGGAGTATACTTACCTGAAGGAATATGAGCTCTTGGTGCTGGAGGAGGCTTGCACACACAAGACCAGCAAAATTTCTTGGCTTAGAAATGTTAAAAATGCTACTAGCAGCAACAAAAGTCAGACCTTCTTGCTTTTGACTTGGATCATGGGAAAAAACAGGGAAGTGAGAAAGACTCAAAGATATTGAATAATTGGTAAAGTCAAATTAGATTTTAAATGTATTGGGTCTTCTGCCTATAAATGCAATGGACCATTTTTTCCTCTCACTTGCACCATTACCATGCCAGCTGAAATAAATGATGCTCCCCTTTTTAGTCTATGACATTGTAGTGATGCCATTTCACACATCTAATGGGAGCACATTTTGCTTGAATAATCCTATTAAAAAAATCCCTTGTTTTTGTTGTACCAATGTATGCTGCGTGTGACAGCACAGCAGGTGGCTGCATGGAGGTGAACTCTAATTAATTCAAATCAAAAAGCGAGAGACCCAGATAACAAGCTCCACAATTACCAAATTACATTGAATGTATGCAACTATCCATCAGGAAGTAGCTGCCTGGACACCAGTAAATCCAGCCAGTTCATGACTGTGGCAAGCACTTCCCCAGGGGAGTAGCTGCCTTTCTGTCGCTGCCACCGCTGGCCAGCCGGACAGAGGGGGTGGCTGCCCACTGGGCTGATGGCCCGGGCTGTGACCTGCGCTGGGTGGAGCTCCGTGGACTTGTGACCACCCATTTTATGAGGAAATAAACTAGCAAACAACAGTCAGAAATAAAATGGGTGGTCGTCTTAGCTCCTTGACATTAGAGTGTCCTGAGCTGTGCAATGTACTTAGGGACAGCGCGGCCTTACGCTCCCTTTTAAAAGCTGTGCTGTGAGAACTTCACTGCGCTTTTCAAAGTACCTATAAAACATAGGAAGGGCTTGGGGGAAAAGATTTGCTCCCACCATAAATCAAAAGCAGGCAGACAAAGGTCAAAATACCAACAGCCACAAGAACATTAACACTTAGGATATAAAGATTTCCTAAGAAACTAATGCGTGCTCTTTCCCCAGATAAAGCAGACACCTTATCTTTGGGAGTTTACAAAACGGAGCCAAGCTATACAAGTAACCACTTAACTAAACCAAGGCCTGGATCTTTTAGCAGTCTGCAGTCATTAAAGCTCTCGGAAAGTCTCCCAGGAGCCAATATGCTTGCTTAAGTATATGCTGTAAAAGGTCCCTGAGATTTACAAGGAGCTGCTCCATGCTAAGCTAGGCACCATCTGATAAACAAGCAATTTTAGCTTCAGGCTAAACGATGCTCTTTGAGGCTTTGATTTACAATGCTGCAGATGATATATTTGTAGTTCTAGGATAGGTTCTGCTGTGGACCTGCTGTGATTACTCATCCATGAACTAAGTTAGGGCTCAGATCTTCAACTAGGAGGTCAGAAAATTGTCAGTGGAGCAAGAAATGTTTGATAAGGTTTATTTAGATGCTAACTGCATTAAAAGAAATTAAATTAAGCAAAGAGAGGTGAACAATTCTTAAGCTTTCTAGGGACCAAACCTGGGTTGTTGGTGGTGGTGTGGGTTTTTTTTTTGGTAGCTTAATCTTAAATGTATTTTGAGTGAAAAAGTTATGAGAGAAAGTAACTCCCAAATTGACTTTCTGGACTAATTTTACTTTCATTAGGCTATTTTTTCAAAAAGAGGGATGCATTTAACATCTTAAAATAGAAAATCCTAACTTCTATTTTATGAAATTTCTCAATCTTATACCTCTTTCTAACATCTAAAAAACAACTTTGAAAGAGTCAGCACAAGAGAAGTCACATAAACTTCAAAAATTTAGATTAAAACCCCAGCAGCCTTAGGGGAAAGAACAAGAAGGAAAAGAAGCAGAACCTAACGTTTCAGGAATGTGTGGCTTTCATAATTTTTTCAGTGATCCCAGACGTGTGGGCCCAATCCTGCACACTGCTGGGTGCCTCTTGAGAAGTGGTGACTCATCTCAACTGCTGTTAAAGCTGGAATTTTTTAGGCATTCCTTTAACTTTGTTATCAAGAATACACAATTCATGGATTTTAAAAAAAATTGTTTTTAACCTTGCTGCTACATGCATTAGAATTTTTTTTCTCCAGAAATGAACACAGATCAAACATTTTAAAAAATAGGTTAAACACAAAATTTTAGTTCAGAAAAAAATAACCTTTATTTATTGCTTTTAAATGGAATTTATGTGTTCTGAAATTCTTTTCTGTAATACTAACTGTTGATCTTACCTAAATAATATGTCACTGGAAAAGCCAGGAAAATGTTTTTTTTTGTTATCACAAAAGCTGTAGACAAATTTTAGGAGTATACCTATTGTTTTGTTTCTTTTTCTAGGTTGTTTTCAAATGCAAACCTTAGACTTTTGAAAACTGTGCATCTGAAGATTTTCAGAAATGTTTTGCTTTTAAAGTCTAGTTTTAAAAAATCTTTTAAACACAGAATTTTGTTTCACTTCTAAACCTATCCATCCTTAGCTCCATCAGATACTTGGTCCATGAAGCCTTCTGCCTTAGAAGTGCAGCATGCCCTGAATTCACCCCAGCTTGGCTTCCTGCAAAGTTCAACTGAATTTATATTGGAGTTTATAAATGATTATGATTTCATAATGCAAAGAAGGCTTTTATCACATGAACATATGACTGAAAGCAACCAAAACATCTTTCACAAAGCTGCTGGGACTCAGCAGTAGCAGAAGGGGATGTTGCCAGCTGCACTTGGGGGAAATATAAAACAAGATGTTTTCATTTTTGGCAAATACTGTGCAGAGTGTGCATGTGGCAGTCAAGATACTCAGGTAATATAATCTTGTGTTTTATTATATGACATCCATTAAATTCAGAGATGTGGCACTTATTTAAATATCAGGGTTATAGGCAGTGTCCAGAAATTGTTAAGAATTGCAATTGCAGTCACATAAGTAGCAGTAACTGGAGCTAAGGCTCCAAGACTATTACCTTTACTCATTTTTCTTTTTATAAACCATCATCTTTACTCATTTTCTGCAAAACATTTTTTTTTAGATTCAAAAGTAGATTGTGATATTTTGGCTGGAATGTCTTTTCACAGTTAGGTCTGGCCTGTGAACCTAAGAATCAATGTGGGGGTTTTTCTTACTGTATTTTTGTTTTGGTTTGTTTTTTGTTTGTTTGTTTGTTTGTTTGTATATTTGTTTTTGGATTGCCAGCTGGTTCATGCCACCCCTTAAGTAACAGGAAATACTTTGGCTTTTTTTCTGCTTACAATCTAGATACAACTAATGAAGTCCTGCAATTTCTGCAAATATGCAGAAATTTGACATAAAACAAATTCTAGAGTGAGTCTGCTAATGCAAATTTCTTACAGAAGGATTCTACTTCACAAATCTCCCTGTTAAAGTTAGAACATTTTAAAGAAAATAACTTCTAATTTCAGTTGCTGTTTCAACAGCTCAAACACTGGGCATTGGCCACTTTCTGGAGGGTCTGTTTGTGTCATTCCTGGTGACATCAACAGGGCTTGTGGATCAGCAAATGCAGTCCATATCTGTCTGTTAGATATATGATATACAAAATACAATATCAAGGTCCAACTGGCCATGTAAAAGGTCGCTTAAAAGGTGCTTAACTTTTTAAGTAGTATATAGGAGTACTGTTTTTGCTGTTTGTTTCAAGGCTACATAAAATGAAATACAGTAACTTTAATGACAGGAATATGAATAGAAAAATAACAACATATAAATCATAGATTTTACTGTAATAGTTTTTTATTTATTCTTTAATTGAGAAAGACTCCATGGGAATTTTTTTCCCAAGAGTATCATAAGTTGCAAGTGAGTTTCTACAAGCAGCTGAACAGCTGGAGGAAGGCTTTGTGAGCAACCTCCACCCCATAGCTCAGAGTTTCAGCTGCTTTAAAGCCAGGTGATACCCAGTCCTGCAAGTGAGAGAAGCAGTGATTCCAGCAGGGAGGAGCCCAATTCGGCTGACAGCCTTGCTGCAGCGGGTGCAGGAATGAAGAGATGCCCCCATTCACCTCCCAGCTGTGAGCATCCTCTATCCCAGCAGCTTTGGGTAGGTGAGAGCAGGTCTTGGGCTGTCCTCTGCTGATCAGAGGATCTCACAATAGCATATTCAAACAACGAGAAGGGGCAGAAGCTCTCTACTCCTTGACTGTCCCTGTCCTACCCTGAACTCACAGCCTGGGCAGCATCTTGAGCTCTGCTGTCCAGTGATCCATTGCAGAGTGGTCTTGCTGCCCCCCCTTCAGACACCTGCCCTCTCCACAGGCTGCATGGACAAGGGATCAGCAGAAATGTTTACTTTCCCTTTTATTTTGGAGCCATAAAAGCCATCATGGCTTCTGCTAGGCTATTTATATTGTTTTTTTCTTGACTAAGAGCCTCTCCACCCAATGTCAGAATACTGGCTGGTAAACCAAGAGTGTGCAGTTTCCACTCTCCTCTGCCTCTAGGGCTTTCTGACCCGTGGAGCTTGGTCTTTGAGATCCTCTGGCCTCATTTCAACTGTCAAGGTCAGATGAATGTGGAATCTGAATCCTCATGAATATCATTATGCCCCAGAATTTTCCCAAATTTTGCATGCTGGGACCTTTTCAGATCTTTTGCAAGGCCACTCATCTTGAAAAATAAAATAAATTGGTAAATCTCTATGCCAATTGCAGAAGATAGAATCCAGGCAGCTCACAAAAATGTGAAAATATGCAAAGTAAACAGATTGCTTCTGACAGTAACAACCCTGCAATTGCATAAAGCATCATCAAATTGCAACATGCACGTATTAAGCTTTGAGAACAACTGAATTCACAGTGACACATTCTCAGCTCTTGAATTCATTATCACACCTGCTCAGCTCAGAGATTTGCAGTATTGTACCTTGTTCTAAAAGGTGGTCTCCAAAGGAGCACTGTATTATCAATGTAATCTCATTTGGGTTCAATTTTATGAATTTTTCTGTGAGCTGTACAGATAATTGTAGTGAGGGCAGGGAAAAGGGGTACCAAATGTAGGCAAATATATGCAAACTCTTCTGTGGGAGCTGCCTTCTACAAAGATGTTCATAACAGGACCATGAGTGCTCCTGAAAGGAGAATGTGTATTTCCCACTTAATCTAACAAAATGTTTATCTGCAGACTTCTATTTGATGCTTATCAGTAGATGTAATTAATGTGTATTTGAATAATTTTTAATGGTAGTTTCTTCCATAAGTAGTTATTGTTGTTATGGTTAGAATGTGAGAGGTCTCCTGTAACAGTATTTATTTAAGGTCAGAATTCAAGTTATGATGTGATGCAATAGATTCATTATAAAACAAATGCTTACTCAAGCAGCCCACAATTTATTGTGTATTTATATCTATCTCCTTGATTTTATATAATTGATACTTGGAGACAGACAGTAAACTTAAGAAAAATACTTTAAGCTGTTAAAGACTTTCATTTTTGTTTGTTTGGGTTCACTCTAATGTATTTATTTACCCACTGCATGTCTTTATTTCTCATAGATGTACAACAGCCCAATTTCCCAATAACAAAATTATTTCCTTCCACGAGCTGTTACAGCAAACAACTGCTGAAGCCAGTATTGGCTGGGAACTGACAGACAAGTTTCTCCAGCACAAGATCTCCCAAGGTCTTGCAGAAGCAGTTGGACAGACAGACAGAAGTCACCCAGCCACCTCCTGGAGGGGACACTGGAGTGCAGCGAGCTCTTGCACTACAGGTACACGTGTGAGCAGAACAAAATCAGTCACCTTCTGTCATTAAAGCAAACAGCTCCTGGAAAAGCACTCTCTGCTGCTTCTTCCATTCTTTCACACGTCTACAAGTGTGGAAATTAGCAAATTTGTTTTGATTAACAAATCTAAACTTTTGACAAATTAGAAAAAAAAAAGAAAAGGGACTTGAAGACTTCTAATATTGCAGGGCTAGAGTTTTACATTTTCAGTGCATGAAAAGTACCTAATGTCTTGGTGAGATCCTAACTCTCTTTCTACACAAAACAGAGCGGTTGGAGAACCTTGGAGATAAGGATTTTGAAGTCAGAGAAGTTTCCTGGGAGCAAACTATAACTACAACAACATGTCAGAGAATATTCTGAGTTGGAACGGACCCACAAGGAACATCCAAGTCCAACTCCTGGCCCTGCACAGGACCTGATGCCATGAAGATAATGTATTTCTATTGTAGTCACAGAAAAATATGTCATGAGAACAAAATGTCCTCTTCTCTATCCAGTCTGTGGCATCTTACTAATCAGATATGAATTATTATGAATTCAATATTGTAACCCAGAGATAATTCAGCAGTGAGATAAGGGCTGTTTAAAAATTGTGTTTGAAGGCAGAAGCCTGCTGTTTAAAAGATGAATTTAAAGAGAGCAGAAAACTGTTCCTCTCAGCTAAAGAAAAGTGGCCATGGGTGTGGGTTAACTGGATAGAAAAGGAGAAAGAAACAAAGAGGAACAGCTCAAAAAGAACACCTTACTGAGTAACTACAGGAAGTCAAAACTTTGAAGATCAAACAGAAAAGCAGGAATCGAGAGCAGAGTTGTGGTCATTCTTGTCCTCCTCCTGTCAAGGCAGGGCAGCTGCAAGCTGGGCATGCAGAGGGGTGGCCTGACTGTGTCACTGCTCCTTTCTGTGCTGCTCCTCTGGGCAGCCTTGTCCTTGTCACCTCCACTCCCCCTTGCTCCTGGTGCTGTACTCGTCTGACTCCTCTGCTGGGGGAGCACCTGGCAAGGCAGCCTTTCACCCTGCCCCTTCTCCATCCTGCCTTCCTCTGAGGCTCAGAAGTTCTTAAGAGTGAATAAAAGTCGAAAAGAAAAGCCAGTGGCGTCTATTGCTACAAAGAAATGCTGAATTATGAAATGTTTGCAAATGTCTGGATTTTCCACATAGTAAACTCGGATGGTAGAAATGAAAAGTTGTGACTGGGTTCTGCTGTTGTTGAGGTTGATTAAACTTGGGTTTTGGAAAAGATTTTTCCTCTCTGCACTGCCCAAGTGGCAGGAATGGAGTTTGCTTGGAAGTTTTTGTAGGTTTTTTTTTAAAAATCAAAGTTGCAGAGAGCTGTACAATGATTATCTAAAGAAAAATCTTTTTCTTGCTGATTGACACATGTTAGCATGAAGCTGAGGTAACAATAATAAGCAATATTTACAGAACACCTAGGGAAATTAGGTGAATTTCTACTGAAAATAATGGGCATTGTGCAAGGCTGAGAGCAGACTTGGATTCTGATCTTTGTTCTTGTTATAACTCTGCTATGTTTGTCAGGAGTGTAAATTTACTTATGGAAAAAGTTTTTTCTTTTCAAATGTGATTAGAAACTGAGTAAATCCATAATTCCTTATTTAAAAAAAAAAGAAGCTTAGTACTGCTTCAGAACACTTTATTCTTGGGGGAGGAGGGTTTAATTGCTGCTTTTAGAATAAATTTTCTAGTTTTTTCAAGGTTTTGACTGTCCTTACAGCACCCAGTTCAATCCACAGTATGAAGGCAGATTGTACTCCTCAAGAAAGTGAGAGAAGTATATGCTTTTTCTGACTTTTAATAATAGTTAGTTTGTATTGATTGTCCAATATAAATTCAGTAGATGATGTGATGTTATTTTATTATTGGGAGATCTGCTAGGGTTGCTGTATGTTTTTTTAATATTTTCTCTATTGCATAATCTCAGAACAGGCTTAAATAATGCCAAGAAGAATCCTGGACTCTGTACTGGGAGAGGGGTAGTCAGAAAAAACAGGATCAAACCATCAGTGTGAACCTGAGTGTTTTATAAAGAGGTCTCAGCTGCTCTTTCTTCCCTTTCCTTAAAAAGGTTTATCAACAAAAGACCTCAAACTCTGCTCTTCTTTCCTGTTAATTCTACCCATGGCAAAGTCAGGGCAAGTTTTGACATCAATTAAATAACTTCAAAATTGACCTGTAAGTCCTTGTTTCCAGTAGATGGTCTAAGAGTTTCTGGTGAATTTAGGGTGTTTAATGCCTGAGGCAGTTGAGATACTTATGCATACATGTTTTTGCACTAGAAGTGTTTTGCTGTCTTAAAAGAACGAGATAGAGGAGCTGTAGAAGAAATGTAGGGAATCCCATGCATCTGTAACAGGTCAGAGGAAGGTGGGGTGTGTGGGTGGAGTCTCACAGCTGGGTACCAGGTTGTGCAGTCTGGACACAGAAGTTATGCCCTCAGCTTGGCTCCTGTTGGACTCTGGGGATCACTGCTGTAGCTGATTTTCATGTAATTGATGTTAATGGCAGTAATTGCTAGGAATGGGCTGAGGTTAATTATCCAAAGCACTTGTGATTTCAAGTATTTGGAACTGTAAATATCTCCTTGAAGGTACTGATGAAGGAGGGACTCTTTTTCAGGTATTTTATGTGAAGTTATATTAAGAAGCTAGTTGATTTATGAAGTTCTAAAGTAATATTAGATATTAATTTCTACTTAGTTGAACAACAAGAGAAACACCAAGAATGTATCTGTGTGTTTAGTTTTTTCGGTGGTGGCTGAATTTTTTTCTCACAAAGCAGAAGATTCTTGGAGGTTATGAATGTGTGACTTGGGTAGAAGTTTCGACAACTTTGCAGCTTCCAATTTTTCAGCTTTAGGGAGATGTGTTTTAAGTAGCTAAAGGTCTGTCATATACTATGATTCAACATGTTTCGGTGAGCTGTAAGGTACAATCAGTCATATTTTCGATTATTGCTTGATTAAATTAGTAAAAAAGCACACATATTGCTTTGAGCTATTCAAATACACACACTTAGAGCTATCCAAAAATAGCACAGTGCAGTAATGACCCAGGCTAGTCTCTTATATTACCTGTTTTATTGGAGTAATAATGTGCAGATCTTGTTTTGCAGTATGGTTGCAGACCTTTCTTGACATGTGAATTCACTCATGTTCTTCATGCTTTTATTGATTTTTACAAAAGAGAGTTGGTTTGTTTGGCCTACCTCACTTTGATTTTTTTTTTTTCCCTTTTTCCTAAGGAAATCAATATAATAAAGTAATTCTTTCCTGCTATCCTCTTCTTCACTAAGCTCTTCTGAGAACAGTCAAAAAGTCTCCCCTTCAATTATTTTAGACTTGTTTGCATTAAATCCTTTCAAAGGGACCCATGTAAGTGTGCTACTTTAATAAGGATGTCTTCCTGTGATAGAAGCTAAATAAAATTTTACATTTAAGGTGAGTAAGAACCAGTTATGGAGAAAATTGTTCAATATATGTTCCATCCTAATTTCATTTTCCATGCAAAGCCTGCTCCAGCTCTAAAGTAGGATAGGAGTTTGGTGACACAGTATGCATAATTCATGGTTTTAGCCTTCTGTCTGCCCTTCTTTTTCTGGAATGCTACATATTTAGATTAGGTAAACTTATTCTTGTCTCCTATCAATACAGTTTGTTTTCAAGCAATGGAATACAACACACAGCATTGCACCTGGAGGGAGTGAGACAGGCAGCTGGAGCCTCAGTTTGCAGAGCAAGCAGTTTTCTCCCTCAGAGTGCATAGGCCTCATTTGGGAAGTTCACCTCTGTTTCATCCTGGGGATCATCTATTGATGACTTTCCAGGAGGAATGGGATGCTTTGCAGCACCCTGACATTATTAAGCAGTGTTTCTGTGGTGGTTCAGCAATGGAAGTATATGCACAGTGTATGAAGTATTTTCTTGATACTCCCTGCATGAGGTCTGATCCAGAGCCCACCTCTGTGTGTTTTGAGTCCTTCTATTCTTTGTGCTCTTGCATATTATCACTGCTATAAAATATTTCTAAGTGTAATTTTGGTTTTAAATCTCATAGACCTTCAAGGCATTAGTTTAGACTAACATCCCCCTGAGCTATTTTGAAAGTTCAGCAGATCAAATATGATTTGCCAAATGAAAACTGGCAAAATTTGATGCTGCCAAAAGTTTCCAAATGACATTCTTGTTCTTTGTAGTCTTTGAGTGCTCTGGAGTCGTATTGATCAGGAAAACACTCCTTGCATTAAATTTGGTGCCAGATGTTGCTTTAAAAATCAAGTGTGGCCATGCAAGGTGTTACCATACTGCAGAGAAGTCACTGAATATGAATGTGTCTGAAAAGAAATGTTTACTGTTAAATTACCCCTTTGAAGTGAAAGCCTAAAATTATAATTGCTTCAATAATAATAATAATAATAATAATAATAATAATAATAGGTTGTAAAGAGACCAAAGTGAACAATGGACTCTTAGTCTTGGGAAGTCAAATGCTGATCTTCATTTTAGATTCAACTCTTAATAATGTTCAAACTTTTCAGAAAATGTACAAATTGGATTATATTTTGGAAAAATTACTTTTATAGTTTCCGTTTATAATAATGATTTTGAAATCAACCGTCCTGATTTTTTTTACAAAGGGAAATATTTCATTAAATATCAACAAACTTTCAGTTACTTAGCAGTCTGTTTTCAGTGAAAATTTCTGATATCACAATGCAGTAACTGAATGCTTTGTTTAGCCTAGTTTATTTTTTAATTGGAAGAAACTTTGCAGAATCCCCAAACTGATCCCATATAGCTTTGAAATGGAAGAATTGAATAGTATTCACACGTAAAATTGCCAGTCTGGCATATAAACATAACATTCTCCCAGTCAAGAAATTAAAACTCAGTTTATTTAATTTTATTTAAGATGGTCTTTGGAGTCTTTCAGGTGCTTATTGGGTAGTATTTTTACCCTTCAACAAAAGAATAAAATTTTAAGTTTAGAATAACCGCAATAGTAATGAATTACCACTTTTTAATATTGAATCTCTAGGGGAATAACCAAACTATTCAAGCAGTGGAATGTTTGAAGCCCTGCTTTAGAGGGAATAGTTCAGATTCCTCCACTTGTTTGCACTGGTTTTTCTGCCTGGCTGCAGTGTCTGATTAGAGCACTGGGGCTGAGCTCTCAGAGCTTGGAATGAGTTTGTGCAGATGCACTTGCAAGGTGGAATGTGTTCTTCCAAGTGCTTTTCCAAAAGTTTCGTCATTTGCCTCCTGTTCAAATTTAACCTTATAGAAAGAAAATTAAAATAAAGCAGCATCCCTGAACTTATAAGTAAATAACTTTTTCCCATGCCCAGATACCATAGTTGCTCTGAGCCTTGGATGCTGCAGCTGGGGGCTGGAAAATGGCTGTAGAGATATTTTCTACTCTCAAATGTGGAATTTCCCTTTATCCTTCTGAAAATACTTGCTGAAAGACAGGAATTGGTCCCTGATGGTTAATTCACTGTCACAGGCAGTACAAGCTCATCCTTCCCAAAGAGATTTACCCATACTATTACTTGGAAAGAATAATATTGTGAGTGCTACTTCTGACAAAGGTCCTTTGCTTCAGTGTAGAGCCAAAGTCTATGAATTTGTATTGGAAGTTCATAGGTGTGAGTGTTGTTTGTTTTCTTGTCTGCAGTTCCTTAACTGTCCCAGAAAGTATAATAATTGTTTAGCACTGCAGATGTATAAACGGGTTTGATGCATTATATGTTGCAGCTATCTGTTTTAGATCTCAAGATCCAAATTTCTGGTGTTATCTGCTGTGTAAGCCTTTCCTACTGAGGTCAGGATTGTGGCTGCAGACTTGTGATAGACTCTGAATTCCATGAACTGGATTGTGGCTCTGCTTCCTTGTACCTAGTGTGTTTTAACTAGAGAATGATTTTCACGCTCCATAATAGAAATGTCATAGCCAGGGAGAAACTTAAGGATATAAAATATACTGTTCAAACAACCCTTCTCAAAGATACTGCCTTCATCATAGGTGTCTATAGTAAATATAGCCAAAGTACCTCTGAGAAGAGGCAAAAGTGATGGGTGACTAAATCATAGTGAGTATGCACTGCAGAGCTGCTAATAAATACAATTCCTAGCTGCCATCATAGTGTAAATATTAAAATCTAGATTTTTTTTTCCATGAATTTGTGTTTTGAAAAATGTCTCCATGCCTATTTCAATCTCTCCCCTTCAGCATTATACCTCTAATCAGAAAGCAAAATAGACATATCAGGCAGTTTAAAAAGGTAAAGAGAAACATTTGGTTTTGTGTGGGGGAAAAATTAGAGGTTGTAAATGGAGTAAGAATTTTCCTCATTATTCAAAGATGAGTGTGTTCTTCTGTGTACCAGGAAAGGAAAAGATCTGGGGTGGTGTCTGTGTGTGCAGGTGGTATTTCCTCTGCAATACAACATCTGCAGTTATGATTGCCACTACTTTGGAAAACCTTTTGTTTTCCCATCCCAAACTGCACATTTGAGTACCACAACAATGCAAAAAAGAAGGCATCAATGATAATCAAAGAAAAACAAATATTTTTATTCAAGAAAAATGTTAGAAAGGTGAATTCCTTGCTCTATAGTAGCTTGAGCTTTTAATACGCCAATTAGCAGTAACACTGGGATGTGCCTTTAGCTTTCAGAGTCTCAGAGCCTTTGCACTGGGTCCCCTGTGTTCTCCCCATGATGAGGAACAAAGAGTGGAGGGAGAAGGACTGCATCCAGCTGCTGGAATTGCTGCAGCTGGGGTGAGCAGAGACCTGGCTGCCTCTGGTGTTAGTCTGGAATGCAAATTGTGCTCAACTGGTAGGCTTCGATGATGACTCTGTACTGTACCTGTTGTGCAGCTTGCCAGGGCTTTTGCTTCCTTTCAAGTGTTTTATTCTGCACTCCTTCAGTTCAGCAGTATGTCTCCTTATGTAGAAATTACTGTCATAATTTGAGACATGTACTTGTTAAATTTAGTACTGAATATAGTGTAGTATTTTTTAAAGGTAAAAAATTTTAAAAAAATTCAGTATGTCTCAAGGTAGCTTCTGAATGATAGTAGTCTTCAGCTGATTGCTTCTTAGACATCCAAATGACATCCCGTGTTGAACATTCATAATTTAAAATATGAAATGTGTTGCAAAGGAGAGAATGGAAACTGGAAAGAATGGAAATAGGATTTGGAGTTAAATATTTAGCTTTTCAGAAAAAAAATAGCAAAGAATAATGCATGTATTCCTAGTCTTTATGTTTACTTAGCACATACACAACTAAAAATGAATGTATTATATAATGTTTAATATGTTCTTGTACATAAATGGAAACCATAAATATTAGTCAATCATTTCATATTTTAAGCCAGTGGGAATATTTTATAAAAAAATGTATTCAATTTAGCTTTAAAGACCAAGCCTGTTTTTTTATCTAACTGCAAGTGGTGGAGATGGCCCTTGATGACTTGTGGAACAAGTTCTTCCTGGTTATTTCTGTCATCTCTACTTATGTAAAATTCCATTTGCAAACTCTGTATTACAAAGTTTTGCTAGCTTAATGATATTGGCTAGTGATATTTATGTGTTGGATATATTTCACTTATACTAGAACTTATTTTGGTATAGGTGGAATTAAAGGAGTGCATGCTTCTGTTTATCATGTGGAGCAATGGAAGTTTCTGCAGAACCTGGGTGGATAATATCTTGTATTATCCTACATTATACCCCTTAGATGGAGGCCCAGGTTTTTGAAATAGTAGCTGGGGCATTTGGTGGCATCTAAAGAACTGTGTCAAGTGTTTCTTACTTCCTTCTGTCCACCCCTACTTGCCTAGAGCTGCCAATGACCTACTTATGAAAAGTGATTGGAAAACTTGTATATTCAAGCAAAATTTGGCTTTCAGATTTGCACATCTTTATATAGTTATACCAGAGTGTGATTTTAATGCTTTTATATGAAAGATGGAAGAACTTGGCTTCATATTCTTGATATCCATTTTTGTCCACACTGTATTACTGTTCAGTCTTTTTTGTCTGATTGGTTCTTCTCTAATCCGGCATATAAAGGTTCAAAAGTGGCTGTAGTTTAACAGCCATTTCTCTTCTTCTCCTTGTTTTTACTTTAAGTAGTTCAGCCATTGGTTCTGTTAGAACAATCTGTGAGCTTCTGGAGCAATAAAGAGAGTAAAAATCTATTCTTGGAGATGTTTGCTTTTCTTGATTTACCTCATCCTTTTCCTATAGTCTTTTGTTTGTAGTTATTAATTATAGTCATGGCAACATTTTCAGTGATTAATTGACTGCTTCTTAAAACACTAAGGCTGCTTAATAAGCAAAACACAGTAAAAACATCTATTTTTGTGAACCCTTCTTTGGTAAGAAAGCTCCTATGCACACTCGCAATTTTAGTGCTATTAAATGAGGGGAAAGTTTCTCACAGACTTGTGATGTTTAGAGTAATAAACTGTTTGTTTTCAAAATGCCCCCACTCCAGTATTAACACATTTTTGGCTTTAGTCCTTGATTAAAGTTTACAGCTATTGGCATTCTTTAAACAGAAAGGGGAAAAAAAATAATTGAGTTGGACTCACTAGCACTGGGAGGAGATAAGAATTACAGCCTTGCATGACAACTGCCTTCATAAGATCCTAGAAAGAAAGGATAGACTTCAGAGGGAAGAAGGATGTGATCAAGCCAATTCCTTCATAATTTCACCACAGGATTGAGTTCAAGCCAGCAAATTAATGTGCAGCCCCCAGTGTTTGTCCCTCTCCAAGCTGTGGTGTACTCCAAGTGCTTTTTGAGTACTGTTGACTTCCACTGCTTGCATAAGAGATTAGACATTCTTACGATAATTTCTCCAAAGCTGTCTTTTCAGGTGTCTAGGTATACCATCACTATACTGCTCGTTTTCAAGACAGTGCAGAGACCTTGCAGACCCACTTGATGCTGGGTGGAGTAGAGTGGCCAGCAGAGAGTGCTGGCTTAAGCCTGGCCAAGTGACCATATCAGTGTTTCCATGTCACAGACTCCTTTCTCCATGTGATGGATCAACAGTACTGATGTCCCTTGCCAGCTGAAGGACTTGTGCAGTTCTTGAGGAACTATCACTTTATCCACTCTTGCAAAATTAAGTACCTGCAGTGGCTGCCATCTATATACAGCATAATTTTCTCTGGAGTACTTCTTAGTCTTTTATTTTTTGATGCTTTGGATTTCTTTCAGCTCTTCTATCTCCCTCTATCAGGTAATTTTTCCCTGTGTAGTTCGTTTCATCATGCTCCTTCTACTTCCGCATCTTTTACCTGGGGTACAAATATACTAAATATACTTCAATATGACATTGTAAGTATTGGAAATCGGGCAGAACCAGTTCCATTCTCTCACCTTCAAACAGTAGCTCCTTGTGATGACACTGCTTCCATTAGAGAAGCTTCTATGACATTTAGCATGTCCCTGGCTCTATCACTTAACCCACCTTGCATTACTGCTTTTCTTCTGATACTGGAAGGGTGCAAGCTAAAAGGGCTATGATGTTTGTATTGATAGAGATATTTAAAGTGTCTCCAACACAGTTAATAGCAGGGTTTATGCCATTTATCCTGAAATTTGCTTTCAAGCCTGTATGTCAGCTAAAATGAATCTCTTTATAACATGGAAAATGAAGGCACTAAGCATCTTGCATATTGCCTGACCTACATCTTTCTCCTCTAAGGGAGCTGACAGGTCTCTCCCAGGAATGCGACAGGGGACATTATTTGTTTTCCTGAGCACTTCTTGTAGCTTCTCTGGATCTTGTCTTGCTGATGTGCAAGGCAAAACACAAAGACAGCCGCACTGCATTCTTTAGAAGTCTAATCAGAGATTAAACCAATCAAACTTGATAGACCTTCATAGCCTCTAGCAGAATAGAGCCTCCCTTGGAAAGCCTTGGAGTAAAACCCCATCATAATAAAAGCAGATCTGGCTTGACGGGAACAAATGTTTCCATGGGTCTCTAACCATAGCCCAGACAACTCTATTAAATAATCAAGGAAGAAAAATTGAAAATGTACTAAGATTTTTGCAGTAACTTGATTTGAATGCAAGAAAAAAAATGCAGACAATTGAGTTTGCTGATACTGTAGTGAACCACCCTAATTCTACTCGGTTTCTGGAAAGATCTTTAAATACAGCATCAAACATTTACATCCTCTTTTGCTGGCAGGATGAAGCTTTCCTACAGGATTAAAATAAATGACAAGTTGCATCACCAGGCAATAGTTTCCCTCCCAGGATTGTCCTTGGCATCATTTGTCTGGTTCTGAAACTTATCAAGGTGTAGGGAACAACAAAAATATCCTTACAGCTGTATCTTAACTTGTCTGTAAACCTTCAGGTCATCTGCAATATATTGTAGATGGCACTGCTTATCAATAAAATTGACTTAAGCATCTTAAATCAAAGCCACAATTAGACCAGAACTGGCATTGCTAATAAATGTTAGTAATCGGATGGAAACCTCATTTTGTGAAGCAATAATTATTTGTAATAGTTTACAAATTAAACTTTTAGAATGCCATAATTGGTCTAATAATGTACTGTTGTTAATGACTGAAGCAAGCCAAGTTGATCTATGGTTAGGCAATAAAGCTCTTGGAAACAAATGGTCACAATAAATCAGAGTTTAGTAAGCTTTTTTAAGTTAAAGCCAGAGGATGCTTCCTTAGAAAGGGATCTCAGAGACTATCACTGGAGGTGCTTTGTAGATATGATTGAAGGTGGCTCTGTTGAGCCTTCTGCTGAGCATAGCAAAAAGGGGTGATCTGTCTAGAATTCTTTTAAAGTTCTGTATCTTGCAGGAAACCTGTACTTAGCAGAAGCAGTACATGTACTTAAAACTGTCTTTGGACTGTGTGGCAGTGTTCTTTTGTAGTGTATTCAGTAATATCCCTCATACTAACTAAAACAATCCTTGGTAAAATGAGAAGTTCTGATACAAAACCTTTCATTTTTAGGGTTCTTATATAGTCTGGAGTATGAGAATTACTCATTGAAAAAGAAGCATTATTATTTTGGTTAAATATATTGTTTGTGGACAATGCTAAATGTTTAATATTAAAGACAGTAGTCTTTACTTTCAGCTGATTTAATTTTGCCATACAAGAGGAATAAAACTCCACTGAAACTCTTCAACAGAATCAATTTTTTAAATAACTTCCCCCTACTAGAGATAGTTACTTATCTCTACTATAATAACTTTAGTGTTTTATATTCATGTTATACCTTCCAGTGAGGGATGCAAAAAAACCCCCACCCAAATCCCAAACCCTAAAAACAAACAAACAAACAAAAAACCCTATACTGAATTAAAGAGAGATGAGTTACCATCTTATTGAAACAAATAGGATATATTTTTCAATTTAAATTGCCCTCTGCATGCTAGCAAAAATATTCCGATTTTTTTTTTTTTTTCATTTTTTTTTCATTTTACCTGAAGGTAAATTACCATGGAGGAGAAAATTTTAAGAAATGCTATTCATTCCTAATAAAGAAGCTGCAAAACAAATCTAGTCAAAGAGAAATGCTTAGGAGATGAAAAAGCTCATAGAGAGGCTGTGAAACACTTGGTGATAGGTGGGAGTTATGAGATGGAGGAGGAAGACAACACATTAGTTTGGAGCTCCTTAGGGACTTCAATGCATGCAAATAATGAGGAGAAATAAGAAGCCAAATATCCTGAAATACAAACGTTTTCAGGGTTTATGGTTGATGCCATTTCAGGGGAGACTGTGAAAACAGTTTCTGTTCTGAGTTGGCAACTTGCTGTATTTCTGACCTAAACTTTTATTTTTACACACAACACATTTTTGGCTGATCACTCAGAATATTTAGTTGAAATACTCTTATGTCAGGTGGTTGTGTTGGGGTATTAAAGTTGTTACAAATCTAGATTGGTACAGGAACCCATGAACAATCATTATGGATCTGACCAGTGGCCCACTACATGCACTAGTCTCTCTAAAAGCAGTCTTTACCTCTATTGTTAGAGCTACATGGAAAAAAGCTTGAAGTTGAAATGGATAAAAATAGTTGCAATTAAGTTTACAAATGTCTGTTTTGCTGTTCTTGGAAATTCTTTGGTATGTTTATTGTGAATTTTGCTAAACCATATTTAATGGATGCTCAAGTAAAAGTAAAATTTCTTCTGCTTTGATCAGAGCTGGACCTGTGCAAGGCAGTAGTGAGGCTATTCCACAAAATCATAGCTTTAAAAATAGAATTCTGTCTCAAATCCAGAACATACAAGTGCTTTCCATTAGTATATCAAGGGCAACCTGAGTCTATAGCCTATAGAGGGGATTCCCTTTCCTGTCTTCTGTCCTCATACCAATTTCCATACCAGTCACATCCAGCTGCCCCGGAGAACCATGCCTTGAACTACCCAAACACCTCTGTTTCTCCTTTGACTTTGCAATTGGGACAAAAATTTCCTGGGCATTCTGAGCTCTGACCTTAGAGGATTGGCCTAATCCTGCCTTGAAATAAGGGTCAGGCAGGGTATGTGTTCTCTATGGGCAGCCAGTAGCAGTTACAGCTAGACAAAACCCACCTGCAGTAAAGATAAATCAGAAAGAAATAACTATCTCATGGATCTGGCATGGGACTTGCAAAGAATTTGCTGGTGCATCTCTGAGCTAAAATGCTAATACATACAGTGTGTTTATCAGCTTTGAGGTAGATAAATGATGGTAGAAAAATGATGTGAGTACATGGAGGGGGAACTGGCATATGCAAATTTATTTTTTTTTTAAATCCCCTTATTAAAATTCAGTCAGGCTCAAAAGCATGGGGAAAGGTCTGTACATTTAAAAGCAGAATTTATTCCTCAAAAAAAAAAAAAAGACATTTCAAACAAACTTCTTGGAGGTAAAAGGGCTGGAGAATGCAGGGAGGAAAGGAGCAATCAGCAGGTTGCAGCTGTTTGAAGTGACAGCTCAGAGGATTTACAAATGTAGTTGCTATAACTATATTGCTTGAGTCACAATGAAAAGCAATAGAAGTGCAGTTGTTGAGAGGTGGTGACTAAAGTTGATGGAATAGTAGCAATTCATTTAAACATACAAAGGATTTTGGAAACAGAGGAGCTACAGAAAAAGGAAATAAAGGAAAATAAATGAGAGAAACTCAGAAAATGGATATAAGAGTGTCCCAAGCAGCTCAGGATGTGTCTGATGTGAATTCTAAAGGAAAATATTTACTAAAATATCGGGATTGTTCATGTGGCTTTGTATGGTGAAGCCTATTTTCCACTCTGTGCAATGGGGAGCAGCTGGGAGGGCTTGTACTCATACAAATGACTGCTACTTGTACCCCAGTGCAGTGAAGGTCGGGGTTGCTGCAGGCAGAGACAACATGCACAGACTGAAGAACTCACAGCACCAGCCTGCTGAGGTCTAACCCAGCCCAGCAATGGACTTGTGCGCGATGCTTGAGGACTGTTCCTCTTGATTGTGGAATCCTTCAGCAGGGTGGGTTAATCCTCCAGTAAAAACCACGGGATCCCAGCAATTCACTGCTCGTGGTGGTGAGATTGAGAGCGTGCAAGTGGAGGTGCTTTGGATAGGTGGCACTGGCACTCCTGTGATGGGATTGCTCACTTTTGGGGGTCTGCTGAAAGAATGGCTGGAGTCCTCACAGCAAACCTTGAAGAAGCTGGCATCATTACAGGTGCCAGTCTCTTGAAGATACACTGGATTAAATGGGTGTGGCAGAGATGCTTGGATGAAGGAAAATGCAGCACACAGCCTTTGAAGGAATACAGTAGGAAGTGTCAAGCATGGCCATTTTTTGATGTTTTGATACTCCAACCTGGAAGTTCTCCGATCATTTTATCACCATCAGCTTGGGAAACAGCAGCTCTGAGGGAGACCATACAAAATCTGCAACTGCCTCAAATCCACTGGAAGGAGCTAAAAGAATTCAAATAGCTTCTGTGCAATAGTAGATGAAACAAATAGAAAGATCCTAGGGTTTAAGTTCAGCAAGCTAAAATGACAATATTAGCACAGCTGTTCTTCAAAAGCCAAGATTGTTACAATTTTTACATATGTCCCCTCTAAGTGAGGTGACATTGGAGCACCATAGTAAAAGCAAAGGAAGGAAAAATAGTATAAATCATTGGCAAGGCCTTTATTTTAAGCTGGAAGAATTACTGATATTTACAAGGAATATGATCAAAAGAGTAAGAGTATTCTGTGCTGGAAAAGGTAGTCTGATTTTCTTATATTGGTTTATATTTAATTTCTATCAGCATATACTTCTTTTTCTCAATTTGAGTGAAAATACAAAATTTAGGAGCTAAGAAAATGTTGCAGTTAAACTAAGTATTATCCACTACTTCCTATTGCTCATCCATAGGAACTCAAAGTATGTAGCTAGCAAGTAGTCTGTGTAGTACTTTGAACTGGAGAAGTTTTTTAAGCCTTCCTGCAGAACACATTTCTTTAGTTTATTGTTGGCTGTTGTACCTTTTTATTGCCACTATTATCTTTTTCTTTTTACATACGTACAGTATGCTAGTATATGTTACACAGAGGCCTGAACAAAGCCCAGGGGATGAATTCTGCCTTCTAATGCACAGCTAATAGTCAATAAAAACTTGAAGTGTTTTATTTTAAAATAAAAGCCACTACCTTATAAGCCAATGTGCCACAGAGAGAATTTTTAAGAAATCCTGCAAAATTCTGATCTGTTCTAGACTCATCCACAGTGACAAACACAGGACGCAAAATAAATAGGGGTGGTGTGAAATTGCTAGTGACAGCCAAGTTCAGCATCCTGATGGGGTCTGTTTTCCTGTGCATCACTGCAGAATTGCTTCTAAGTAAAGTCTTCCAAAGATATCTGTGTAAATTAGAACCAGTTTATACCTAGGCTGAGGTGTTCAAAGCACCGTTTATTGCAGCTGTGTGTGCAGCAGCTCTGAGCAGTGTTTGATCACACTCCTGCATTGCTGATGGAATTGTCACTGGAGCTGGGTTTGACTGCAGCTGGGTGTGCAGGGCAGACATTGTGCAGCCTGTGGAAGTGCCAATTAGCCTGGGAGCCTACATGAGGCAACTGGCTGTGTCATAGGCTCAAATAGTTTAAAATTTCACATTGACAAAACAATAAATACTAATTTGCCATGCACCTGCATGACTTACATGGACATTTCAATCTCTTGGAGAGAAAAAGCAGCTGGAGATGCTGCTAGTACAGGTTGTGGAGGAACTGTGAGGGACAAGTGACACTGAGAGCTGAGCAAAACCAAACCATTTCTACAAGTGTTCACCTTCTGAAACAAACTTTTAATTTTACTAAAAGGAAATAAGAAGTCTTGCTCAGATACAAGTTGTAGTCTCAGTCTGCACTCAGACAAGACATTTTGTTGCAGAAATATAAGCATATTTATACTGTCCTAATTTATTCACTGGCACATAAATTATTATGACTAAAACTGGCATATTCGTTATTATAATCTACCTTACTCAGCTAAAACTTTTCTATCATGGATAGATATGCCAGGAAGGCTAAATCTTCTAAACTGATTTTTACAAGCGGAAGAGACAAAACAAGCTGATAATTTTGTGTATGTCCTCTGCCTACTCACACCTTTTAGTATCTAGAAGCCCAAGCTGGTCTTGAGCTGCTATTTTCCCTAAAATGAA
Organism: Pseudopodoces humilis; assembly: GCF_049639895.1. Taxonomy (NCBI): domain Eukaryota; kingdom Metazoa; phylum Chordata; class Aves; order Passeriformes; family Paridae; genus Pseudopodoces; species Pseudopodoces humilis. Next base: position 21,549,381 of record NC_142207.1, on the reverse strand, counting down.
ACTGTTGTTGGTTTTTGCATGTTTCTGTGGGCTTCCCCTCTGAAATACTTTCTTGTCTGTGCTTAGAAAAAAAAATTTCCCAGGGTTTATAGTAACCTCTTTTCAGCCCCTGTATTTTAGTGCATTGTACCTTTTCTTACCATTCTATCTTTTTGCATCAGCTCCTGCTAAATGTTTCATTCTGTAATTTTGTTTTATTTTGCTGTGTGTTTCTGTAGCTTCCTCTTAGTCACCTTTCCATTGTAGCCCTTTCTTCTTCCTCATCCCAAAGCCACAAAATATGTAAGCACAGAAGTACTTCAGGCCTGATTTATTTATGAATTTGCCAGAAGCAGGTATTTATGGGTATTCTGTTTGTTCTTTCACATAGCTGATGGCTGTTGCTGCTTTGGTTTAGAGCCACTGGAGTAAATGAGTCCTTGAGTGAATAACTATATGACACCCTAAAGAGAATAACCCTGGTGTATTTCATCTAAAAAAGATTCAGAAAACTGCAAACTACATAATAGCAACTAGAAGGGTAACAGGCCAATTCAAGACTTTGGCACCAGAATGTTTTTGTGGCCATCTTTGATGTATCCAAGTCTCTCTTGTGTTTCATTCCCAAAGGTATGTGCCTCATAAAAAGGCAGAGATTAAATGATATAAATGTGTAGAGAAAATATCACCTAGCAAAATCAACAGAGGGGAAAAACACTGTATTGAGAAGAGAATTCTACCACAGCCAGACAAGACTATAAAAATAAGATACAGTAGTAACAACATTAGACTTTTTCTGTTTAATTTAGAGTCTTTGTGGAGTGGTGCTGAGTAGAAGTACAGGAGTTACCTAAGTAAGAAAGAGAAAATGTGTACAGTTGCGTTGTGGCAAGCTGAGTGCCCCTCTCCACTTTGATAACAGGAGTTTCTTTCTGGCGCCCATTTTAATTATATATAAAATTTCTCCTCTACAAATGAAAATGTGAAAGCTCCAATCCAAATGAGTTTCAAAACATATAGTTCAGAAACAAGAGCTAATTTCTACCACAAGTGGTAAAACCAGTAGGAGGTATCTCTCAAAGTGTTTGCTTCTGTTTCCTTTCTCTGCCCCTTTTGCTTCAAAAAGGTTTTTTGCACAGGGACTGATGCTCTGATGCTGCATGAATACTTCCTGGCCTACTCCTGTAATCATTCAGTGCCCTTGACAGGATTTTTATCTATAAGAGTAGCTTGGTATGTTGTGTGGTACTACTGTTAACTTCAAAGAAAAACATTTGGCTAAGAAATACTGGCAATTCCTTTTAAAAAAACATCTTTAATAACTGTTTTTTATTATCATGAACTTCAATGTAAAATAAAAAAAAAAAAAAAGGAAACAAGATTTCAGCCAGAGCTGAATGGCAGTGACAACTTTAATGGTACAAAATGAGACGTGGTTTTCTCAGGAATGCTCCTGCTGTAGATTTATTTTTTACTTGCCTTCTCCAAAGTGCTTGGGTAAATTCTACAAACAGGTTTTCAGAACCAGACTCTTTTAACTCAAAATTTCTGGTTTGGCATCACTAGATAGCTCAAAGTAGTGAACTATTTATGGACTTTTATTTACTTTGTTCACCAATAACAATTATGCTGCCACTAAACTTGGCTTTAAATTGCTATATGTGGAGATGAACCTGTCCTATACGGAGAAACAACTCATACAGCTGCAGGAGTGTCCAACCTAGATAGATCTATGACATACTCTAGGTGTTTGAAGACATTGCATTGCAAAATAATCTGAAAAGGAAAGGTAAAATGTTCAACAGTTGAAGCACATTTTTCAAGCACTAAAGAAAAAGTAAGCTTCCCCTGCTTTTCTTTTGGAAATAAATACTGCCAGGAAAAAATCTGCAGATACATATTTGGCAAAAAATGTACTGTTTTTTCTTATGTCTCATGATGAAGTATGAATAAAACCAATACTTACAGCCAAGGTCAGTTCTGTCGTCTACTTCTCTTTTAAAGTGTTCTGGTTTCTAAAAAAGAAAGTTCTTTCAATGTGAAAATATATTGAATTCTAGGGGTACAGCATTTAGGATTCTGCAAACTGGACCTTAACCTGTGATCTTTTTCTTTAGCTCTAATTTGCAAAGTAACTGTCTCCACAGTGAGGATTAGATGCTCCCTTATGAATGTTCCTTAGTTCTTAGACAGCCCTTGTAGCCTCTGAACCCCCCAAGGAGCACACGCTGAAAGAGGAAAAGCCTGTTTCTATTAACTACATAACCTTTCTAAACATAACCCATAAAAAAATCAAACTGGGGACTTTGATCAGCCTGGGCTGGTCATCAGAGTGATACAATTGCTATAATATAAAGTTCTATAGATAACTAGGAAGTTTAAAAACTCAATGTTTTTGTCAGTGGTATATAACTTCTGCAGCTCTCTGTGGATTTTTGGGTTGGCTGTTTTCTCAATTTTTCAGTATTGAATAGAGAAAGCCAAAACACCTTCCACTTTCCAAGAGGTCAACAGTATGGGTGTGTCTGAATTAGTGAAAATCAAACCTAGCTTCAAGATGCAGAGTTTGGTCCAGGTTATGCACAGCTACTCAACTGGGGAAGATTTCAATTGAAATACGTCATACCCATTTAAAAGAAGGATTTATAAATTAATCTAATTTTGCAATATTCTCGTCCAGTTGGCCTTATGTTGATGCTCCTCTAATAGCTCTATCACACATGGAAATAATAGCTTTGAGACCTTGCACAAAGGCATTTGACTGCAATTTTGTTTGTGAAGGGTCAGTGTACACAGAGTACCGGACTTGCAGATATTGTGTCCTCCTATGACTAAATATGAGTGAAGATACCTTTTTTTCTTTTCTCATGTGCTTCTAAAAATTATAATTCTTGCTTATTGGTACTCTGCATGGAGTCTCTGCACCCTTTGTGGTACACAGAAGCTTTAGAAAATGTGAGCAATATGATACAGAAGGAAAAAACAACCCATTTTTTGCTGGTTTCGGTTCCTATTTTATTGATTCCTGACTCATCAGGGAGCAGATGATAATTTGGTGTCAGATGAGATGGCTGCTTACATGAACAATATAATTTATGACTGCCAGAATGGACAGTAAGGCAAATGAACAAGCTTTGCTACTCTGAATATGTGGGATCCTGGCTGTTGGCCAGCACTGTTTGTGCTGTTTTAAGTAACACCTGCTTATACCCACCTGTTGTTTCCTGTGGCTACAACACTGACCATGAAGAGCTTTTCTCACCATACACAAGGGGTCTGACTTGGTGGAAATTAATGCTACATTGCTAAACTAAGTTGACCTAACTTGATATACATTTCTCTGGCTGTAGCTTTCCTCTCTATTAAAAATAAGTTAATGTGGGTTTACTTAATGTTTTTTCTTCTCTTTTTCTTCCAAGGCTGTACAGAAAATAGTTTCGTTTCTTTGGGTTTGCATGTGTTTTCACTAAGTGTATGTGGAAAACTTTACTGCATCAAAGTCAAATCAGTAAGAACAGCTTATTCTTTTACTGCCAGAGAGATAAGCTGAGCTTTCCACTTGGCTCTTGCAGCACTGAGTTCCATAGAGGAAATCTTAGAAAAATTATCTTCTGTACTCCAGAGGCATTGTTTGACTAACTTTTGAGACTTCAGTGCAAGTCAGCTGTTTGAAAACTGTTATGGTCCTGGAGGGAGGGAGACAAGACAGACCTCGAGAGGCAAATCACTGCTTTTATTGGTGTGTCAAGCACAGGTCATGCTTATAGCTCTCTAAAAATTACTGCTCAGCTAGGGAGGACTCAAGCTCTTTGAAGGGTGGAAGTATGGTCCTCTCAAACACAATATTTTGGTAACCCTGATAACTCAGAGCTTGAGTGTCAGGGAGAGATAATGTTCTTGTCTATGATTACTCAGGGACAACTAGCTGAAAATGTTACTCCACCGGGCTTCAGTGCCAAAAGCCATTTTGGCAGCAGAGGCAGGAATTGGTCCCCAATGTGAGGCAAGCAGACAGAGCTGGTGATAATGTGATGATGAATGTAACAATCCAACCTTGTGTCTGCTTCTTGCACAGTTATTTGCACACAAAAATGCCTTAAGAAGAAGAAATAGCTAAATTAGAGAACATGAGTACTGATTTCAGTTGGTGAGCTGCTGCTGTGTAATCTTACAGGTTATTAACAGTAATGTATTTGTCCATATGAGGATTTATTTGTTAACTCTTCAGTTCACTTGTAACACTCTGACTGTTCAGTTTGTTTCCTCTGGCATTATCATGGGTGAAACTCTGCTATTTCTTCTCACTTTTGATTTTGTCTTTGCTAAACTGAAGGTGTGTTGGTAATGACTGCTGGTGTGTGTTCTGGAGCAGTAGTAGATGGCTGTCTAGTGAAGGGTAATACAGATGTGCTGGGCTGCTTTTAGGTTGATATATCTGTAGTTTCCTTTCCCTGGAATCCCTAAAGATATTATTCCAAAAGGGAACAATGAGGACGCAAATGTGTCTCAGCTCATTCTCCTGCCACAAAAAAATAAATGTGAGGGGTGAAGAATGCACTAAGATTTCTTCATGTGAATATTATTTAAATTAAAAAAAAATTACATTGCAATAGGCATCTACCAATCTAGAAGTATTGTAAGTTAATTTTATTCCAGTATGAAGTACTGTGTCTGTTGATTGTTCTCTAATAAGTATTGTCCTCTTGCGTAGCTTTTTTTGTCCCCTGGAAATATGATTCCATGTTTTAAGATCTAGATTTCAAACAGCACTCTATTCTATCCATAAGCCCTGTAATATTTTTAGAGTCAGTGATACAAATACATTTCATTTTCAAAATGGTCATTCCCTATTCCATGAGTCAAGGGGGGACCCCTCCTTCCCCCTCAGCTGTACTTAGTTACATCAGCATGCATCACTGCTGCACCTCAGATGCAGAAAATAAACTCAGAGAAACTGCCTTATACATATTCTCCAACTATACTTTTCACTCTAAAAGATAAAGGCTAATTTTTCAATGACACAATTTTAGAACATGCTTTTCCTTTCCAATTTTCATTTATGGAGTTTTTTTTATGCCTTCAGAAAATATAAACCCCTTCTTAATCCAGAAAAGTGTCCCTATGAGATTTGGAATAACGTTTGTCAGTTGATGTTATTCGTACATATGAAAGAATGGGCTTAGTTATTATCTGTGATTCAATCTGCTCTTTCAAAAAAGGTCCCAGCAATTACCAGGTTAGTAAGTTCATCTTTCCAGTTGCCTTCAAGTGTTGTAGTTTTAAGTGCTTATTTGAATGCAAGAACTGTGTTCCTTCACTGCGTGAACAGTATCACACTGTGAGATTTACAAGCCAGCAGCTTAATACTTTTCCCAGTATTGTCTTCAAGGTATTTCACTTCCTTTATTTTCCTTCTTTAGTAAATAAGGCTGCAAGTTGCAAATCTGAGTGCTTGAAATTAGACTATCAGGTCTTACAGAGGCTTTTAAATGCAGTGTCCAGATTCTCAGAAATGAATCTGGGTTGATTTTGGAAGCCTACAGAGTGTATTAGAACAACAAGTTTAAGCACCTAGCTTAGGCACTTTTTTAACCTCTGTTTTAGGGTTTGTACTGAGGCATTTTCTTGTGATGAAGGGGGAGGTATGTGCTCCTCTTGCTGCTCAAACAGCAGCAGATTCTGAACCAAAGTGCTTTTATATATGAAGTATTGGAGTCTTAGCTTTCTTCCATGATCTCTGAGTACAGCAATCAGATCCTAAATTGCCCTTAATTTATTTTACATCTTTAAGTTATTCTACACTTGGGTGTCAAAACTGGGTAACTCTTGGAGTGTGTGAAATGAATTTTTCATTCTCTTTAAATTAATAACGAAGTTTGAATGATTCAAATACAAAATATATAAAAAAACAGTTTTCAGCCTGTAAAGCTGCTGTTTCACCTCTCTCTTAAGATCATATTACTTAGAAACCCATGACAGATGTTTCTGTGCTACCTCCTTTTGGGCTGCTGTGCTGTGCCCTGAGACTCTCAGCAGAAAGTGGCTGTGTGGAGGCAGATCCAAACCAGGTTAGAGGGTGCTCCTGCAGCTGTGGGACAGGGATGTGTGTGCAGAGGCAAGAGAAGAAAGGCATCCCGTGTTTTGCTTCACTCCTGTAGAAATGGCTCAAGTTAGAAAACTGTAAGTGCTCAAAAGTACCTGGTTTGGAGCACATAATTGGAGCCATCCCTCTATGTCTATAACTGCCCATGCTGCATGGTCCTGCATAATTTCTCCCTGACAATGCTCTCTCTGATGGAAAATTTGTGGTTGTGTTTGTGCTGTAGCTGGATCAAAACAATCTTCCTTCATAAACAAGGAAAACATTGCTTATTTAAGTAAGATTTCCAAAAGAATGAGGAGAAATTGTAGCCACTGCACTTGGATATAATTGCAAACAGGTGCCTTTAATAACAGGTTATGGCTTAATTTAGTCAGGTTAAACCCCACTTTGCCATGCCAAAGTGAGATTGGCTCATTGCACCAGGGAGAAGAGATTTGCCAAGCTACTCCATAGCCTAAGCCATAAAAGCCCTTAATGTTTACCTTGTATACATTTATCAGTGCTGGGTTTTTATGGCCAACTAGGGTTACACAAGTAAAAAAAATTGACAACTCACAGACTCCTTTCAAATGAGTCTAGTGTACATTGGAAATATCTAGATAACATTTAGAGTTACTAAGATATTTATTTCATTTATCTCCATGTCCTCTTTGTCATAGTAAGAAGGCTCATGCCACCATTGCCACTGTCCTGCTGTGCTGACTTCAGCTGGTGAGAAATGGTGCTGTTCAGAAAAAAAAGCTTTTTCCCTCCTAGGTTTCTTGGCTGGACTCACTTCTGGTGGGTTTGCAGTGGGTCACTGGATATGGGAGAGATGAGCGCAGCAGAACTCTGAACCCTATCAGGCACCCAAATGGATTGGAAATAAGTAATTTAAAACCAGTCTGGATTAGTTCTACCACTCACCAGACTGCTTGCTGTGGTTTAAATGGAGGATTACAGCAGTCAGGCTCCTGGGTTAGACTTGAAAGAAATTTCAGCCTTGAAGCTGAAGGGGAAACTGGAGTTTCTGCCTCTTTTCTCTTTCATCTGGTTACCATTGTCCCTAACATCTCAAAAATAAGCTGCTTTGAAAAAAAACAAACAACCTGTTTAAAAGTACTTTCCTACAGATTGATATTAATGGTGGAAAAAGTTTGGAGTTGTTTATTTGAAAGAGTCAATAAGCTGAAGGGAAGGAGTGTTTAAGTTATCTTCTACCTGAAATTCTGATAGATTAACACTCCCCCTCACCAAAATTAGTGATATTAAGAAGTCTTAGAGGCAGGGGAAGTCCTTGCACAGAGAGAGAATTCCTTAAAAGGTAGAAGATAATTCCTTAAAATAGACAGGGGAGTGAGTGCTTGGTAACTGCAGCAGATGGTGTTTGGCAGTGGTGCTCCAAGGGTTCTGCACTGTTTATAAGAATGTATATAAATGGGCTTGAAAACGGAGGAGAGCAGTGAGGTGACTAAGTTTGCTGTTGATACACAATTATTCAAGGTAGTGAGGATGAAGGCAGACTGTGAAGAATTACACAAGGATCTGAAGAGACTGTGTGACTGGGCAATAAAATAGCAGATGAAATTCAGTGTAGATAAATGTGAAGTGATGCATGTGGGTAAAAACAATCCTAGCTTCACATATAAAATGATTGGCTCCAAGCTGTCTGTTGCCACTCAGGAGTGAGACCTTGGGCTATGATGGATAGTTCCATGAAAACATCAGCCTGTGCTTGACAACAGGCTAAAAAGCAAATCAAATTTTAGGAATTATGAGGAAAGGACCAGAGAACAAAACAGATAATGTCATTATGCAGCCATATAAATCTATGGCTCACCTTTACCTTGGGCACCACAAGAAGGTCTGACCTGCTAATCTCGAGGAGGATGCATGAAGATGGGAAGATTCAGAAGTGGGAGGGGAGCGTATATACAAAGGGCTGGGTAGACTGGGACTCTCTTGTCTGGGGAAAAGTCAGCCAAGGATGATAATGATAGGTTAAAAAACCTGTGAATGGGTGAAGAGGGAAGGCTCTGTCATTGCCTCTTTCAGCACAAGAGTTAAGGGCCACTGAATGAAGCTTGTAGAAACTGCCTCAGAGCAGGGGAAGGCATCTTTTTCAGAAGGGAATGACGTACCTTGTCGAAGCTGTGCAGAGGGTCTGGGGAATGGACAAGTAACTGGATGGAATGCCAGGTCAAGGGCTGCTAGATGCAGAAACCCTAACAAGCTTGAGAAATATATTGAAAGAAATGCTGGAGACTGCCAGAGCTTTGCTAGAAATATTGTGTATCTTTGTCCTGTACTTGCAGCTGTGACTGCTTTTGCTCTCTGCTTGAGACTGATAAGTGGATTTGAGAGAGTAGGGTCTATAGACCGACTGTGTGAGCCCTGTCAGAGATCTATGAGGAGGATGCATGCAGACAATTCATACACCAATTGCAGGCTACTGGGACTTCGATTTCTCGTTATCCAATACTGAGTGCAAAGATCATTGCAGAGAAAGGACTCTGATAACACAGCAAGCCTGTTACTCCAGCCTTATGTACTCTTAATGCATCTACAAGTGCTTGGAGTGCAAATTCAGATATGATTGATGCTGGAATCTCTGAGCATATATCAGTAGTAGGAAACGAATACCTCATGAACTGGAGTAGTATTCAAGGAAATCAGTTTCTGAAGTTATGCATGAAGATATTCACAGGTGGGAATCAAAGATTTTGGTAAAACCTTTCTCCAATTTTATAATGTTAGAAAGTTTGGAATAAAATAAATGCATCCTCCTTCATACATTTAATTTTTTTCTGAAGTCAGTCATCTATATTTACTGCATGTATTACTGCATATAAGCATTCACTTCACTACATAATTATTCAATTAGAGAGATCAAATATTTCTCAATCAATTCCAATAAATTTAGGTAGGAACTGTAGATCAAGCACTCATTTCCTTACCTGTCTGCTAAGGAGTGCTGATTTACGTGAGTGGTGCTGCTTGGGGTTGAAGAGAAATCTAACTTAAGGATGAGAACAACAAAGTAGTATGATGTATATAGCAAACATGCCAGTGTAAATTTTAGGAAGATGGAGAGGGAGCAAAGATGATGTGCAATGTGTGTAAAACCTGTGAAACTGTAACTGAGGTGAGTAAAGAGTGTTTCCTTGAATTTGCCTACTAGTTTTTTCAATATTACATCTTTCATGTCTTTCATTCCCCAAATCAGTATGTTTCTATGTTTCTGTTGACTAAAACAGAGATACACACTGAATCCAGCATTTCTTTTGAGCTGGCTGCTGCAAAAATTATGAAAGGTGTGTGGAGTTGGATATTAGATACATATGGAGAGATGAAAGGGCTGAGCATCAAAAAAAAATAAAAAAGGTCCAGTTGCTTGCTAAAAGCCTTTAAAAATGAACTGCTGGTTGCTACTGTAGTAGGTACCATCTGTTCTAACAGAGCATAAGTGGACACTTGAAGGGAAGCAAAACTGGCTAAGTGTCAGCCAGTGCAGTAAAGTAGTCTTGAGAACTTGAGTTGATTTAAAAGTCCTGAGTCTGACCCTGATGGAGAGGGAAGGACTTTGGTTCTGCAGCCTCTCCAGAGACCCCTCCTTCTACTTTGTTCTCACAGTGAAGGACATGTTAAATTGGAGTTTTTTCTTGTTGAGACCTGTGACTGTTGCCTGGAAAGGACAGATAGTTGCATGAAAAATGTGATTACAAGAAGGACTAGACGTTTCTGCTTAGTGTGGTAAACAAGTTCCTCCAATGGTTTTAGTCATGGAAAAATTTAAACCTGGAGTGGAATGACTTGCCTAAACTTAATGATTAATATCTGTCTCCATGTGTCCTATACCTCTGACAGGTACTCATTGCAACCTGGTTGGTAACACAGTAGGTGTTCCACATCCTCTGGCTGATGTAAGAGCCAGTAGAACAGCTGCTCCACCTAGCAGGTTATGTGCCCTCTGAAAAACCCTGACCACCTATGGAATGGTCTTCTTGCTCCAAACTATTGCTGCAGGTCAGTGGTTGCCTCAGGGATAGCCTGACTTGCAGCTTTCAGGTTTGTACCACAAAGAGGCAAAGAAGTGACAAATATGCAAAAGATCTGTGTTGCATTATGAACTATGAATAAATTCAACAAAATGATATATTATGAATTAGATTACTTTTTCTCATGTGTCAAGACTGAGGGAAGAATGACTCAAATCTCCCAGTCATCTTGTAGTCTAACCAAGCAAAAACTCTTACTGAGTTACTCCCAACTTTGCTATTACCCTTGTTGTTCCTGATCTACCTTCTAGTTTAAAAAAAAAAAAACCCAAAACTTTTAAAAGCCAGGAGAACACAAGTTTTCTTTTATGTATGAGTAAATTAACTTTTTTCTGATTGTCTGTACATATTCCTTGACCAATATCTTATGTCTGCCTTTAAAGGAAAATGTGAGGTGAGGAACACAGCAAACCAAAGGGAGAGAAGCACTAGAAAATGAGACATTTTATTCATGTGTTATCATAAACTGTCTTTATCACAGGGAATGTTCTTACTATTTCTGTCAGAAAAGTAGAAGAATCAAATATAAAATATCCTGTCATAGGTATTACAGGGAAAGGAGCTGAATTATTTTCAACTCAGTGTCCGTTTAGCATGTTATGTCTACAATTCTGCATTATGCACCCTGAAGTACTATGACCTATTCAAATATTCTTCTGGAGTATTGGCCTATATATACAGTTTACTAGTATCTTACAATGAGTCAAGAATATGCATTTATTTTTAAAATACACTGTTGGTACAATGCAACGTTGCAATGCTAGCTTGTGCTTTCGAGGAACAAACTATGGCTTCTTTTGCTGACTGAAGAACCTTAGGTCTACACTGACTGTTCCAACACAGTATTCATATTAGTAGGTCTATAAAAGCCTTGTTAAAATACAGTTGTTACAGCAGTCCCTGACAGCATGTGCATTGTTTCAGTTATATTGCTTTTAGTATGATCCGGAGTTTGTTGCTCCCACCTGATGGTCCCTGATTGCCTTTTGGCAGAGCCAGAAATTTTTAACCAGCATTAAAGCAAAAGGTTCTGATCTACCGATGATTTCTGAGCAGTTTATAGCACTCTGTCACAGCTGGTGAGTTGAGTTTGAGACTTAAACTCTTTTGTTATGAAGTAAATCCTATTCAGGTTTCAAAATTTTCACCATAAGTTTGTAAATGTCATGTAGCTCTAGGATAAAACAAAATGAAGAAAGAAAATGATGAAATTGAAAGAATATACATGATTAATATTTCTTTTATTTTTGCAATTAAAACTACCACTCTACTGTAATATAAAGTTTTTTCTTCAATTTTCTCAGGTAAAAAAAATTAAAAAGTAATAGTTTGCCTAGGTCTGCCTGTGTTATCATTGTATTTTACTGTACAACTCATGGAACAGCACTTCAATTTCTCATTTTTTGTTCTACCTGTAGAACAAGGATGTAAGTTCACTTTCTTGACCCCTTGATGAGATATTTCTGGAACAGGGAGAATGTCCTCAGTCAGCCCATTAATATTTCTGAACTTTAATTGATTAATCTTATACCAATCCTTAAAGAAACACACCTTGTAAAGAAATATAATTTTGGATATTAGCGTATGGATCTGACACTTTGTTCTGCATGTTTGCTGGGTTGCATCATCTTGTTGCAGTTTGTGACAAAAAGTCATTGTTCAAATTCAAGGTACTCTTCATCACTCTGAAAAGTCAGGTTTCCTTGTGTTCTGTAGATGGTTCTGCTGAGTGATACAAGCTAATTATAGCAGCTGTTAGGCCACTTCTGTGTTCACACGGTTCAAAACTTCAACTCAAGCTAAGGTCCCAGGAAAGACAAGGGGAAAAAATGGTTTCCCAGAGCTATTGTACTTAACTGTAGAATTAAAATTAAACTTATGGCTCTTACAGCATAGTGAAGAAATCTGAATGATCCATCTGAAAATGAAATATTAATGTACCACCTCTCATTACTTTTTTCTCCAGAAGTCCTTTATGTGTGAAAAAGTAACATGAGAAAAATTCTTGTATGAACAAAATACTTTGGGAACGGAAAGTGAGAGTGGGAGGGCTAGTGGGCTAGCCGCACAGCTTTAGTAATTTAAAAACATAACTAGAGGTTCACTTTATTTTGATTCTAGAAATTTGAAAATGCCTTTCTTTCTCAGCTTACTTCTGGTTTACTTGATGCATGAGGTGATGAGTATGATAAAAAAATCTTAGAAAATGGCTGCATGAAGCTGGCAATATTTTATGAAGTATGAATCCAAATTTTGGTCAGATCTGCCACTGGAGTATTGCTGAATATTGCTATATAAGACAACTGAGGACTTAACTGATGCTGAGCCATTAGGAGATATACTGAGAGGTCCGTGTGTGCACGGAGAGTGCCTCTTTGATTAATAGTCCTGCTGCAAGCGTGACATATCTGTGCTGCTGTGAAACTTTTCCTGGATGCTGGACACTTATGTTTAATGATATTTGCCACTTCAATAGGAGGAAAAACATTGAGGTGATCTTCAGCTGCTTTTCTCAGTGTGTGCGATGTAGAAAAGGAAATGAAACATGAAACATTAATTCAGTGGGAGGGTTTTTTGGTCTTTCTCATGTGCCTGTGAAACAAGGGCTGCAGCTTTAGCCCATCGTGTGCATGTGGGCAGATCTGCTACCCAGCCCTGCCCCAGCTAGGAGGGGGCTGCCTCTGTTCTGGACCGGGGTAAAGCCCGTGTGTACAGCCTCAGGACAGCCCTGGGCAAATATGGCACTTCTTTACAACAGAAAACATTCCTGTAAGTTTAGAACACTCCCCAAAAGCCTGGGATCTGTACAAACTCAGAACTGAAAAGCAGGAGGCCGAGTTTAAGGGCTTCTTGGGCTCTTCATCTAAAACATATTACTATCCATTATTGCCTCTACAGCCCGAGGCCTCGGAAAGGATGGTTTTGGAAAGGATACCTTTTAAAAGCTGAGAAGACGGTGTTTCCTGAGCAGGATGCGGTGCCGGAGAGAGCTCAGGGGCTCGAGTGCCACCTACCGCCCGCTGCTCGGCGCTCCCGGCACACCCGGGCGGGCACGGCGCGGCTCCCGGGCCCCGCAGGGACCACGAATCAATCCACAAATACAATCTTGCCGGAGGTCTGCAGTCTATAAATTCCCGGCCTACGAGATGCTGAAGAACTTAAGATATGCTTAGGTAAAAAGTTGAAGATCTGCATTTGAATTTCAAAACCTACAAAGTTAAACAAAGGAGAAAGCTTGATTTAGAAGGCTCTTGGACTTTAAATGGAAATACAGGTCTTCATAGTTTGTTTTTTTTAGCGCCTAGCAGTTTTTTAGCGGGGACTGTGAATTAATTTTCAGACAAGCACTAATTCCAGGTGAAGGGGAAAATAGAGAAGCTGGCTACCAAACACTTTCTGTTTTCTGCCCACAGAAGCTCCCCCTCCTGCCTCGCACAGACCGCCCGCTCTAGCAGCTGCTCTCATGGGGATCTGGCACGGCCCACCATTGGAGTCCTGAAATGCAGGATGCCAGTGCAGTCCTCAAATCCCGGGAATCACTCCGTTCATTTCAGACCCTTTTCATGGCAGCATTTGAGAGAAAAAACCCCAAATCCTGAAAACCAAACCCATAAAAACCTCAAGAACAACCCAATCTATAATCTACAGACTTAAGGGGCCATCCAGAGCTCTTGGTGTCTTGGTCCTCTACAGTAATTATAACAGATATTGCCCAGAGAACACTGGGCACATGCAGATCACATGAGATAAATGATAAGCATGAGGACCTAACTGTGTTCCTGTATTAACCTTTACTAATGAGATCCAAATAAGAGGTGAAATAAAGTTTTTCCAGAAAGAGTACTGATATTGTCATCATAAACTACATACAGAGATTTGGGGTAATTGTCTTGTTGATAGTGAGCAAGTTTTTTGTCTTCGGTGTTTCCTTTGCAAAATTCCTTTTCACAATTTAAGAGCCAATATTGGAAAATAGATTTAATTCCTATGAAAGCCTTTCAGTCTGTCCATAAATAAGAGCTCATTCTCACTATGTTTACAGTGATTTGATTCTCCCTGTTGTGATGCTGGGAAAGGCAGAGGGGTGCTAAGCTTCTGTCAGAGCCTTATAGATTATTTCAGGAGTAAAGGAAAACCTATTTAATGCTTCCCAAAGAGTTAAGCATTAGGGCCTTGTCCATAGAGACAAATCAGCAGTGTCTTTGTAGGGCTAATATCACCCAACAGAGAAAGAGACCCTATGATGAAGACAACCAATCAAAGCACACGAATAATGAATAACTGCTATGTGAAGTGAAGCATTTATATATTATTCTGAGCTTAAAATTCTTCTGAGTAGATTTCTTGGAGAATGTAAAAAATCCAGTACTTTTCTAATAATTGTGATCCTTGTGTGGGCTTTTCAGGAACCCAAAAATGCACATATTGTACCCATTGAATTCAACTCAATGAATAGATGAGTTAACTGTACCTGTAACTTTGGGAAAGCATTATCTTCTGTTTGTTTGTCTGGAGCCTATGTAAAGGTAAATGTTATTTTAGTGATTAAGAAAAAATGCTTTTTGATTTGGTAACGCTAATTTGCCCATTAAAAAATAAACAAAACTTCTCTTTGAGAGGATGGGTGGGAAAACTTGATGACCTTTAAAATTTCTTTTGTATAAGTAATGTTTACCAAAGCCTAGATAGCCTACTAAATTTTAAAGATCATAATGAAACTTTTGAAATAAAACTTATGAACTTATACTTACGAAACAAAAATAGTTTACCCTTCCAGTTTTACTTTTAAGAAAGCAGTATAATCATAACAAAGTCCAAAGTGTACACTATGCAAATATACCATTGACTGGTTAAAGGTACTTTCTAACGTGTAAAATTGAAGCAAAAGTGAACAAAATTCAGCCTATCCAATATTATTGAATAATTTTTGGCAATATTACATGGCTAATTTTTTTATTGTACTGAAGAGTGTGCAAGATGCCTCAAAGATCAGATAAATGAGAGCATGCAAAAAGCTTGTCACTAAATTTCAGGGAGGGCAAAATGAGAAGACAGAACTGCAGGCTTGCTGAGTTAAAGGATTAGAAAAGGTTGTATGAATAAGTTGATATGATTATTCAGCAAAGTCAGGGCACAGAATGATTGAACTGCTATTTTTGGGCGCAAATAAAGATGTGGCTGAGTAGCTCCCTGGTAAACAGCAGAGGGATGGGTTTGAAAGTCCATTTGGGATGTGAAGGCATGCTTAGACACCGTGTATCTCTGAGCAGGAGCCTTGTCTGCCAGAAGCCTGGATGGAGTGGGTCCTTCTCCATCACGTGAGCTTCTATCATAAAAAGTTATCAGATTGGATTCAGCTCTGGCTGTGTTACAGGAGTGAATTACACATTTCATCCCAAAACAGTGCCAGTGAATCCTTGGAATCTGAATTGCCAAGAGGTAGTATAATGGCAAAACTGACATATACTTGATAGCTGTAACCTTATTTACATTGACTCTGACAGAACTCATCACATTATAAAGCAGTATTAATAAAATGTTAATTGAATTACCAAATACCATCAGCCATTAAAATTACCAGTTGCACTCTAATCCACTAATAGAATATTTACTGAAAACAAAAGGAAAAAATTAGTTTGCTTAAAATATTGGTAAAAAAAGCTGAAAGAATAAAATTAAGCTGACCTTTTGATAGATGTCTGTTTATTGATTTAAATTCACCATTTTGTGAACAATGTCAAAGAGGTCTGTTAGAATAGAAGCATGTATAATAACATGAGCTAAACAATTTTTATTTCTTTGTGTGTCATTACAGAGAGATTGAAGCAAGCTTCACCTAAGTGTAGTGATGCAAAAAAAATAATAATACCCAGTCTGGATGTGAAAAAGCAGAGGAAAACAAGAGCTTCATATTAAAGTGCCTTCTAGGTAGCTGACATGACGCATCTAGTCAGATGTAAATAATGACAGACGGAAACTATCATGAGGTCTGTGAAGCATCAACATGCTGCCATCATTTTCTTTCTAACCTTGCTTTGCTAGCATCTCTCAGACTTACAGGCTGAGAGATCATTTAAAAAGCAAATCCTAATGATGCTGCCCAGTGTAGCAACAGCCAGTGAGACTGGCATCAACTTAGCTCAGTTTGGGAACTGGGGCTAGCAGCCATTGCTGGCTCCTGACACCCCAAACGGGAGCCGTGCCTCGCTCCCTGCCTGGCTCCCCACAGCTTCACGTGCATCTTGCTGAAAATGATCCACCTGTATGGGAAAGGGGGAGAGCAGGCACTCCTCCTTCACCCACCTCTTGGCAAATAAGCTCTTCAGTTATTTTCTTTATTGGATTAGGCGTATTTGGGTGCAGGGTGCCTGGAATGATTTTCATTGTACACGTTTTATTTGTAGTGCATGTGTCTGGGAAAAGAAAGGGAGTTATATGCTGCTATCCCTGTAGCAGAGCTGTGTTGTGGTTCAGATAAACACATCTGTACATGGCTGCCATGATCAGTGTGGAATAGCAGAGCAGTTTTGCAAATGCAACTTAAGGGGGGGAAAAAAGACAAAATATAAAAATTTCACAACAGGTCACCAGTCTTGTCCAGCTCAGTAGACTCTATTCATCAAACCAATGTCCAATAAAACAGTTGCATATTTTATTTAAGCTGGTGACTGCATTGCAAACCATTGGGAAACAAAGCTGGTGTGAGATAACGTAATAGCATTATCACTTTGCAAATCAGCATGTGGCTTTGCTTGGGTGCTAACAGGGCATGAGGGCTCAGAGACAGATGACAACATGAAAAAAAAAAGTAGATCAGACTGCTTGTTTTTGATTGTAAACATTATTTTCATATACAACAATGAATTTCATCCTGTTTGGTAAGCCTGACCTCAGGCTGTATAAATGTATTTCCATTGTTTGTATGTAAATTAAAACATGACCAAAAAGAAAAAAAAAAATCCTTCCCAACCCTCCCCATCAGAAGGCTATTTATGCTTCACAGATCTTTCCAGTACTTTAAGCACAGCTAAGCAGCTACCTCAGGTAAGGAAGATGCTGTTTTTCCAAGAAAGCATTTTAAAATATTTCCCTACACACACTTCTGAATGTTCTAAATACTAATGCAGAATTCGTGACTCTCAAAGTAAATAGATGGCACTTAATTATGCTGGTGATGTCAGGTATTGTATAGGTTGATTTCCCAAGGCGTAAGTGAAAAATGTACTATTTGGTCTTAAATTTAAACTTAATAAATAGCTAATTTAGGATCTTGCTCTATATGCAAGGATATAATCACAAGGCATTCATTTTTAAAAGGTTTCATTTATTCTTGTGAGCTTAATTATTGCAAGGAAACTGTGAGCAATTTGTTTTTTTTTTACCAGTGTCTGATTTCTGAGAATGGTTATTAAATATTAAATGGATGCATAATTCAGGCAATTAAGAAAGTAATCACACAAAGTAATGTAATGGAAGTTAATTATTACTGCATAAGCAAATAGTTCATTAATGCTAGTAGTTGCTATGGCTGCATTCTTAATACATGCAGAACTGAAGCATGAATCCTCTGTGTATTCAGAGGTACCAGAAGTATGGTACTGCAGAAAGAGTGCTCCTAATGAAAGGCCCAGGCAAATAAGGTCATATTTGACCCCTGACTTGTCTGAATGCGGCAAGATCATCATTACTTAACAGAGTTTTATCAAAACCATGGCTACTTTAGATGCTTATAGTACCTCCTGTTTGTAATACAGGCCGCGGCTTAAATCAAGGAAGAACTCAGGGAATTCAGCTGTTTTAAAATAAATTAATAAATTGCCAATCCTGCTTCTCTTGTTAAAATTCTACCCAGTGGTGCTCCTCTTGTTAAAAGGCTATAAAATCATTATATGTAACTTAAAAGGATTGTACAATTTTTCAGTACAAAAGCATAAGAGCTGACAACCACCCTTGTTAGGTTTTGCTCCTCAATGACGAGAGCAAAACCTGACATTCCTTTTGCTACCATTATTTCCCTAAAGCAGAGCTTTTCATAAAGACTATTTTGAGGCAAGAGACACTCGTGCAGCTACATTCCACCTGGTAGGCTGTGATGCAGTGGTATTACCCTTAGTGCTGTATGGTTTAGCCAGGGATGGGAGGGTCTGTGACTGAGGGGTGAATGGTGCAAAATGGTGACCAGGTTCTCACTGGAACCTTGAAAGGTGTGAAGACAGGACAATTGGTTCCTTCATGTGCATCCTTAGAGAGGAACAGAATGTCACTTGTCTGTTTTAGGCTATGGGTTGCTTAAAGAAAAGAACAAGGCAGAAATTACCATGCTGGAGAACCCCTGCAGGTCATCACATGCCTAGTCCTGCCAGCTGCTGGTTCTCACATCCTCCTCCTCCTCCCTCAAAATGCTGCCATGTTAGATAAAAGAAGGTGGATTTTGTCACTAATTGTGCACTGCAGCTAGGCAAGAATTGCAGTTGTGTTAGTTCTGCTTAAAGGCTCCTGTGAGCTGCCTGGGGTGTCTGTAGAACCAAGGGACCGTTTGACAACCCAGAACACCGAGGTTCACAATTTTTAATAACCTACTCTCCTCATTTCAGTGCATTCCACCAAAGGACAGTAAACAAACAAGAGTGTAGAATCTAGCTCAGTGCTTTCTGAGTTTTCTGGAGAAGCCTTCAAATGATTGCTTTATGCTCCCAAGGTGTCTTGGATTTGAGCAGACTGGGGAACTTAAGGAAGGAGGGGGGAAAAGCAGTGTGGTGGCAGCTCAGCATTGCATTCTCGTCTTCCCAAGGAATAGCGATCAGCTAGAATACTGATGTGATGAATCTGGAAATAAAACTCTTGTAAACCCTTGTGACTAGCTAGGGGAGAAAAGAGGTTAGACCTTTGGATTGAAAATGTGCCCATACACACATGTACAATGACATGTTTTAATTTATTTTAGGGCCATTCAGTCTATGAAAGTGTTCATTATTTTGAAATACTTAATGCTGTTTCAGAATGAAAACAAATGTTGAAGTATAGGAAATTCCTGTGGGACAGAAATTGTGTTTTTTTACCAGCTCTAATAACCACCATTGCAACAGCATGAGCAGTCAATCAAACAGGAATTGAGCCAGCACAACCCCAGGAAAGTTCCTTTCATCCCTTCTTTATTTGAGAAGCAAACCCTTAGTCCTTTTGCGAGCCCTATTAAAAGTACAGCTTTTGCAGAATGTCTGGGGAGGCTTGAGAGTTGTCTGCTTGGGGCTGGGTGTGAGGGAACGAGTACCAGACTCTCCCAAGCCCCACAAACAACACCTTGCAAATGGCCATCTGAAGCTTTCCATGCTGAGTGCTTCTCCTGGAAGTGTCACATAGGAGGGTGATGAGCCCCTCTGCTCAGCCACCTGGAGACCTTCTGTGGCACCCATGGCTGATAGCTGGGTCCCCAAGTCTCTTTCAATGTTACCTACACCAGTTTTGGAGCCCTCCTGTCATCTGCTCTCTACAAAATGTCTTCCTTACTGTGTAAGTTGCTGAGTCTGGTGCAGCTTTACAGCCAGTGTGGTTTCAGGGTACGGCCCTTTGCAGAGGGCAGTGCAGCCATCCAGAGGAAAAACAGATGGCAAAGGTGGCTACTTGGGGATAACTGACTGAAAGGATGCCCAGTTCAATCCAGGCTTGTCATGCTGCCCTTCCTGCTCACTCCTGCCAGGAGGTGAAATCAAGAGGGAGTGTTTAATGACCAGGGTGATAGTGAGACTGTCCAGACGTGATAGGACTTTCATGAGTAGCTGAACACATATTACCCAGAAAATTATTAAGCAGCATAGGCTGTTCTGTTAGAAATGTCCTCTGCTGGTCCACAGCCAGACCTCTCCTCCTGATGGCCTCCAGCAGCTGTGGCTGGGATGGGCAAGCAAGGCATCAGCACTCACAGCTTTCCAGTGTGTGTCTGCCAGCTAATTCTGTCTGACAGCACCAGGACTACGTCTGGGTGCTCTAGTGGCCTTCTCATTTTGGTGGGGCTCTATACCTAGTGTGTACATCTTTCAGTGACTGCATCGGAAGTTTTGCTAACTGCATTGACTGAAGTTTTATTTCTCAATCTTCTCTGTTTTTGGCAAATGAATATATGCTAAGTGCACTTAAAGGTTTTCCTTTGAATGAAAACTTGTTCATTATATACAGGGAGATATGCTCAAATAATTCCTAATTTCATATTCTTTCATTCCAATGACACTGCTAAGAAAGTAAAGGTTTCTAGAAACAATTATACAAATAGAAAATGTCTTATTAAAATTATAATACTTTGAAATTGAAGAATAGTTCTGAATACAAAATTTAGTGACAATTTTCTTAATCCTATGCTTTTGGTATGAACTATCTTTCTGATCAAGTAATTGCAATAATTTTCAGCTAGGAAGTTGAAGTCTCATTTTCTGTCATATATTATGGAGATAACCCTCAAAACTTAATAATTTAGCAACAATATTGACGCTAAATACTTTTTTCTTTTACTGAAACAACTGAGTCTTTTGTGAAGAAAAATAATGAAGCAAAACCAAATACAAAAGCTGACTTTTATTTTAAACCACATTTTTGTAGCTCCAAGTTCTGGTTTAATGTGAATAATTGGCAGATGTTTTGTTTTCATTTACGTGGCAAAAATGAATGCTGAGAACAGTACAGCAGGCCAGGACACTGACCTGGGTTCACAATCATACTTCTCCAGCTGGAAATATGTTCAAATTAAAATACTGGTAATGGCCAAGTATTTTTAATTTAGCTAAATAAATTTAAAGTAAAAAGAGATCTTTGAAATTCTACCTGTCTCTCAGTCTAGCCTATAAATTTATCAATTTCTAGGCTCAAACAAAGCATGAAAAATCTAAATGTTTTGGCAGATGTCCCCTGTGTGAACAACTCCCTCTTGGCTTCCTATCTATACAGAACGTAAGTGTTCCTTATTCTGCTTCCAAACGTGGCTTCACATGGCAAGAAAGACTTATACCCTTGCTTTGTTCAGGAGGCAGAATCTTCACAGGAAATACTTTGGGAAATTTTTTTCTTAACTAGCTCTAAGAAGCTATATTGGGGCATCTTATTTTGAGTGATTTCTCCCTATTTCTGTAATAGTCCTGCTGATTTAAGTCAATATAGTCAAACAATCAACATTTCAATAACCAGGTCAGTATGTAGTATTCATAAATTCTTGCAGAGCTGCTCTACATCCATCATTCAGTATAGTAAAGGTTGAACACCACAGTCTTATCCTATTTTTCATTTTCCTTAAAAATATGCACATCCTTTAAAAAATCTTACCACACTGTTATTCATAGATTCTGGGAAGCTGTCACAAAACATAAAAAAAAGAAGTGCACATATAATTGTGAGTGCTCTAGCAGAGACAACAAGGAAAAGTTGAAACTTCAAATACTCATTCAAGTCTTGGTTAAGGAAAATTATTTCTGTTTCTCTTTGGCCTTTAGCCCACAAGCATCAAAGTAAGGAGTGCCCAGCTGTAGGATGTCTGTCTGTGTAAGCATGGTGATATCTGCTGTTATCAGTTATTCTTGCAGAATCTGTTCATGCTACATTTGTTCTCATTGTGATAGGGTTCCATGTAGGGATTCAGAATACCTAAAGACCTTCCACCTAAGTTTTAACAGATGATGTAATGTACTTCAAATGGTTCTGGGATTAAAAGTTTGAACAAAAGTTGAGACACTTATATGCTTGTGATGGTTCAGAATCATTTGCTTATTCTGCATGGAGGTTTTAGTTTGATTTTTTTTTTTAATGCAGAAATTCTTCATTAAAGTATGACTCCATTTTCCTTCAGTGTTTTTCTTAACTCTCTGCTAGTCTGGGAGTTTCATTGCATGTGATAATTATCAGAAATAATTTTCTTTTCCTGTTCCTTGCTGCTTCTTTATTTTTCAGCAAATTTTTTTAAGCAACTTAAACAGGTCACTCACCTGCTTCCCTTCTTGTATGTATTGTCCTGGTTCCCATGGTACAGAGAATGATCCCACTCTTGAGAAAAGACCTGGTAGGAAGTGGGCCTTGGCTGGGGAGCAGACAAGTTGACCTTAGGGCACGTATGTTGTGCAGGTTCTGGCCACCAGCCACCTCCCAGTTTACTGGATGTCACATGGAGCCAAAGGCCAGCCATCCAAATGCAAGGGGTGAACTCGTGTGCCAAAGCTGTGTGCACACACCGTGTGAGAGCCGTGCTGTGTCACTGCAGTCATGTGGGAGAGGAAGGTGAGAGTTATCCCTCACCACAAGTGCCACATGTAAGGCAGGCTCTGCTCCTCCCGTGCCAGCCCCATCACCCTCCCTTGCTGCTGGGAACTGCTCCTGCAGCCCAGCTTCCCTTTGGTCTGGCTGCTGCAGGACCCCGTGCCCTGCGTGGCCTCCCCGGCTGCAAGGATTGCCTCTGCTTTGATGGAACCTTCTGTCCAGTGAGCAGAATTCCAGCTGCAAGTTTGAAGGAATGGAAGAATGGAACCGTGCAAAAGTACAAACCAAAGCAGAAAGCAATGCCACAGACAGCTGAAGCTGAATGTGAGTAGGGCACTTGTTGGTTGCTGGTGGTGTTGCAGTGGTGTGTTTGCATTTGTATAGTGGGAAGAAATTCATGACTGTAGAAATTTGGATGAGGTTAATCTCACATCTCAATTACCTTTATTAGCATTACTTTTAAGTTTATACTTCAAAATTGGCTAATGGGATGAGAGTGGATCTGTGCTGGCTAATTATCTCACTTCCTAGTATCTCTTTCAAATGCCACTGGATATGCCTCGATAGTATCTTATGGATAGATAATGAATGATCAAAATAATTCAGATGGAGTTCTTTTTAGTTATTGCTTACTACCAATATGCACTGTGTGCTGTACAACAAACACAGAAAATAAAGGTGGCTCAAATATGAAAATAACTGTCTGAAAAATTGGACAAAGTAGGGTTCCAGATGAAATCTAAGGATAGCACACTTAATTCTATTTTAGCAATTTTCATTCCCAGTTTCTCTCACAAAAGCCTTGCAGCAGGAGCCGAGTGCTTTGCTATGCCTTTGGAACTGCCTCTCAACTTGGCTCCTTGTGAGCCAGATGTCTGCCAAGTTTGCTTGGTCCACAATACTCACCAGCAACAGTAAATTTCATGTGGAAACACAAAAAGATGATGCTAACCTTCACAAGGGAAAAAGCTCCTCTCTACCATTATCTGACTGCACACCCCTTCAAGTGAAGGGATTTAGGCAGAGGATGATTCACTTTGAACTTGTGTGGGCCAGTGCTGACTCCATAGCTGTCCTGCTAAGGGAATACTCTAATGTTGTAGGTAATTCAGTGTCATGCTAGTATATAACATTTATGTACTGCTTGTCTGGACTAATCTTACAGGTGGAAAACCTTGGAAAGCACTTTAGGACTTGTACTTGGAATATACAGGTCAGTTAATGTGTCTCAGAGCTTTATCTGTGATGTGGATGGCACTACAACTTTCCATAGGAGGTGTTTGCTAGATCCAGAAATCATTAGTGAGCTGTTAATAGCTCATCTCAGTGTTTGGCCCTGAACAGAGATGCTGATGGGCTGCCAAGACTTGTTCAACAAAATGCTTCCAGAAAAATTCTCAGGAGTACTAGATCAGCATACACTTTCTTCCCCCTGTCTCTGTAAAAATATAAAAGCTATTTCAAGGCATCTGATGCTAGAATCTGTTATTAAAATAAAATCAGAACAGGATTTTTTTCCACTCTCTAGCTCCAGCCCTCCTTTCTGCAATTACTTCATTTTCCAGAACAGTTCAGCCTCATATCTATGGCACCTAGCAGTCATACAATTACTCTAAGATTATTTCATACAAAGGAAAGATGTAGCTGAGCATTAATATTTTTACTAGTTTAAATAAGCAGTTGCTGCAAGCCAAGTTTTTGTCATTCCTCTTAAATGAAAAATTGACATTGAATTGCAGATTCCTATTTTCAGTAGGAAGCTAAATAGTTCAGGACAACTTTTAAAAAGTCTTTCACATAAAATTTCAGTAGTCCCACTGAACAGAGGAAAAGAGCTATAGGATGTCTTTCCTCTCTGGGCAGCAAGTTTCAAGTCACCCAGGACACAGAATTTTTTTACTCTTTTATATAACAGTCACTAAAATATTCAGGAGTGAATGAATCCACATGTTCTGGGTCACTCTTTCAGTGCTTTGTAGATAAGGAGCAAAGGACAGCTGAAAACATGGAGGAGGTGGCAGAAAAGTGAGGCTTAAAAATGCATTGATGTGAGTCAGCAGATGATCTTGGATAACTCTTGCAGATGAGAAACACAGGTGTCAGTTAACAGTCTGAGCAGCTACAAGCATTGGTGAGAGGAAATGAAATGTAAGATTAAGAGCAGTAGTAGATCATGATGTTCTACAGGAGCACAAACAGGCAAAGCTGGTCCTTGCAAGATGCTGTGTGCCAGGAGAGATGTGCTGTGTATTCTCTTTTAAACAGGTGTCAAGAGGTAGAATTTAAGTTTTTTGCCTCTAAATCAAGCACAGGTCTTGACAGAAGTGCAGGTCATGTCCTTGCCCATCCTGACCCTAATCTTGAACCCTGTGAGGGCAAAGGAAGATGATTCCTGTCGACTTCAGAGCACTTTGGGCCAGATCTGCTGCATAGTACTTGGCAAGAAGCAGGTACCACTGCTATGATCTTTCCTGCAGTCAGCTACACTGTTCAAATTAATTTGAAAACAGCATAACTGGTGTGAAGGTAGCTTCCACTGCTGCTTCTGGATAATAGCTTATCCCTGCAAAGACAGTGTGTGTGAAAGTCTCTGCAGATGCTGTCTGGGGCATTCCTAGGCAGGAGAGAGAGCTTGGCGCCATTTTTATAGTTATGCCTGTTAAGATTTAATAGATGGAAAGTTTCATTAGTGAACTGTGCTGCAATTAACTTGAAGGAGGTTCCAGCTTACTGTATGCAGGCCTTCCTCAGAGAAAGTTGTTTACATTTCCTTTTGGAAATTATTGGCTCTTCAGCACTTGATTGTTAGTGAATAGCAATGGCTGTGATTTAACAAAAAACCCACCACCAACAACATGATTTTCTCATTACTCTAACAGAAGACTGGGTCAGTTGTATAGCCTTTTACTCGTTTGTGAACTCCCCAGTTGCTGAAAGTCAAAACTGAGTTGACCCAAGGGCAAGGGATAACACAGAAATGCAAATATCAGAGAAAGGTTTCCTCCTTGGTAACATCTGTAATGAGGATTAATGGGGTAGTGACCTGGTTTTCGTTTGGTTTTTTTACCAGTCCACCCTGAGGCCAGATCCTGTGTGCTTCACACAATACTTTTATTGCAAAATAGATTAGGATTTAGGCCTGCTCAGTCTTGTGGGTGACCTGCCATGAGAGAAGAGGCACACAATTCCTACCAACTTTAGAACTGCTGCAGAGGGATTTTAATGTGCTTACGGGGGATTTGCCCTGTGTTAATCCGTTTGAAACAGGAATATGTGGCCACATGAAGCTGATTGATGTTCGTAATAACTGAAGATCATGTTCTGTGAACTTTCTGGATCTTTTTGAGAAGAGCTGTATCAGAGCAAGCAGTGGCTGAGCCCAGCCCTGAGGAGCCCAGCACCCAGCTCGGCTGCAGCATAGAGCCCTTGCTGCCCTGATGAGCCACAAGCTGCTGCTGGTGAGGTGTCTGGGGAGGCTTCCCCTTTGAGGGGCTCTGAGCATGCTTTTGCTGGCACTCATAACCATGAAGTGTAGGCAAACTGCCCTGAAAAATTTTTCTTGCTTCAGAAAAAACTTCCTCTGAAATCCATCAAAGGCCTTGTCCAAAGAAAGAAATTAATAGGTCCCATTTGGATAAGAGTGATTTTAGCAAAATCCTGAAACTGTGATCATGTACTTGACCATGAAGTTGTGGTGACCTGAATGAACTGTGTGATGGCAGTTCAGAGAACCATAACTGGTGGTTGCTCTTGTTTTCCTTGTACAGACATTGCTTTGAGTGGGATAGAGCAGAGCTGAAGAACTGGTGTCAACAGGAGCTGGAAAGTTTTCGCATTTCTTAGTGAAATGGCTAGTGTGTGATGTGTGACCAGGCCTGGTATCATATCTTGAAAATGAATGAACAGATATAAGGAAGATACTACATTATTTTATGCTAAATTAACCTATCTGTAGAGTATTAAATATCTATCTCTGGAGAGATGTTATAAAACCTAAGTATTTTCACTGGAACAATGGTATTATAAGTATTTAATGTTTTCCTGCTAGGATGTAACATTGCTAACCAGTATTAAAAAAACCCAAAAAACAGAAAAATAGGAAAATGTGAACTAATCAAATTAATTTAATTTTGTTTTTAACTGAAACGTCAGTAATTGTTTAATTTAGCACCAACCAAAGATGTTTTTTCTTTCTTTTAACGTGTTTTTGTGAAGGGCAAAAGAAGATTCATCAAGGCTTAAATACTCTGTAGGAGCAGAGAGGTCTGTCTGAGCTCTGCTGTGGGCAAGGTTTGCAGGGCTGAGGGTGGAAAGCATTGTCAGAGTGGACACAGGCTTATCAAATGGCCCACGTGTGCTCTCTAGTCTGGACCACGTGGGTCCAGGTCAGGGCTGAAAAGTGAAAATTGCAGTAAAGTGAAAATTGCTGCTTCTGCCATTGCTATTCCAGCCAAGTGTCTTTTCCAGAATGAGCGCCTCCACCTGCAGTGCCACAGATGAACCATTTTGCATTAAAGATTCAGGGAGACCAGAGAGTGGAGCAGCACAAACTACCTTTTAGTTTTACCCCAGGGACTGATTTATGAGAAGAGAAACTGGAGAGTCAGAAATGGGTGCAAGTAACCTCATATATCAGATTATTGTTCCATGAGCTCCTCAGGCAACTGGGAGATGCTTTCTCTCCCCTTTTCCTTCTCTTATAGTACAGTGATTTACTTTAGGAGATCTTTGTATTTTTGAGGAAAATCTGAGATAATCATGAGAAAATAATGGAAAAATCTGAAAAGGAAAAAAAAAATCCTGTCCTGCTTCATATGTGATTATAATTGAGAAGGCCAAGGGAAAATTTTTGGACATGTACAGCTAATCCATTACTTCTTATTTTGATGGATTTAGAGTGAAAAGTAAAGGATGAAGTGCTATACAGAGGAAGTGGATGTGCATGTGAGAGACAGGACAAGGTGTATCCATTCAGAAAAACAAGGTGTGATTGCCATGACACATTGACTGCATCACCATGACCCTGTCCAGGAGCAGCACATGGCAAAAGTGCTCACATGCCCACACACACTGCCACCACGCCCTTAACAAGGAGGGACCTGTCAGCTTTTTCTCAATTTTGGATCTCACTACTTAATTTAATAAATGGAGTATTGTTAATTGACACTAAAATCCCTAAGAGCCAGAGTAAGTTGAAGTATACTGTGAGGAAAGAGGTAGACCCTGCTCAGTGTAAATGGGATGAAGAGCTTCTCCAGAGTGTTCTCCAGGACAAAAGTGGAATCTGGAGCTATCCTGAGGCAAGCCTTAGGGTGGTGCCCTGGCTGTGGTGGGTTTTGTCACCAATGTGTCTGAGACTGACTCAGTGCAGTTATGTCTGCAGCTCAGTGGGACAGCAGAGCACTAACCCAGAGCATGGGATAACTTTCCAGCCTTCCCTGCCTCCACCAAATTATTTGTAGTACTTGAGTGCTGTAATCCCAGAAACAATACTTCCAAAGGCTTAAAAGACATGTCATGTAACCTTTATTAGTTTATTACTACAGCAGAGACACCTCCAACTTGCTTTGACTTGGTGACATAACTTGTGGTTAAAAGCTTTAGGCGAGGCCACACACATGCAAACAGTGACTAGTGATTTGGATAATTAGTAAATGGCAGAGCCCTGTCTCTTTACATGAAAGGTAGCAATGATAAGCAATTAAAAATGAGCTGTAAAAGGTAAAATCATGTAGCAATATGCAGTGCAATGGACCAGGTTGAGTGAAGCAACATAACAGCTACACCAAAAAGACATAGGAGAATGAAAGGAAAATGCACTCATTTTGAGTATTGTTTTCAATGAAATGGTTTCTGAAAGTGAAATGTGAGAGAATCATCAGCTTTTCTGACAACAGGGGTAGCTCCATCACAACAGGTGTCCTGATGCTTGCAGGATTTGTTTTCTCAGAATATGTATAAGATGTTAATATGGAGAACCTTGATAATATAAAAAAACCCTGAAAATACCATAATTAATCAGAAAAGTGTGAGATACAATTAATGTTTTCTCTTAAAATTATTTTTCTACCTCATAACTCTTGCTCACTACTTAAGTGAGCCCTACTTGGCCCTACTACCTATTTGCTTTGTGTTGGGAAGATTTCAAATTGGCCCCAGCATTATTTGCTTTGACAAATTTGGGCTATATACCCTTTTTCTGCCTGTCTACTCCTCGTGTGCCTTCTGAAACTGAATTTCTGGCAAAGTACCATTTCCTTGGCAATAGCCTTCCAGTTATATATAGTGTCAGAGAAAATGTGAGAATAGTTATAATTTTTTTACTAAATGTTTGGCTCTATCGTAGTACAGAAGTGGTGATCAATAGAAGAAATTAGAGTATGATATGGATGCACTTGATATGGAACTTCTTTTTGAGGGAAATATTTCTATGGAAGTGAGGATTGATGTGTGTCTTTGACTTATAATCTTATCTGGAAAACGAAAAACGTGTCCAACAGTGTTCAGAGAAACAAGGAATTCAAAGGGTTCAAAAATTTCAGAAAAATTTGGCATAGGGTTGGTTGAGGGCATATGATCAGAAATAGTTTGAGACTTCTAGTTTTGTCCTTCTCAGCTCTCTGGAACATTGATTGAATCTTGCAAGGCAGAATAAAATTGCAGACTGCAGCAAGACTGTTAAATAGCGTAGTTAGAAAAAATCCAAACATGCTTGCACATCTAAAATCTGTTATTTTGAGTGAAAACCTTGCCCAATGGTTTACATGTTGTGCTAGCTTCAAGGAAATGTTGCGTCAGTTTGACTGTAACATTGGTCATAGAGCAGTATTATTCAGTGCACAACAGGGTTCGGTTTTCAGGGGTCATTTCCTGATTTTCAGGTGGCTGCTGAGATCCCTGGCACAGAGTGTGATGAGAGAACTCTTGTAGGCCTTTCTCTCTTTGACACAAAGTGTACTGAGTGTTTGTGTTTGAGAGCATGGCATGGCATTCAGGACAATGGGGATCCTGTTCTAGGTCTCAAACAATGGGGTGTTGCTGCTAAGAAAATAGCCAAAAAAACCTGTCTTATGGGCGTGGAATAGCCTGCTGAATCAGTGATTCAGGTGTTTTGGAAGAGAGGAATTCCTTAAAATCAGGAACCTCCCTCTACTTTAGATGATTTGACTGTTTTTAATGAATGGTCAAATAATAGTGTAGATGAGAGTTAATGTGAGTGAATCTAAACTTGCAGCCAGAAAGCCCTGTGGGATTTTCCCCTATTTGCAGTGAGTGCATCCAGCCACCCCACTTGGAAAGAGCACAGCTGTGATCTGTGTCAAGGAGTAAGGGCTGCTCTGAGATTGCAGTGATTACCTGATTTGCATCTTCAGTTGAAAGGAAATTCTAGCTAATCAATGGACTCAGCTACACTTGTTTCAATTTAAATAAGCAAGTCTAAAAGCCTTCTCTGCACCTCTGTTTGTTTAAGTTGGCTTTGTCTCTTTGATCTCATGTTAACATACCTTAATGACAGGTAATGATTAATAATGGTGTATTGTAAAGTTTGGGTAATAAATAGTGTTTTACTCATAATAATGCTGAATAATGTACTTTTTATGAGCCAGTTTGATGGAAAATTTCCTTGTCAACTCTGCCTAATTGTCCAAACAAACCACCCATTACTTAAAGAGATACATGTCTAAACTAGACACATTAATTAGGGTCATGACTGAGCTACACAAAGGAATATAGTAACACTTCAGTTATCTTTAACCGTGATCTTTGGACAGCAGTCCTAATGTTTAACTGAAGTTTAATGGGAAGCTATTGTTTACACTATCCTTTTGTAGCTCACAGACATGTTGGAATCAATCCATAGTAGCTGGGTGATGGGAAAAGTGATATCTCCCTGAAGGTCTTTAAAGGTCATAAGCAATATTAGTTTGAACATCAAAAATGACAAAACTGAGTAGGACTGGATGAAAAAGGAGGAAAAATGGTTCCTGAGGTTTTATCCATTCAGAAACTGAAGTCAGTAAGCATCACATTCCATTGAGTTGAAGGTTTAAGAAGGGTGCAGTTTTCAGGTGTCAACCTTCTGGAACACTGTACACCCTGTGTGAGAGCTGGCACTTCCACAGTGTCCCGTTGGCACTGAAGTTAATATGTTGATAATGCAGTGAGGCCTCAGAAGGACCAGTGTAGACTTTAAAATAAACATCAGACTTCAGAAAACTTGATGCATAGTGAATCACCCCAAATTATAAAGAACAATGAAATTCTAATTCTAAGAAAATATCAGCTTCCAAGAGTAGACTGGCCTGTAGGACCAAATTATTTTCTAATGAAGGGTTTCTTTGATGATGAGTTCTGGTCCCTTTAAATAAACGATGCTCACTTTCGTAAGTGCCATACAAACAGGTGTGAGATACTGCTGGTATAAGAGAATTTGTATTCTCTCTCACTGCCCCCATGCAGCAGAGCATTCGCTGGGCATTGAAAACAGCAGCTCCTGTGCAAGACTGTGTCAGTGTGCCTGGAATGAAATGAAAAAGCTCCTACCTGTCCCTTTCCTACCTCTGTTGTTTCCATTCAGTATCAAAAGTGTAGAAGATGTTATGCCAGAAGGGATTTGTCCTTTTTATCTAGGAAGAGAAATGTTTTTTGCTATTTGCATTTCTGAATTGCTTAGCTGCCCAAGCATGCTTTATGTGTGCTGCTTGAAATGTGTCATCAGATCACGTGTCCACTGTTCTCTGGCTGATGTTGGACTTTCTCCAGCAAATATGGATTATGTTAAAGCAGGTTCTGAATTGACGAGAATATGTTAATAACTCCCAGATGGGCATCTTTGTGCAGGGAAATACAAGCAGTCTATGGCAGGAGCTAGTGTTTGGCAGGTCCATCATTCCGTCATTAAAGGCCACATTATTACTCCCAACTCTGCTTGCATGACAATTGCTTGCATAAACTCGGTCTCCCAAAACCAAATAGACACAACTTCCTTTTAGATATACTTCACTCTTGTAAGGAGTCTTTTTATGCCAGCTGGTGCTTCCTCCAGTGTATAATATGGATTTTTATAATTAAAGAATAGAGTGAAATTAACACTTATGTTCCAAAAATGCACACCTAAGGTCATTTTTCCAGGTATGTGACACAAATATAGGCTCAGAATACTTACACTCTCACTGTGAGGACTGTATTATTCAATTATGTGTTTGTCTCAGTTTTGCTTGGAATTACAATTGGATATGCTATTTTAAAAAAGTTTATTTCATGCTCTTAAAGGGTGTTGAAGTCTTCCTAAGACTTGATAAAACCAATATTGCTTTCCAGTTACTTGCATGGATTGGAAGGAGCTGTTATAACTAGATAAATGTATAAACAGTATATGCAAGTATGAATTATATGATAAACATATCTTGATCACCACACTTTATTCTCATGTATTAACCCATTTTACCAAAACATTCCAAACTCTGTCCATCCAGCAAGCATCTACAAAGTATG
The DNA here is from genome assembly GCF_049639895.1 of Pseudopodoces humilis. Lineage (NCBI taxonomy): Eukaryota > Metazoa > Chordata > Aves > Passeriformes > Paridae > Pseudopodoces > Pseudopodoces humilis. Next base: position 21,517,536 of record NC_142207.1, on the reverse strand, counting down.
AATGGCTGGAAAACATTCTTTCCTTCTCCATTCAACAGTTTGCCTCAAACGTACCCCACCAAGTTGTGAACTGATAAACAAATGCAAAAGCTGTGTTAGGCTTTTTGTGGTATCTAAAAAAATATAAATTGTTAACAGATTATGTCTTTTGCTCTAGATGGAGGTGAAGCAAGGACTTTGGATTCTGGGAATGGGAAACTCAGAGATTTCCAGTCTTATCTTTAGTTCTAGAGCCATGTGTGTAGGAGCTGAATCCTACAAAGCATTGTCTATACTGAAAAGCTGAGGAGTTGTTATCAGGTTAACAAGTTATTTTAGTTATTTTAATTTCATAAAATAATAATACAAATTAATAATTTATTAATAAATTAGTATTTTTTTTTGTGAAGGGATCTAATGACTAAATCACAAGTATTTTTATCAATTGTCAAGATTATTCCACCACAAGGTCAGTGATCTCTGTACCCTGTTTAATGCAGTCTCACAAGCCCATATATGTATTTTCTCATACACCTATATTTTAACGTGAATTTTGACTGACACATCAATGATAATGATGACTTTATTGTTCTTAATAATAAAGAGGGTAAAGTATATCTTTTGAAATTACATCCTTAAGTCAGCTGATGAGAATTTACATTTTTCAAAACATTCTAGGGAATAATACTGTGTTGGGGCAGTATTTCTGGTGATGACCCAGAATGTTAATACTATCAAATATTTGGACCTGATGTAAGCATCAAATATATCATGAGGGGTCCTCTTAGATTTTTGCTTCTCTTTCTGCATGTTCTGATATTATTACTCTCAAACTGGCACTTAATTTTCTTGGCTCTTAAAATGAGTGTTGTAAGAGTAGTTGAATGTAATATGTGGTATTTTAATATTGTGACTCTTAATGCTACATAAAACCTTTGTTTCCTACAGGTTTATTGAGCTGGTGTATTAGATTTCCTGCTGCATGAGCAAGAAGATTATGGTGGCTTACGTCTAAGTATACTTTTGGGAGGCATTCTGTGTTTTGTCTATAAATAGTCTTTCTAAAACACAATTGTGAAACTATTAATGTTTATATCACATTATACATCTCTCTAAGTTTACTGTGATGAGTATACAGGGTTGTAACAAGAGGAAACATTTTTGCCTAGGAAACGTGTTCAGAATTCTTATTGTTAGCAGCCTACTAAAAGGCAATTTTTTTTAATATTTATGTTATCTCTAGGATAGTTTTGGCTTATTACACTGAGTCATCCCTGTTTTCACCAATAGTAAAATTACATCTTTTATGGAGTTAAGCACTTCAATGGAACTTGCAAATACACAGTTTTGAGCAGAAATTTGGGTGCTCGGGGTATTCCTTTTTTTTTGTCAGAAAGAGGTGAAATGAGTCAATTGCAATTGTAAGTTCTTCACAAATAAAATTTAGGCTTGGGGATGAGAGTGTGTGCACAGCCAAACTTGTATTTTGTACCTTAAGCAAAAGAATGCATTTGTTATGGACTTTAAAGATGCAAACCCTAGAAAGATCCTTCACCTTGACACACATGGGAGCTGTGAGGGGGGGAGAGATGTAGAGGCAGCTCATGCCTGTGTTACTGGCTTCCATTCTGTTTTAATGAGCAATTTCTTCACGATTTGGGAGAAAACGCTACAGGTCTAGTTCTGTGAGCTCCCCTGCAGCCATTTTTTCATCTGTATATGAACAGCCACTTTCATGATTTTTTTGGAAATGTAAGAGGAGTGAAACAAGCAGTTGTCCTGTCCCCATCCATGGAGGTGAAGGGCGCTGTTTCCGAGCAGGGCCGGCTGTGTGGACCAGCTCGCAGGGAGTCCCCTCGGGCTGGGATGCTGCGGGAGCTGTGGGCAATCCGCAGTTTGCCGGGGGCGCGGTTGCGGGGCTCTGCCCCCGGGGCAGGACGGCAGCAGCTGCCCCCGGGCTGCCCGGGCACCCGGGACCCGCAGCGCCGCCCCAGCCTCCGGGGACACCGCGCCGCGCCGGGTCAGATGAGTTACACCAAGTGGCAAGTGATAAATTCAAGATGACAATTCAAAACGCCAGTGTTTCTTTTGGTAATTAATTCCAGTGGTGCCTGAGGCAGTGCTTAGCTGCTACAACCAGTGTGGCCAATGCTGAGCAGCTAATGAGAAAACATTACAGCAAGGATTAGGGGCCGGGGCATTCTGGCAGGATGAGGTCACTATGATTAGAAAATATTAGTTCAGGCTTAATGTGATAAACTGACTATGACAAAGAGACTTTTTTTTATCTTGAGTGGTTAAAAGGCAAAAAATTATTTTTATTTATTTGTTGTTGTTTTTCCCCTTCAACCACCTTTTACTTTCTACCTATAGTCCGGTGGCACCAAGTGTTGCTTTGGTGCTGTCACATGCAAATCCTGCCGAGGCTAGTTACCTGCAGCAGCCAGACACAAATTCTTCTCTTTATTTGTTTTAATTACTTCTGTCAGCTAACAACACTCAGCTTAGAGGAAGGGAGGAGCTGTATGGTTGTTACCCATAAGCAGACAGAATGAAGAGAAAATAACACTTTCCTACTGCCTTGGGTGAGCAGCAGTGATGGAATACCGTGGTTTTGTCTCGTGAAAGACAATCCCACCTGAAAACTGTGACTGTGTTGGAGATGTGGAAAGGTGATGCAAGAACAACCCTTCCCTGCTGGTACAGCAAGGCTTTGAGGGGTTACATGTGAAGAAAAACTTGTACCCAGTGGCACTTTAAAAAACATTTCTGCGAGTTTTTTCTCAGGCTGTTATGTTATTCCCCTGTTTTAGTTGCAGGATCTGTCTTATTCATAAACTACTGGTGCTGTGTGTTGTTCTAATGGAAACCCATGGGTTATAATGTTCTTGCTAAGCACTTCTACCAATAGAGATGGAACAATGATCGTGGAGTGAGACTTCTTTCCTATTAATTGCAAGGATATAGATGAGATGGAGTGCCTATTGTGGCATTTGGATTCTTTTGTTGCCTAAAACCTGAAGTTATTTTCACATTTTTGTTTTCTCTTATCAAATTTTCATAACAATTATTTTGAAACTGAAATCATTAGAAGTACTTCAGCATAAATATTTCCATAGAGCAGATAAAAAGTGTTTAATCACATCAGCAAGACTTCAACTGGTCCCAAGTGTCAAATAACATAATTAATTGGCAAGCTTGTAACGAAATTCTTACATTATCTCAGAATAGATTGAGCTATCAGGGATGTTCTTACCTTGTGTCTTATTGGAGTACATACTTTTATCTTTTAAAGGAAAACCAAAAGCTTTCGGTATTTTTTTTTAAAATTTCATCAAGATATTAGATTGTGTTTTCTTCTTTATTTCACCCACCTAAATTATCTTTTAGAACTACTCCAGTATACTCATGGAAGAAAATATAAATTTTTTCTTCTATTTCAATTATTTTTGGACACCATTGAACTAGTATAATAAAAATATCTGGTCTCCAAAGCAAAACTTGGAATGGAGTTTGTTTGAGTTACAGCAGTATTTAAAAATATTTCTATCAAACACATTGACTCTCTCAATAGATTTGCAATTTCATAGACTTGCAATGACACCAATTTGTCTGAACAATTAAAGCATCATTATGGGTACCGTGCTGCAATCTGAGAAACAACATTTGTTCACACGGTACTGAAATATTTTTGGACATACAAGATTATTATATAAGCAGAAAAAGGAGTATGTTTCCTCAGGTTTTAATAATTTCTTCTTGTAGATACATATGGAGAATTATTTTGTCATCATTTTCAGGCAGAAGAAAAGATATACTATAGTTAAACCCTAAAGCACAGCCTTAGAATCTCCATTAACTGAAAGGTTGGAAGCTATAATTAAAGTATATTGTATGCAACAATTTGACTCCAATCTTACTGTCATTTATTTTTTCATATTTGAATTTTCATATAAGCAAAACACCTTAACAGCAAATTAAACTCTCAGGATAATTAAAACACGGGTTTAGAACTTCTGGAGTCCTAGGTAGACTGGAATTTCCATAGATTCCTACAACACCATTCCAAATTGTTTCATTAATATGAAATCAAATAAGATTTCAGTATAACTTCCATACTTCTAAGTATGAGCTTTTAGATAGATATTTAATATAATACACAGTAAAAAATAAAAACTGGATTTTCAATATGGCTGTGGAATTTGGTTCCACATGGGAGAATAGCTAATAAGTCTGGATGTTAATCCTGATATAACCACAGAATATCCTGAGTTTGAAGTGACCCACAAGGATCATCAAGTTAATTCTCAGGACTTCTCTCACTTAAGTTCCAGTGTGATTTAAATACAGGCTTCCATTTAGTCATAGCTTCAGAAGAAATATTTTGTTTCAAAAGTTTGGCCAGGGTTTTGACCGGTCTGTGAGGTTTTCTGTCTTCAAAACAAATGCACAGAGATTTTATAAATAGATTCTTCAGATTCTGGTACCAAACCTGTGTGGCTATTAGAAGAGACAGACACTTGGAAACTTTTTGCTTTGCTCTTACTAAACTGAGTATAGTTTTTACTCACTAATACCTACATTTTTGTATTCTTCTTCTGCTCCTGAGCAGCTATTTACTGCAATGAGCGTGGAGTTGGCTGAACATTTAAACACTGAGAGCTGACAGGGTTTTGCTGCGGTTGGGAACTTGGAAAAATATAATTGCATTGTTGTCTCTCATTGTGTTCCCACGTGTAACTTGCTTAAATGTCATTTAATGCTGCAGGCTCTCACTCTTCCCCATAAACCTCATTCACCCCACGCTCGGCCGTCACGATCGCACGCCTGGGCCGGAGCGCGTGGCGTTCCGGAGGGATTCCCAAGCAGGCACTGCCGATCATTGAGCTGGTATTGTTTAAGATGCTTACCGGTAAACTTCTGCAATCAATACAACATGAGCCCGCCTAGCTCCTGGGAATGCAAACCTGAAGCAGTGCACTTAATCTTGAGGCTGGCTCTGGCTCCCTGCTCTGCTGCTAAACCGGGTAGTTGGCCTACTTGATGCGGCATTATTGCTGCAGAGGTCAGGTGTGAGCCGGCTTGGCAAGCGCTGATGAATGGCTGTTTGTGATGGAGCGCCTCTCCTGCCCAACCAGAGACATTTAATAATGATGGACCATAAGTGTGCGCACAAAAAAATCCTTGCAGCTTGCTTGTGAGCTCATATAGTGAAAGGTAAGGAAGGCAATGTGTTGGTTTGGAACAACTATTTGGGAAAAAAGAAAGAAAAATGAGGTCTTATTAAAAGTTAAAGAAACTTTCCCGCTTCTTACAAAATTGTAGGAGTGGCTGCAAATGCCTGTATTTTCCTGCCTTCCAACTTGCATTGGTTCCTCTTCTCTTTGTATGTTAAAAAAAAGAAAATCACTGGCTTTCAAGACTATTTCTTAACACTAATAATCTATTCAGGAATTTATTTTATTTGAACTGTGTTCTCCAACACAAGGTTAAATTTTGTTTGAAGCTGATAATATGGTATGAGACTGGGTGCTCAAATACATCTTGTGAAAATTAAGTTTCTCTTCTCTAGAGAAGAGAGAAATATTTGTGAGTGAAACAAACTGCAGAAAAGCTCAGCTTAATGCTGGAGAGAGCTTTCCAAGAGGTTTCTTCCTTGAAAAAGAAGAGCTGAAGTAACCAAATAATAGTTTCTGGATTTATCTGGTGTGTTAGCCTTTGGTTCCGTAGGTTTTCCACAGCTCCTCTCTGTCTTACGGACATTGATTATAATGTCCAAGCAAAACCCAGAGAACAACTCACCCACACAGAGCATGGCACTAGTTCACCACTAAAACCACAGGCCAGCAAGAGCTCTGAGATAGGCATCATTGCTCTGTTCTACAGCTGATTCGAAGTCAGATGATCATGTTTATGGATCCAGGTATTCATAACTATGGAATAACTTCTTATAGGTGTAAAACACTCCAGAAAATCCATAGAGGAACACCTGTGCATTGTGATTTAAGATACATTAACTAGCCTTGTGCAATCAGCTGTTGTAAAATCTGTACTGAGGACGTGAAATCTGGTGGGCTAAGTCCAACGCCCTTTGTGCTCAAAACCACCCCTTAGCCTGTGGACAAACATCACTCTTGAAAAAAATGTGTTCCCTGCCTTAGGAATTCCAATCCTGCAAGCTGATGCTTTACAGTAAAAAATTCAGCTGTACAGTGAAATGTCCACTTGAACTCTAATGCTCTTTCATTGTGAGTGTTTCACATGTTTGAAAACTGTTCCGTAGAAGAGTTTTGCTCCAAATATTTGCCTGTTTCCTAAACCAGTCCAATAACTGGGTGAGCTGCTGTGCAAGCCACAGCACTCTTTCTAAAGACAAATTCACTGCTGAGATTTTTAAAATAGTATTTGCATGATGTTAGTAGTTATCTAGCCATGTGCCACTGATTGCTTTGTGATACTTAACACAATGTTCCACAAAATGTTTCATTGTCCTTTTTTTTCTCTCAACCCTAACACATGGAGATGAGATTCTCACTAGACCATTACATTTTATTACAGAGGACCTGCATTTATATAAATACAGATTTAGGGATGGATAAGTGTTGGAAGGCAGAGATAGCTGATGAGAATTGAAACTACCCCAAAAAGGCCTGTTGGTTTTAACTGAGTGTAAGCCACATTATTCCTGGTCATGACTGGACTTAAAAGTTGTGAGTTTCTGGCATGAGTCCCCAGAGTGTGACTCACTGTGACAGTAATTGTGCTGGAACCTCTAGAGTTGTTTGGTTTTGCTGTGCTGCATGAAGCTATGTACAGATTTTGCTAAAGAAGGAGCCTCTTCTGTATATGCAAGCAGCCCCAAACTACTGCTTTGGATTTTCACAAAGAGCAGCTATATCCAGTAAGGGATTTTTGTCTCCTGCTGGTTCCATTTTCTTGTACAAAGGCAGTGCAGACTAAGAGAGCTAAGCCAGGGTGTTAGGTTACTTTGGGAAGCCTCAGAGGAATGAGTCCTAATTTTGTAAACCAGTAGCATAAGCTGATCTGTTTTTACAGGTACAGGAGTCAGAAAAATTAGTTCAGACCAAGAAACAAGTAATTTACAAGAAATAATATGGAGGAAGCTGATAACTCCCCCTGTAGTCTTTCATTGCTTGTTCATCCCACTGCAGTTCTGCCCTTTACTCCATTACTTAGTACTTAGTCAGAAATGTCTGAAAATGATCTCTTGCAAAAACTTGGTTCACTGTCATAAGAAAACCTCCACCCTGCAAAAAGCATGGGTGGTTTTGTAAAGGAGACCCCACTTACTTTCTTACTGAAATGCTTTCTTTTTGGCTATAACTGTGGTGGGAAGCAATAGGATGAGATCAGTATGGGAATCTGCAAATGGTCCAAGGTACAAGGGAGACATGAGACACGGTTTTGTGCTCAGGTCTTTCCAACTGTGCTGGGACTCTGGTGTCCAGCAGCAACAGCTGCAGGTTTTAGACAGAATAGTCTTACTGAAGAGCTCTAAATTGTATTCTAAGAGCTAAAGCACCAACGTGGGAGAGGGTAGAGTGTGCTTTTGCTTTTGGTAAAAGAAGTGGAAGGGTGTAATGATTAAGGATGAAGGAAGTAGATACCGTCATTAGGGTGAATTAAAGAGACCCAATTGTAGTGAAACTAAGTAATAAAAAAATTTATCCAAGTGTAAGGTCTATTAGGTTAGGCAGCAATTGTAAAAAGAAAAAGCCATGAAAACCCCATTTCTGAGATTTTTAAAAACTGAACAAGTCAAAAGACCAGAAAATATAGTGTAGATAGTATAATATAATGATAGGAGGATAGACTTACTCCAATAGGCTTATTTAATTTCTAATTCCTCTGAGTCACTTAGGCTATTTATGCTTAATTTTACATAGTTATGGCTACAGAGTATAATCATCCAAATTGCAATAAAATCCTTATAACAGGTTAATAAAAAAAGGAAAAGTGATGTCGCATTTTGCTTCAGTGAGTTAACATGCTCAGAAATGAATGACAATCCATGTAGCTGGGGCAGAAGCAGAGTTACCAGTGATACTTTTAAGTAATGTCAAGTCCTATACTCAATTATGAATCTGTATTTTGTTCTTCCAGAAGAAAAAGCCACAGAGTAGAGGATCCCAAGTGCTGTAACACTATGAACTACAATACATACTCCAGAGCTCCTTCCCATTCGGTTCTTAACCCATGAGGAGGTGGTGCCTTGGCTTTGGCTTGTATTTGGGCTGGTACCCTTAGCCACAAGTCATTAGTTGTGTGGCACTTTTTCTGCCTTGTCCCTGCGAGTGTTGGGTCACACTCCCTGCTGGAGCAGAGGGCAGAGACCAGGAACACCTTGTTTTGCTCCCTAGGTGGGCAGGCATGTAATGAGCACCTCTGATGTGCCAAAATTCCCAGGCAAGGGAGGGAGAAGAGGAAGATGAGGCTGTGGGGCCATTTCCCCAGGCAGGATGGAGGCAGCAAACACTGCAGACTAGCATCAGGACCAGTATGTGCAGGTACATTCAGTTCCTCATTTGACTCCTGGCATACTTGTTTCATACCATGACTGCTTCCCTGAACATTGTATGACCTGGTTCCAGTATTGTAAAAACATCAGTGTTTCATTTGCACTTTGACACAACCACTAGAAACGATTCTTTGGAGTTATGTTTACAGCTATTTGCAAGACTTATCCTGATTACTTTAGTTTTGGTGTCTGGCTCTAACATTTAGAGCCCATCCCATGGGGGTTTTGTGGGGTTCTCTCCCTGCCCTTCCTACACCCTTATGAAACTCTGTTCTGAATTTTCTATAAGAAAGAATGAACTCTTAACACTTAACATGGCAAAAGATGCTCTAAATTTTGCTAAGAACTGTTTTGGTGTTTGTAACTGGCATGTAGCATATTTTAATTTCTATCTAGCCAATCATGTTGATACACAAGTTGTATCATTCTGTAGACGGTCACTAAACTTAGCACCAGGACACCTGATTGTGACAGAGAGAATTCTGTGTACAATAAATGTAAGTTGATGGGGAAACGTATTTATTCATCACATATATTTTTAATTAGAATGGAAAGTGATGTGAAATTCCTATTTTACAAAAAAAAACCAAAACCAATCCATTGCCTACTAATGGGTTAAAAATAAACAGGAGCCTTCATCTAAAAAAAAAAAAAAAAAAAAGGCAAAAGAAACAGAGAGAAACGGTAATGACAGTTTTGAAGTATCCAGTACCTGTTGTGACAGGAATAACAAATTAATTGGGACTATAACGGATTCTTTGTAAAGGTGAAGTAAACACACTTGACTGTATATTTTTCACCATCAGTTAAGTCTCAATTGGTTCTAAAAATAAACAGAAGACATTGAACAGTTTTAATGGATTTTGACACCTAGGTATTATGCTGTCACTCTAGTATAAATGAATCATAACTTTAGACTGCGCCAAGGAATTACTACACATTTGGAGAAAATTTATGGTGCACCGGGCTTTGAATCATGATGTGATATCAAAACTAAAGTCACAAGAGGAAAGAAGTCTGGCATAAATTATTATTTACCCAAGCCACACATATCCATGTGAACGCAACAAGTATGGTTTGCAGGGTTAGTTAGAAATGCCACTATAATTTCTAGGTGTTAACACCTCTCTGAGTGGCTGTTCTGGCAGAGCTCCCGGGGAGCTGCATCCAGAGGGGAACTGAGCACAAATGCTGGGCAAACCACTGCAGCTGCCAGATGTTTGTTGCTTCTCAGAATTTGACCTAATTAAGAGTTTACCGATCAAGAGATTGAAAGAAAGAATTTCGGCATTTGACTTTGCAGTTATGTTAGGCTTAAATTTACTTATTTTAATATCTAATGCAGGACTTGCAGATTATTAATTTCTTACTTTGAGGTCAAAGAGACCTTAAGGTTTTTTGTGGCTGTGAACATCTGAAAAGTGGTGGGTTGCTGGTTTCAAGCTGGCCATCTAGGTTGTGGTCATATAGGTAGGTAAGACTTAAAATATACAGACATGCATATATTTGCTGAATCTTTCATAATTTATTTGAAAACATGATAATTTGTGCAGTTGCTTAGACAATGAAAACATGTTTTTTAATACTTCTAAAGAAAACAGGTATATACAGGTATACTTCATAGAAGGCTCAGTTGTGTTCAATGCACAATTGTATAGTTGTGGTTTTTGTAAGTCCTCCAAAATTATCCTGTTTTTAAAAACACTTGTTTTTCAAAGCATAAGGCAGGTGGTTGTAAATACTCAATCTACAATACTTTCCTTAACAGTTCCCTCCGCTTCTCAAGATGTTCTGAACTCATCTTTTCTAGTATTTTGGCTCAAAACCTGGCTGCTTCTTCAGAGGTTATTATAAAATACTAAAAAGAAGATATCCAATTTTTAAGACTCATTAAGCAAAAAGGACCAAATCCAAAAAAAGATTATAAGCAGGCAGATAAGAGGTTTTGTCCAGAAATCCATAGTGTATCGGTTTATAAAGCTTTCATGCATTCTGGCTGTAATGCTTTACAAAAGTGGATTGATTCGCTATTTTTGACCTACTGGGAGGCTAATCATTTGTTTAATGACTTTGGTAATCTTCCCTTCAAGCGGCGGTACGGGTGCTGAGCTCGCTGCTGATGGCCGTAAGGCTCGAGGTCAAATCCTTAACTGATACAAATCCTCCCTTCTTCCTCGAGCCAGGCCTGGCAGCACTGCCTGCCTGCCTCTCTCTCCTGCTCTCCGCTTTGTTTTCCAGGCTCCATCCGGATGTTGCCCCTGTGTGATGCCGGGGCCACAGTGGGTGTGCATCCATCACCCTGCTGCACAGCACTTTGCCTACGGAACCGAGAAACTTCCAAAAATCTGTCGTGTGACTGTAGCTGTAAAAAGTGTCCTGTTTCTGCGGCTGCCGCTGCCTCGTGCTGTGGCTATTAATCCTGTAGAAGAGACCAGCGTGATGTTTGAAAGCAACTTTGTATCATCTTTTATTGACCAGGTTAGCGCTGGATGGCCGTCGCCAGGAGGAGGGCTATGCAAAGGGCTCGAGGGGTTTGCCCTGATGCTGGACTGGGGGGAAAGAATGGGGAGAGACAAGAGAGTTGGGTTTGTTCCCTGGAAAACAGAAAAAGGAAGAAGCATCTACTATTAAAATGTCTAAGATTTTTTCCCCCCCTTCAGTTTAAGACAATTTCATATACTTTATTCTTTCTTCCTTAGGCTGATAAATGTTTCAAAGTAATTTTCAAAATGGGAAAAGCCACTTCCCTCTCTCCGAGGGCAGTGTAAGAATGCAGTTTAGACTTTGCTACAGGAAAATGGTACCACTGGCATTATTGTGCCCCAAAAGTCACTTGAGTTTCATGCACTGAGCCTGCCCATTTTCTCTTAAAAGGAATCCTGACATCTGATTACTCTCACTTGTTCCCCAGCAGTCACTAAGCTCCTCATATGCTCTTCAGGAGGGGTAAGGAAGTTGTCTGTAGTTCCCTGTGAGAGATGGCATTTTCCAGGGCTGATGCTGGCCAGGGTGTGTTCACCACCTGCCTGTTGAAAGAAGTCACAACATAACCTTAAAACGTCCACTCTTCTGTAAGTATGTTTTTAACCTGCCCACCAGGGTCTAGTGGAGAGTATTAAAATGCGCACCAGGTATAACGAATTGGTGAATAAACACTTCTGTGATATCCACCTCTTTCCCCAAAACTGCTGTCAAAACTTTGCCAAGCAGTGGGAGCTCCACACAGATCTTCTCAAAGGTGGAAATTCTCAGCTAATCAGAAATATGGACATATATATAAAATATATATTATTCTAATTTGGGTTGTTATGGGAGAAGCTGCATCCCACTGTGAGCATCCTGGTCCTCCCTGGTGGCAGCTGGTGTGTGAAAAGCATGTGGAGAAAAACATGGGGAGGATGTTTACTGTGTGCATACTGTGTGGGTTTTAATACTTCCTCATCCTGTAAAGGGAAATTTCCTGGGCAAAGTGGGAGGCCTGTGCTGAGCATCCTGAGCTGGGGTGCTGGCAAGGCTGTGCAAGATTGCCGAGTTTATCTGATGCTGACAGCATCCATCCTGAAGGGGATACTGCATTGTGGGGCTTGGCATCTGAACACTTTTTTACCAGAGTTGTGAGCCAAAGTTCTGGTACCTGAGAAGCTTCAAGCACGTTCATTTTTATAGCTTATCCAACCAACACAAAATGAAGAAGTGGGAGATACACAGCACATCGTGCCATATTTCCCCCTTTGCTTGTTTCTAATAAGTGCAAATGGCTCTTGTAAATATTAAAAAATGTTCACCTTGAGTTTATAATACCTAAATTGTCATCTAGTTGTTTCTTAGTTCCCCTGAAATTATGCTAATTATTATAGCAATTTATTAATGTAATTAATTTTATAAAGGTTTTCAGGTTTATTTCCCTGTAAAGAACCCCAAAGCACTCTCACAGTACCATTACCTTGAAGGTTCTAATTTTAGGTCTTTTTCACTTTATGTTTATTTGCAGTGTGGCAGTATTTCTTTTTTCATTGAGTACATTACTTAGGCATTATCAATTAATTCTGCATGGATATATCAATCTAACAGGTACGTTTCTCTGCTAACAGAGATAACCAATTCAGATATTTATCTTATGGGCTTTTTTCCTTAAAGGGACTATTCTGAAATTTTTCTTCTGGTGTTCTGCAAACTCTAAGGTATTTTGTTTTCATAAATTATGAAAGGAAAATGTCACAAGCTATCACTGTTTCTGTGCTGTGCCTTTGCTGACAGCTGTATGATGCTCATTCAGTGCAGCAGATTGGGAGCTGAAAGTTTCATCAATAAATATGACTCTGATGGCTTCATGTCAACGGTCAAGGTAATGGCCTTTTATTATCCTGGAAACACACTTCCACAAGGAGTGTGTATATTTTTCTTAAATTCTGAGGAGAATTTTTTTTTTTTACTTTTGCATGCAATTTTAGTCATTGTCCTCTGTAACTGATATATAAGGCATTTTAATAAAAGAAGAATATATTAATTTTTATTTATTACTGTGTGCTGAGGAAGAAAGAAATTAAGAGAATGTTGAATTGTCTTACTGTAAACTTTATGATGTCTGTAGAAGTATTTTAAAATATTTTGAAATCTATGAAAATAGAAAGGGAAACATGCAGCTGACCTATTTGAAAAAGTACAAAATGCAGCACTGAGAGATTTGCAGTGGTAAAAATCACAGAACAGCTTTATTCTGTACTAATTGGATGAGACATAATTTTGTGTTTCATCGAATTTTAAAATTATTATTATGGTTAAATATATTATTTTTTAAATTAAATTTTCCAGTCCATTGTACTACTGTAGAAGATTATTGTAACACATGTCTATACTTCCATGAATAGTATGCATCCATAGGAGAAATAAATGAGCATTATAATATTTCAACTTTTCACTGCTCATTTTCAGATTAAATACTTTCTAATATTTTAAATGTTTTTGTAAGTTCTAACTTTTCTTAGAGCTTTCTGAAGTGGTCTAGTAAATGTATTTATTGTTAAATAAATTAGATTTTAGTAACAAGTTTAGATAGGTTTCTCTATTGGTTTGTTAGATGGTCAACATTTGGCCCTCAAATACTAACTTGCAAATAAAAATCTAGGGGAAAAGATACCTACCTCTACAAAAATATTTCTCATTCAATGGCTGTACTATGGTTTTATATTTTATCCAAGAGTCTAAACTAATATTTCTAAGATTTTTAGAATATCTAACTGGTTTTAATGGGCGTATGATTCTCAATTATATCTGATTTGCAAAAACTTCTCATTAAAACATATATTCCACAAGACAGCATAATTTTGGTGAATTTCAGCATATCTGGAAGAACTGACAGCTGCCAATAGATTAACATACTAGTGAAATTATTACTGGGAGATACTGCTTTGGCCTTAATAATGTGAGGAATGTGGCCCCTTTTCATGTAAAAACTGTGTTCATTTGGGTTTATAAAAGGAAACTTTTCTGCATGGAATTTTAGCTTCCATCTGTGTTACAGCATTCTGTATACTCTCTTTAATAGAAAATGTATCAAAATCAAGCTGGAATTTCTTCCAGGTATTTGAGGAATAAAATAATCTCTACAAGATTCATGAAAACAAGGTAATTTTTATCATATGTCTTAGCCTCATCTAGGAGTTCCTTTGATATAGTTTGTATCTGGTGGATCCTGCTTTTTCTAAAATAGTATTTCAAATTGTGGCACCCAAGTGGTGCTGAGAAAAGAAGACATCCCAAGGGCTGTAGGTGCTGGGTACGGTCCCACCGTCCCTCTCGGAGACGTGGCCACCAAACCCTCCTGGCAGAGCGGTGCTCTGCTTGGGGAGGTCCTGGGGAGGTCCTGGGAGCTCCAGGGGAAATGATGGATCAGCTGCCCTGCTGATGTAGGGATAGAGCTCTCTGCCAGTGTTGCTACACAGGAACTCCACCAAGAATTTGAAAGCACTAATTAAAAGTTATGTTACTGCAAGCTGCTGACTCTGGGCACTTAATTGAATTGATGTGGACTGCTGAGGTGGGGAAGAGGACCAAAATTAGGTGATGTGGCCCTGTTCTGCAGCAGAGTGTTGCTCTTGTTTTGTGGCTTCCGTTTCCTCTGCTGCCGGTAGAAGTGCAAACTTAAAATTCTGATCCTTGCATGCCAGACGGCTTCAAAAAAGTAGAGATATGAAGCAAATAAAGCAACATTTTACTGAAAGTTCATTCATCAAAAAGCTGCATATTTTGAAAAGGGTAAAAGTACTACTAGACCCATCAGGGATAAGTAAAGGCTATATACTATAGATTATTTTAATCCCCTTGCTAGATATAAAAGGGATAATTACATATTTGTGGTTGAAGCCGTGTGGTGGAAAAATCAATACAACTTTTTTGTATGACACTTCATTAGTGTGAAAAATTTTAAAAGCTGAAAAGAACTGCCTTGCAATTAAATGCCTCTGCTATTTCAGATTCAGTAATGGGTTTGTATTATTATCTAGTTTATTTGAAATAGTGGTTGCACTATAGCAGTAATTGGAAAACATTGATTATGCACTTGTATATAGAAAACCTGGCAAATCATTACAGGGCATAGCAACAGTTAGTTAGCCTTACTAATGAAGCACTAATTGCTGTAAGTAGGTTAACATGTTAGTGAAGCTACAGGGAGATGGAGCTTTGAAATCTTTTGTCTGTTCAGTGTTACGTGTTTTTTTTTGAAATCTTATTTTAAGAAATCTCATTTTGCAAACACAAACCACAAGACTTTCTTGATGCTATATTTGGAATAGTTTTGTAGATTCGGCCTGTGTGGGTTTTTTTTCATTTAGATAGAAAGTCTGGCACACTTTAGTCATATTTATGCTACTCCAATCAACATGGTGACTTTAATGCATGTAAATGGCTAGCTGGAGTGAAAGGCTGGTTGGCTCGATTGATTTCCTTATTCTAATGCAATTATGTCATCCATGCTATATGCTTCTTGAACAATTTTTTTTTTTAATTAGACTGTTCTATGTTTGATGAGGTAGTAGCTAAACTGCTATATGACTACTTGGGATACAATTTTTTAAAAAACTTCTTCACTTTCTGAAAACCTGAAGGCCCCAAATCTCTCTAGTAAAATGTATTAGAAATAGAAATGGATTATTTTATTATAGCTATTGACTGAGAAAGACATATTACAATTTCTTTAATTGATTATGTTGCATTACTACATTTTTCAAGCTTTTGAATCAGAAGTAACTTGGACTTCACCGTTGCTATCTGCTCAAGAACATACCTTTAAGGTGTGGCTTAATGAACAGCAGGAGGGATGAAATCCCGACCCTTCCTGAAATGCAGGGCGCTCACTGGCCATCCTCCTCACAACCCTGCCCTCCAGGAGAGGGCTGCAGGGCAGCTGGCCCGTGTGGCGAGGTGCTCCCTGACCCCAGAGCAAGGGGAGTCAGTGACTGCCCACTGCCCTTCCCTTGGTGTCCCCCAGACTCCTCCTCAGGAAGGTCAGTGCAGGGTTTGGCTGAATGGGGCAGGTTGCAGAAGCTTCTGCAGCTTTTCCTCTGCCTCCCTCCCTCCCACCACATGGCACAGCAGCTCCACTGCATTTTGATGCTGCTTGGCTGCAAAAGTGCAGGGCCGGGATTTCCTTGTTTTAAATAGGTGTTAAATTCTCTCCCAGATTCACAGGAATAAAGCATGACCCCCTAAGAAGTTGCATAATGACCCTGATTTACAGAACATCTTGGAACAATTCTTACATTGAAAAGTAAATGAGTAACAACACACAAACTTTACTAACCAAGTGTTAGAAAATGCCAGTTGTGATTCTTACCACATTCCAATTTTTAAAAAATAACCGTGTGTGGTTTTTCAGAAGATTTTAAAGGGTAGGAGGGATGTTTTAAAGGGAAAACTGCTTTCAGTTCAGAGCTAGCCTCAACGAGTTCTGCTTTGACTCAGCTTACTTAACAATATTATACCCCTCTGTTCATAATAATGAGCTGTTTTGTGCAAAGCAGCTCATTATTATGAATGTAAGGGCATGTTTGGACTAGTAAAGCAAATCATAAAAATTGCTGCCCATGTCACGTTTTTCCTTTGTCAATAAAAGATTTTCCTCAGGGTCAGAAACAATTACTGACCAGAGAAACATCTCAAGTTCTATTTGGAAATTTTACCTGATGATTCTGGAAGTGAGGAAGTGAAGTTTTGAAACTAAAAGTATGTGTGGTGAACATTATCTGCAAGGTCTTTCATGTTAAGGAAATCACGACATCTGCCAATCTTTCAAATTCCAAAGGGTAAAGAATGAGGTCTGTTAGGCTGTCATCGAACATGACAGGCTTAATGTAAAGTTTATAACAGAAAAAGGGCAATCTTATTGTGGTTTATTCAGTTTTATGTTGCTTGTTCAGTAGAAAAGCTCATTTTTTATCTAATTTATAGCATTTGAAATACCAAACAGATTTTTTACATATCTCCTGAGCTCTCAGCTCTTCTTGGCTACCCCTTAGTCATTCCTTTAGGGAGTAGTCTTAAATCCTTCCAATTTAGTATCTATGTGAGACCAGCCAATTGTTTTACTTGAGCATATCCTTCAGTTGTTATAGAGCTGTTTCTAACTCCAAACATTTTAGTTTAATTACTGCTTAGAATATTTGCTATATTTTTATTTAGGTTGCCTCTCACTTGAGCCCATTGGGCTGAAGAAAGAATTACTCCCCATGCTGTTCTGTAGCCTTTCTTGCTCAGATCTGTAATTGGCCCTGTGTTTTTGACTTTTTGCTAATAAGCAGCTTACTTGCTCTCCCACTAGACTCAACCCACCACTTTTGTTTCATGAATTTTACAAAGGATTTTAATAGATGCTTTAGGCTATGCAAAATGTTATATGAAGGAAAGCATTAATGCTCTAGCCTTGACACAAAGGATGTGTGAATGGCTGCTTATCATTACCGTCAGGTATCAGAATTTTCATTAGGAGTTCTGGAGGACAAAAGGGGGAAAAGTGTAGGTATATGAAAGAATATTAACCTATACTGTGCAACCAACCACAATTGCTTAGCATTTTACATTAACTCTCTTCAGACACTGGCTCTCATTATTTTCACACATACATAATAACTGCTTATTATAGCGGTACAGTTCACACTGATATATTGTAGATAAGGTTGTGTCAGCACTTCCATTATAAACCCTATTTTCAGAGGTTTAAAAGGCAGCTGTAAAAATTTACTCCAGACAGAAGATTGGTTTTCCAGGTTTCTGCCTCGAGCAATTTTTTTTTAAACCAATTAAAAACAATTGGCTGTTTTTTAAGCTGCAGAAGTAAACAAAACAAATTAAGAGGTTTAAAGCACTTTTTGCACTTCTGTAACTCACAAACCTTTATTAAAAGAGAGAGAAAGAAATTTAGAAAGCAATCTGTTAATGTTATACTCACCAGTGCTGTTCTGCAAATGAAATATACACTGGGCATTGCAAAAGAGAATTGTAAACCAGGATACTAAAGCTAAAAATTGACTCCTGAGCACAGTAGATGACTCTTAACAAAATAATTTTTTTTAGCTCTAGCATATAAGCCTAGTCCTTGCTGTTCCCAAACAAAGATCTTATTTTTCTGAGGTGCTCACTCCACCAAGGAATGAAAAGGATCATTTCCTCTTAGGTTTCTCCTTGGGCTCTTTGAGAAACCAAGGTGTGATTTTGCAGTCCCATCTGTGGCAGCAGCAGTCCCATTCACTGCAGTGCTGGGGTCTCCCCTCAGAGCTTTCCACTCCTACAGGAAGATAATGATCAGGAAGCAGCAGAGGTTAAGAGAACTTCTGGAGATGAGGTGGGAGCCTTTCTGTTCCTGTGAGTGACCGAGCCTGGCACTGCCCCTCCGCAGAGACCATGGAGGTCAACTCCCGTCCTGCTCTGCATTCCATGGATACCTATGGAGGCAGCCCTACTGGTGAGCTGCTCGCTGGGGAGAGGCTCACTCCCCAGTCTCCAGGTGATTTATGGCTTCAGTCACTGTGTGACACACTGGCACTTTCCACCAGCTGTATCATGAGTTCAGGCAGCCCCTCACCCTGCCACAAATTCCCTGCCAGTTCCTGAGCAGAGAAGGCATGTGCCTGCAGTTGAGTTTGAGGACTTGCCATACAGGAGATGTGATACTTCCTCGCCTCACATCTGGAAGGTGAGGGCGTGGCTGTCATTTGCAGAGCTCTTTCCTTTTGTTAATCCCGTGAATACTGTCCAGGTGCCAGCATGGCGGATGGAACAGCACTGCTGGATTTTGCTCTGTAACTGTACCTGGCAGCCAGAAAGAAAAATAACAGCACACCCATGGTTATGGAGGTTACTTGGGAGGTACCCAAATTATTCAGCTTGATGTCCCAACATTTCAGCCCATCTGTTCAAACAGGGATTTATCCACTACTGTGAATTGTGCCTTAGTATCTATTGGGTAATATTATGCGTTAATTTCTGCAAATAGATTTAGGTATGACATTTCTGACAGTTGTTCAGCTGAAATGGATTAATAATGCATTTTTATGATCTTCTTTTCACTTAAAAAATATATTACAGTGCAGTGTATTGAGATAGCCTCTAGTTTTAAAAGAAATATTTTAAATACATTTAAATAAAGTTGGCTCATTTGGGATAGACATGTGCAAAACAAAAACAACATCCTATGCATGTTCTTGAACCCCTGTCACTAATTTGGAGGTTTTTTCTGTCTTTCCCCTTAAACGATTTCACAAGGAAATGCCATGTGCCAGAAATGTGGCTGGGAAATGCCAGTACCTATCTTTCAAGATAAGAACAAAGGACCAAATCCTGAAGTTTTTCCTAGGTATTGTGTCTGTTCGCAATATAGCAAAGTCCACATCATAGAACTGAGTAAAGTGCCTGGAACTTGGGAAGAAGTATAAAGGCAGCTGGACCAATGGCAAGATTTGGAAATTAAAGCCTATCAGTTGTGTGTTTTGAAGTGTCAGTGCATACAAATTGGAAAAACATGTGACAAACACAACAAGAGTCCATGCTTGCTTGCTTATTTGCTTTTGCTATATGGTAGTGATAACAGACCAGAAATCAGTCTGTTAATGAGAGCAGCTCAGTGGGATATTGAACTTCTGACCACCAGCTTCCTGTAGTTCCCCTCCTCACAAGCACTGAGTTCCACACAGATAATGTAAGTTCCACACAGATGATTAATTACCTGTATGCTCACAGTTCTGCAGTACCTGCCTGCAGGCAGTGTGAACCCCGAGAGCGGCTGTCAGCCTGCGCTGGCTGTCCCAGCCAGGCTGCCTCGCGCTGAGGTCGTCGCACTGACGCGCTCCCGGTGTCTGCATGATTCACCTCCTGGTTCCAGAGAGAAAACCATTGCTGCCTGCCTTTCTGAACAGCTTAGATGAGGTGTGGAGTGCCCATAATCACATCTGTCTGCCTTGCGAGGCAATAGCTTCACAAGCATGAAATGTAATAAGAATGAAAACACAGAAAAGAAATGCAAAAAGGAAGCAAAGTTCATGCATTATAATGTAGTTTCAATCTAAACAAAAATTCAAATTTAATTGTAAAATTGAGGTGGCATTGTTTATGGAGGAGCTAATAGTATCTCTGTAAAGCTCATTAGGTATAAGCCATCTTACGTTTTAGGTTTTACAAAAAAGAAGCAATTTGTGTTTGCAATCTTATAGAAGAATTGCAAATTAAAAATTGAGGCAAAGGATCAGGCAGGTTTCATCTGGGCAAAATAATTCATGTTGTGTTACAGTTCTCTGATCTTTCCTGAAAAAGCTGTTTGGTTTGTGCTTATTCAGCAGCTAATGAAGATAGGATATATCTCATTAGTTTTTTGGGGCAATGCACCCAAGTGTACTGAAATTGCAAGAACCCGAAGAATGACTGTGCAATCAGGAAGAATGGAAATGGGAAGAACAGTGTTTAATGTAGTCAGGATACTTTCCATTTTATGTATGCTAAGATATAGGTTACCCCACAGTATTTAGTGTTAATGATGCATCACCACATTTTCTCCACTACACGGAACTGTTTCCGAGAGATTTGTATACAAGGAGATGAAAATATAATGGCTGGGCTTAAATGACACATTGCAATTTTCTTGAAACAAATAACTAAAAAATATCATTGTTGGACCTTTTCTATAGAGAAGTTTAGATTTCAAATATAGGCAAGGAACATCTGAGTCCAAATTGTGTCCAGATTTCTGTATGTGCTTTATCACATGATGGGGTCCTAGTAAAGTGTTCTTTCCTTCAGTTCTCCATGAGCCTACAGAGGCAGCATTACTGATAGATATTTCTTTTTGCAATTCAATAAGAGAGGGTAAAACCAGTCTTTGTGTCACCCTAGTTGGCTGAGATCAACTTGCTTGGCAGAGTAGAGGTGATTTATCCTGGTGAGCCATGGTTAGAATAGAGCTGCAGGATTTGCCCCTTGGGAGGTGTAAGAGTAATGGAACAAGCTCAAGCAAACTATGTCCCTCAAAAGGGAAGACACAGCCAAGAGTGTGAGCTTAATTCTGATCCTAAATAACATAAGTTTTGGTGTGTTTTTTGTTTGTTTTTTTTCTGCTTAGTTCTAGTTAATCCTCTAAAAGTAGGAGAAACATATGTGTCAGCTGTGGAATATGAAACACAGGGCAGGTTCTATAAAGTGCTGGTATAATGCATACCACTTTAAATAATTGCTAACTATTCACAGAATTGCATAGTCTGTAACCTTTTGAGAGCAGAACTAAAGAAGCATTGAATGAGCAGGGTGTTGAGTACATTTAAAATATATGGAGAAAACTGTATAAACTCCCCAACACCTTTGACTAAAGGTAGATATCAATAACTAAAATGCTTCCAAACACAGATGCGTGATCCAAAAAAATAATGCTGCTAACTTAGAGACCAGTGAAAATTTATTTTCTCCCCGTATAAATGAGCAAAATTTTCTGCAAAACACTTTGACAATGCTGTCAACAAAAGACGAACCAGGCTGAACGTGGAGCTGGAGACAAGAACAAAACTTTCCTAGTTGGCTACAACCTTGTTTAACTTGAGCATAGGGATCCACCTTAAGAAAGGTCCAAGGAGTGAGATGGAAACCAAATACAGTCAAAGGAAGTTGGGGATGTGGGTGTCAGGTTGTCAGTAATCTGACAGCTGTGGTAACTACCCTCTAATCCAGCAGCTCCAGCCACGCTCTCGGCTGACACCGCAAGGACTGACTGACAGCTGAAGAGCGGGCACTTTTTACAGGCAAAAGTGACATCCAGTCTATTAAGGCTGACAAGCACAAAGCAGAGATTTGCCCTGAATGGTTTGGTACTGAAGCCTAGTAAAGGGGTTATTTGAAAGGTCTTAGAGAAAGTGTCAGACTCAAGCTCAGATGATAACAATATTGTAATGATAGCACTGGACAATGAAGTGCTATGATCGCCCATACAGGCCAGGAAGATTGCATGTGGATATTGAGCTCCAGAAGCCAGTTTACAGCAGCAGACTCTCAAACCAAACTTGCAACAGCTGTAAATGCACTCTGTGTCAGAAACCTAAATATATTTTTGTTTTCAGTGGATAATAATGTGCTCGTGCCTTTTTTACTTTTGCTCTAGTGTCTAAGGAAAAAACTAGCAGAAGGGCACACCCCATAAAAGACAGAAACTATGAAAGTGCCACACTCAGCATCTTGCAGGTTGAATTAAGAATGTTCTCAATATTGAAAAACTACATAAATAATTGAAATAGCTGTACCCAAATGTTAAGTAATAGAGAAATCTGGGTGTGATACTTTACTGTAAATTCATATATAGGTTCATATTTGTCCTTGACAAAAAGGGGCTAATAAGTAAATATAAAAAGGTAAAACACTGTGTAGTATTTAAGCAGCTGACTGGTATTGTGAGGCTCCAGGTGTTACAAATGTGACCCTTCGTTATAGCAGGATCTGAATCTGCTGTGGACTAGCGCTTTTTAATATTCCTTTTAATGGTCCTTTTTCAGCAAAGCTCTTAAAATTTTCTTCTGCTTTTTCTTGTTTTTTGCAAAAAATACAGTATTTAATCAATTGCTGCAGTGAATTTTTTAATTTTTTTGTTTACACAGAAGCTTAATTCTCTAGGCAGCTGCCTCTTCATCCCCACTCTCCCTAGTACTATATTTCAGGTCCCTCATCTGGCACTCACACTTAGTGGGTGCTGGAAACCACATGTATTAGCTGGCTTTTCAAGTAGCAACAGCAGCATTCAACAGTTTAAGCCACCCTGTACCTTCTACTAATTCTTCAAAAATCTATATAATTTTTTTTCCAATATCAAACTGATCCCAGGTAGGCTTTCTTTTGTAGGTTTGTTTTGTTTTGTTTTTTTGGTTTGTTTCAGTTTTATGTCTTTCCCCTCGCCTCTTTTCTTCCAGATACTTTCAGGAAATCACTCCTCCTTTCCTTTAGATTACTTTATGTAGCTCCAGTCTATGAACTGAAGCTAGCCCAAAAGAGATAAGACTCAATTTTATGTCTCTACTGCTTGTTGACAGCATTTTCTGGGGAATAGATGTTAACAAGCAAAATTATCAGATCAGGTTTAAAACAACTCATATTCTAATAGCCAAGGAAAAAGAATGTCCAAGTAATGATCACTGACTGAAAAACAAAGAGTTTACAGGACAAAAACCCGCAGTTTTTTCAGTTTCAAGAGTTTACAGTGCTAAAACTTGCACGGGGTTTTATTGCCAGTAGGTGAGTAGTCAAGGCTGGAGTAATTTTCATCCATTTCTACTCATTGTCCAGTTACTGCCCTTAAACAGAAATCTCTGTGACGATGACATACCTGTGGTGGAAACACTTCTGTCTGAAGACAGAGGCATGATGGCAGGCTTCGCTCCAGGTGTGTGGAAGAGCTTGTGCCTGTAAATGGCTGCAGGAGTGGGCACTGCTTTTGGCTGAGAAGCCAAGGCAGAATAAATGTGAGTGTGGCCAGTCCTGCCCAGCCCAGGGTGCTGTGGCCTCACAGATGGATGTTATATGCACTGGCTAAATGAGATCTGTAGATCCTGGAGGAGATTTTGGGTGTCATTGTGAGCTGACAACATTGTGACTTTTTTGCTGAAGTCCTTTATGTTGCCATGAAATTTAAAAAAAGTTCTGCTCTGATCTGTACAAATAATTGTTTTCATTCCTCCATGTGTTTTGGATTTATGTGGTGTAGGTTCCAATTTTTTGGTGAGATCAATGAGTAGAACTAAATGTGAGTGAAAGTATTCTGTGTGAAGGTCAAACCTCACTGTTTTCAAAAACAGTCAACAGGAAGTAAGTGAAAATTATATGAATATATTAAATGTAGTTAATAATCCTATAAAGTATACAGCATACTTCCACATTTATTCCATTATATATATGTGTATGCATGCGTATATATATGCTGTGTTTTTCAGTGTGATGATTTGGTTAATTTGGGGTGGAAGCTGGTTAATGGTTTTGTATATGTGTGTTTGGGTTTTTCTTTTCTTTTTTTTTCTTTTTTTCTTTTTTATTTTTTTTATTTAGTAAGCTAGGACTTGCTTTTATTTCCTTGCTGTTTAGTGTTTTATTTCAACAACTATTGAATGTGATTTTTTTTCAGCACACTAGATTTTACTTAGGGAAACAAACCTGCTTACGGATCTTTATGTTTCTAGAAGCATAACACAAATACATAACTTTTGGCAAGAGTTCAGTAGAAAGAATTACCTGAAACTCGGTGCCAATGTATTCCTGTATTTGCTGTTCTAAACTAAAAACCTGATCACTAACTCTGTTGTAGCCATCTGTCATTTACAAAATGACACATCCAATTTAAAACCACTAGGAAACAAAATGTTTAATCAGAATTTTAGGAATACTTGCTAACCATGAATCTTGAAGGCCTAACTACTTAGCTGTTACTGTGCAATTTATCTGACACGGGGTGTCATCTATTGCAGACGATGTACAAGTGCAAGTCAGCATCACCTTGAGCAGGTTACTTTATTTGTCCTTTGCCCCAATTTTCCAGTCTGTGGAATGGGAAATAGAGATTTTCCCATTTATAGGAAAGGTATTGACAGGAGAGAAAGTTCAAGTGCGTCTCTTACATATCAGTCTTGCACAAAGGTTTTACTACATGTGTTTGCCAAAGAAAATACTGTGGATTTTTGGATATTAGCATGAAGCTTTGTGGTGGAATCATGTGACTGGGGGATTTGATAGGACAGGAAGCCTGTCTTAGTTGTGTGTTTCTATAACGCAGCTGAAATATATGAACACAGAGCACTGAAATGCAAAGTTTAGTGATGAAAATCTGCACAGAAGTTTTATACAGAGGCTGACTCCTCCTGGGTTATAAAACTCGGTCCCTTTGTACGTTAAATTTTGTTAGACTTTTTACTCATGTTGGTTTTCGTGGTTTGTACTACTTTGTAATACTAGCACCATAAAGACATAAGTTTTTGAGTTACCCTGCATAAATATGCAAAACAAAAGAAAGCCTCTGTTCCGAGGAGCTCAGCTTTAACAGATGAGACAGATGGAGATGTGGAATGATTCACCAGGATCACCAGAGAAACAGGAGGTCAGTCACAAGGAGCTCCAGAAAAACTCAGGGTATTAGACTGCTCTGGCTCCTTTAGGCTCCTCCTTGGAGTGATGCTCTCTTTCAGGCATTGTCCTGTTTATCTTTTATCACTTCTCCAAGTAGAAATTTAAATGTTTCGCAGAAATAAAATTTTAAATAAAAGTTATGTTGGGAAATAGAAATGCTTGATGATAAAAACAGAAGCAGTATTTCCTGGGTGTGTTTCAGAAGATGGAGCTCTGACAATGATGTAAGCTCTTTAAACCAGTCATAGGGCCAAGAGAAATGTAAATCTTTATTAGCCGCTTTGCTTTATTATACTTTATTATATGCCATTAACAGTTATTTTTAAAATATGGTAAGTGGATTCATTTTCCATACAGTAGTTGTGAAAAGCATTGCACATCTAGGAAAAGGAAAAAAAAATAGAGAGAATGACCTCTGAAGACATGAAAAGAGAAAAATTGGATAGTAAATGTTCAATCAGTCTGAGGTATTTTGTAAATCAGACAACTTTTATTTGGATATACTATTGTTTAACAGCCGGTTTAAATTGGGACCAGCATCCTGATTCTGGACAGCATGGCTTTTATTGGAAGTCCCTGCCACTTTTAAACATCTTTAATACATTTTAAAAATAGAACTGTAAAAACCAGTAACCAGACTTCAAAGGGAAGACATGTTGTGCCAGAATTAGGAAGCTGGTGCCGATTTTCACTGGTTGTAAAGCCTTGGGAGCGCCCTGCGGTCTGTCCCATGGTGACAAACAGCAGGAGCACAGGCGGCTGGCACGGGACACCCGCAGAGGCAGGGAGGGAGAGAGGGGAGGGTGTCACCCTGGTCACCAGTGTGGGACTCAGACCCCTGTCCTCCAACCTCAGTTTCCATTCGTGCCACCACAGCCTGGCCTGGCCTTCAGGAGGAGATCGGGGCCTTGGGGCACGGGAAGCAGCTTATTAATGGTCACCTGGAATGGAGAGGCTCTTCTGGCTGGCTTTTGGTGGTACTGAGCAAACAGGGGAAACCAAGAGCCACCTGTACATAGTGCCCTGTGCAAGGGCTGTGCTGTCAGATCGTGTTTGTTTTACACCAACCATTTAAAAAATGATTTCTATTGTGGTTGCATACTGCCCCAGGAGCAGGTGGGTAGTGATGTAACTGTTACCTATATGGTGGTGCTGGGAGAAACAGCCAAGAGAGGAAAAAAAAACACCTTTGATTTTTAATTTTTTTTTATGTTTCTACTTACTGCTTGATACTTTCAATATACTGAGATGAAGGGAGATGCTCTGCTGAGTTAAACCATCCATGCTCAACTGAGACTTCACCAGCCTGAGCCAAAGACTGCCCTGGAGCTGGAGTTGGTGTCATTTAGTTGGTGTTTGTGGAGGATTAGACCTGGATGTTTCTGGATGGACAAGTACTGGCAGAGTGCTGTGGTGCTTCACCCACCCTATTTTGCTTGGTTTACAAGCAGGCCCCATTAAAGTACCATTATTAATTAGTGTCTTTGCTTAGGAGCTGCTACTGTGGCTACACCCCTCCCCCTGAGAGAAGCACCACAGCAGAGTGCGTCCCTTCCTCTGTAGCTTTCTGCAGTGACTATTTCAGAGCTACCATAGTGCTGCCCTGCAGGAGGGTATTGTCACAACATAGCTCAAGAAATCAGTTTGAGATGAGCAGGCTATGAGAACTGGTTTATTGCCATCTTCAAATAGGCAAAAATGTGAAAGGGATCTCTCTAGTGACATATCTGCAGAGAATGTTCACCTGGGAATAGGCTAATTGAACACTTGACGCCACTGCAAACCTACCTATGCATAACTAAAATGAGCACATATTTGACAACTGCACTGCATTTTAAAAGAAATTTTAAAATGCAGTGATTATGGAGGCCCAGGGCTGGATGTATATCTGCTCAACACAGATTTTATTTATGAAAGATAGTTTCTGTACCAGTATTTTGGAAAATTAGGACCCAAAGTTGTGTTTCACTAAAAGTTTAGGGAAAAATTTTCTGGCAGAACATGGATTCAAGACCATGTTAGGATTTTCTCTGGCTGTAGCTTTGGCACAAGATCTTTCTGATTTTATTGTTAAAGAGAAATAAAGCTTTTGTTTTGTATTAGAGGAGTCTTATTTTTAAATCCATAGGTGTTTGACATCCTTTGCAGAAAAAAAATCCCTGACATAGCTGAGCTATTTGATATTTACATGTGACCATCATTATGGTTTCAGATCCTCTTACAAAACTTAAATAAGGCGTCTGACTAGCCCACGGAGGGCTCTTACAGGTCTCTCTCTCTTTAGTTGCCATGTCTGAAGGAAGTCAGGATTGGTTACAGCTGAATTTCTTCTAATTTTTTATTTCCCAGCAGTGCTGTATTCATCTAAGGTTTCTCCATCTTAACAGTTTGAGTTTAGTTAACTCTGATGCTGCTACTGTAATTCTGGAGAGCAGGTTACCAACAGTGCCCAAGAGAGCTGCTCTCCCCCGTATATGCTGTGTGATGTTCTCTTCAAGGAAAGAGGACCCACATTTCCCCACACAAGGGAATTTTGTTACTGATGGTGCTGACCACACATGCAGCCCTGTCCCTTCCAGGCTCTCCAGCTTACAGCCTGCTAGAGCTGAGTACTGCTGCCACACACAGCCTGCCTAAATCTTGGCAGGGATTAAAGACTCTTGGAAGAGATTTCTGACTGCACACTTAGTAAAGGAGCTTTTTGGGGAGGTGGGTGAGCCTCATTGGGTTCCCTGCTGGTTTTCTTCACTCCCACACTGAATTACTCGGGTGTTCCCTATGTGGAGCTGCTCTAGAAAGTAGTATGGAACCTCCAGCACTTGCTCTGCCTGCTGAGCAGCTTTTCCTACCTGGATTGTGAGGAAGACCACGATGCCCTCAAACAGGACATCCAGTGGGGAGCAAAGCACCATTGCTAGGTTTCAACATTCAAGAGCAGGGGGCACATTGTGCAGGGCTCTGGCTAAGCTGTGTGTCAGGGAGCAAACTCCTTGTGGCAGAAGCCTCAGTTGCCAGGGTAGGAGCTGAGGTACTGAGTGTGCAGACCCTACCTGAGTGGTGAGGCAAGGTAGTCAAACACCTCTTGCGGGAGAAGGGGGGCCTTGGTTGCCATCCTGGACATAAAAAACTTGTTGTTTAGCAAGGATGTGTATAAAGAATAATAAAAATAATGAGAAAGGGCAGATAGGGGATTGTGTGTGATAGTTTTGAATTTGTCTGGTTTTGAGTAACAAATGCTGATTTTTTTCATCACATGCTCCTTACAGCCCCACTTCATCTGGCTATTGGATTTCTTGTAGGCGTCACAGCATGAGCACAGAATCAGAAACATAGTGAGGACCTCAAGAGAGTGCCTAATCTGACCTTTTGCATGGAGACTAAATCAAGATGCTTGATTGCCTGGCTTGCCCTTCACAGTGATAGCAGTGCATAGATAGTGGTTCCTTATTGCCTTACACACCTGTGGATATGCACGTTAAGACTCTCTATCGGTTACAAGCAAAGTGTAAAGGGCAGCGGGCTGAACAAGGCACTTGGGAAGGTCTCTGGAGCTGATGTTTTCACTGGCATCTATTAATAAGTTGGGGCTAAAACCTCTGGTTTGAGGAAGAAGCCAGTAGAGAATTTTACAGCTGTAGACAAATATCTAAAAGGATTTGGTTCATTAAGCATTAACAAGAAATCACACAGGAATGCCTGAATATATTTTAAAAACAAATAAAGTGTAAGTTAAATACACAGAAGGCTTTTCTCTCTGAGAGTAAATGAAAATTTTCTCATCTTTTGCTAAAGTAGGAGCTTTAACGGAGTTTAGAAAAAACGTATGAATAAAGGTATACGACGGTTTCTTTCACAACCATTTGATTTCTGAGAGGACTCATTAGCTTAAAAATTCAGGTGAGAAATTAATGTGTTCCTGGCATCTATGGGTCATCTCAACTCTTTTTCCTCAGTGCCCCTGAGACTCTGCTACCCATATTTCTGTTCTGTGAAGAAAAAGGTTACCTAGCAAGAGATAGGCTTGAGATCATTCCAGCCAGAAAGTATTCAGACTTGAAATGGAACTGGGAATGATGGGTCTTGTCTCCTCAGTTTGTTGCCTCTGCCTTTTCTTCTCACAACACGCTGTACTATAAACTTAGATTTTTACTGCATGACAGGAATCTTACCCTCAATAAACTGAGGGAGGTGTTAAAATTCTCCTCTGATCAGCATCAGAGGAAAATACCTGTTTGAGGAAGAAATGGAGTACCTGTATGAATTGTGCTTATACTAGAACAATTAAAACATTGGAGTGGCTTGTTCTTTTATATACATAGTATCTGGATGCTTGTTGTCTGGTAGACTTAGAGGTAGCCCTTTTGAGCTGAAGTTCTAGATGGGTTCAACATCAGGCAAAATTACAAAACAGCAAGTCTGTTTATGATACAAATGCTTGGACACGTTTGATGAGTTTGGAGAAAATAAGCAAATGATGCTTAACACACTCATTCACAGTGCTGCACATAAAAAAACCCAAAGAAATAAATGTGCAAACTTAATTAATTGTAAAAAATCTGAACAACATAACAACAAAAAAATGAGAAAAAACCCACCTCCCTGCAATGCTGTAGTCAATGGAGCTAATGAAGTTCTGCAAGTACATTATAACTTTCTCTTTATAAAAAGAGCATCCCCAATGTTTCCTTTACTTCATTCAGACTATATTTCTTTTATTCTCAGAATAAGAAAGCAGTACAGTTTGTATCAGTTAGTGCTTCTTATTTATACATTGGATTTAATTATATATGAAGATAATCCTTCTGGTTTTACCATGCAGTCCTAGAGGTTGATACAATTTTGTCTATAGCATAGAATATTGCCAGTATAAACTCAGTCAGAAGACTGAACTTTGGAATGAATATAAAAGTTATGCCCCTAAGCATATGAATAAATATTAATGATTTATCTCAGCATCTTGGTTTCTTTCTTTTATTAAGAGTTACAACCCTTTATATTATACTTGCTTTGTTTCAGCAACATTTTCTGGAATGCTGCCTAGCACAGTTTTTCTTAGAGTAGGTAGAAATTAAAAGAATAAAAAAGTGCCAAAACTAAATAGTATTGATTATTCTCTTTCCAGAGATATAATCCTTCCAAACCCAAACTTTTAATTCCTAGCATCCTTAACCTGTTGGGCTAAGTAGTCTAAACTAAGCTTCTCTTTTATGTGTCAAAAATGAGCTGAAAACTACTAACGATCTCCTCTCATTTAAACTGTGAGAAACTGCTAACTTAAGGAAATTTTGCTTTTCCATAGAAGAGATCTTGACTTCGAGGAGAAAGTATTTTCATTGCATTTAGGAGGCTCCTAATCAAGTTCCTTATGTGGCACATGAAATTGTCACAAGAAAATTAATCAAAGCAGAAGCAATATTAATAACAGTATTGTTATTCCTTTGTTGTGGTATTTATCCCCACACTTAACATCCCATTTTACATCCCTTCAGATGCTCATACCAGGGAGAAGACAGTCTTTACCTAGGACATTTCATCAATCCTTGTTGCTTTGGACTGTAAAGGAAAGGCTTATCGTTATGCTCTTGTTTCTCTTATTTTCTCCTTCTTCTGCTTACATTAGAAACTTGCTAGGGTTGATGGCAGTACCTTGCTAGTTGGGCAAAACATAACACAATTGATCAAGAAAAAGGCACAAAAATGAGACCTGAAACAGAGTAATGACAGGATATAGTCTTTAATAGGAGTTACCCTATGGGAGTAAAACAAGGAAATAAATCAATGAGGAAAAAGAAAATGTAAATAAATGTATAAAACCAGGGACACTTGTTAATAGATTATTTAAAAACCTAGAGTAACACCCTCCCAACTTCTTCTTTGGTCTGCATTTTCTTCCATGGTTTTAGAAAGACAAAGAATACTTTAAATAAACTTCTGTCATCAGTTTGAAAAAAATGGGGTTTGCATTTGTTTTGGAGCCTGCTTGGTGAATTTCCTTGAAATCAGTGAAGTTTGTGTAGGTCACTAATCTCAGATAATTAGATCTGGAGGTAAGCCAGCTAAAAGGGAGCTCATCTTTCTCTTAAAGTAGGCGAGCAACGCAGCATGACACGGCAGGAAAGGTCTGGTGATTTGTACCCTAATGCTTGTTTCTGAGAATTGAATTTTGGATGTGTTATGTGAGAAAAGAATATAAGTCAGAACTTGGAATTCAAAGGACAAATGTAATGGGTCTTGCCACTACAGTGGGCTACTGACACTGTCCATAAATTTGGATTAGGATGAATAAGTGTATAAGAGAAAAGTTGGGTATAAGTTTGAGGAAAACATAGGAGGTCTTTCAGTTTAGCTACATCCAAAATTTAGATACTTAACTATATGATAGGAGAAAGAAGGAAGAAATTTATTTTAAAAAGCAGCAATGCTTTTTTTTCCATGATCTGGTGTAGCAGCAACAGCCTGTATGGAATGGTTCCCATGCTCCTTCTACTTCTGCTCTTGTCTGCAAGTTGTTCTTGCATAGACAGGTAAAGATGAGTCAAATATTCCTCCAGATTTTTCTCAGCAGAAATACATTCTGATACATGCAACAGGCTGAAGAAAGAGCAGTTCTGCCTGTATTAAGTGTTGGCTTTCATTGCAGAACAGGATGTACTTTTGCCAATTTATAGTGGCAAAACTGGTGGTGTTGCAGAACAAAGGCCGCCCTCTGCTCTGTGCAGAGGGGAAAAGAAGTCAGCAGCAGGGCCATGGTTGAAGGGTAAAAAGATGAAGTCTTAGAGCCAAACC
The DNA here is from genome assembly GCF_049639895.1 of Pseudopodoces humilis. Taxonomy (NCBI): domain Eukaryota; kingdom Metazoa; phylum Chordata; class Aves; order Passeriformes; family Paridae; genus Pseudopodoces; species Pseudopodoces humilis. Next base: position 21,485,603 of record NC_142207.1, on the reverse strand, counting down.
AAAAATGCTTGCCTGAGTGAGGTGTTCAGGACTGGGCCCTTTGGGAAATGCGCACTGATTAATGCTCTCTCTTATACTTGGCTGTAGAGCAAGATCAAGGCTTGTGTTGCAGCTTTAATTTGACCTGTGGTGGATGTACACTATGAACTTTTCCCCACTAAAGCATCTATGATTTTGAGTCTCTCAGTTTGTTTTGACTCTATTTTCAGAATTACTGTACATCCTTAAATGCCATTAATTTTGGATTGATTAATACCTATTAAAAACTAAGACTCTCTCAGGAGACTCCAGGTAGATTGCTAGAAAGTGTGATTCCAAAATAAAACTTTCTATTTTTTTGAAAAGACTGGCTTCTGAGAGAAGAATATGTGTGGATTTTCTAGCTGAAGTTACACAGAAAGCCAGTTCACAAATGAAATTGTCATCAGATACAGCGGATCAAGAAAACATACATACAGCCTTCTATTGCTGAACCGGGAAACTTGTGACCATATGACAGGTGTATCTCAAATTTGTTTACTTACTTTTTGTATGATGGGTGCATTTGAACTGCTGGAGGCTCAAAGCATTTGTTAATGTTAGTGGTGACATAATATCTGCTATACCAATCATATTTTTTCTGTTATGGAATTTTAAAATATGTTATTTGATATCTTGGCAGAAAATGCAGCATGGCAGAGCTTCTGCCACCCAAGGACCCTCGTGGGGTTCTGTTAGTTCCCATGCAAACCTAAAAAATAAGCTACAACAACAATGGGTTCTGGTAGAATATAATGTAAGTGCTTGCCTAAGTAGGCAGGTGAAGCAGCATTTAATGCATCTCTGCTGTAGAGCTCAGAGTCTCTGTTGTATCAAAGTGCAGCTGATGTGCTGGACTTCAATTCACTATTTTCTCATTGCAGAAGAGTGCACTCCATGTGCATAGTGATGTATTTGCTCTCACAGTTGTGGTTTTCTCACTTCCAGTCATTCTGTTTGTGGTAGCAATCGCTTCTCAGTAGCCTGCTGGTGACCCTGGGATAATCACCTTTGTTAGTTAATTACTTCGGGGAGCAAACATGGGATCAGGTCTTTTGTGAGTGATTAGTGGGTCTGGAAATGCAAGGAAGCCAATAACTTTGGACATGTGTGCAAATACACACATGTGGAAGTGACCGTTCTTCTGTTCCTCTGTCTCGCCTGTTAAAATGTTTGACATGGCTGTTGTAAAACGCGGGAGTTTGAGATCCATGTGATGGGGCACAGTGGTTGTGATGATGGTTTCAAAAGAAGGAATCAGACTAAAAACACTAAAAATCTAGGTCAGCATCTCAAATCACCTTATGAATATCACTGCTGCTGTTCAGCATCTTACAGTATCTATTTAACCCAATCTGAGGTTTATTTAATTAGAGTGTTTCTTTTAATGGTTTGTAAGTACTAATGGATGTGAATTTTATAAATTTTCTCACATGTGGGTGCATACAGTGTGCACTTTGTGTGTCTGCCAATGCAGACACATGTGCTATTTTTGAGATTCTTGATTATAGTGTGGTTAATGTATCAGCAGTACTTCTGCTGCATTAGTAAACAATGTTTATTTCTGTATGATCAGCATCACTTTGGGTCTGAATACACAAATATGCAAGTTTAAAATTCAATTTTTTTTACCATTTGCTTTCCAAGTAATGTTTAATAGAAAGTCATCAATTAACCAGAGCAATAGTCATGTTTAGGTTCAAATATGGGACATTTGATGTCATAAAAAGAGTTACAAATGCTCTTTGCATATAATTAGCCTTGTGCTCAGGCCCTAATATTTCAAAGACTTGGATACATATTAAATCAACGGAAATATTCAACTATGAAATGTTAAGCAAATGCATAAATGTCTTTGCAGGATTGGGAAGTAATTAAGTGGAACGTTAAAAAATACCATTATGATCTTATCTAATCTAAAAGCATGCAGTATTAATGCTTGCTGTTATAGCTGGTTGTTGAAGTACCACTTTCAAAAACACTACCGTGTATGAAATGGATATTTTCAAGAAAAATACTCAGAGGCTGGTTTAATAGATTTTGCATTTTTGGCCTTCAGTATTAAAACGTGCTGTTACCACATTAATTTCCATCTAAGCGAGCAGTAGCAATATGCTGCTGTTTCAGTGTGTATAAGCTTGGTGGCAGATTTTTCCATCAGTGGCCAGGAACTATTTCCTTGTTATTACATTGAATTAAAAATGTATTAAAAATATATTAAAAATGAAGTGTCGCAGCTTGCCGTAGTGAGACAGTTTGTCATGCTACCCGTGTTAAGATAGTGTTATTTATTCTGAAGAGCAAGGAATTAAACACTCTGCAAAAGAGGTCTGAGGAAGATGGCCAAAGTTACCCTGTCAATAGCAGCAATGTATCCAGGACAGCCGTGCTACTCCACTGATTGGGCATTTTTTTATCTCCTTTCTCATCTGTTCAAACATAATTTTTTTTCACCTGTTTTAAATTTATTAATAGCATCTACTCCCATTTTTACTATTGGTTGATATGGTCTTTGGTTAAATAGTGCAATATAAATGCAATTTTTTATATTTCAGATGGTAATAGTAAGATTTCTTTTAAATACTTATTAATTGGCTTCTTAAATGGCCACCTTGAGGATGCTCCCACTTGTGTCTGGTAAGTGTAGTAGATCAGTAATTAAAAATACATTTTCCTGAAAAAGTACAGCTTTTGAGTTTTAGCAGCGGCCAAGCATTTGGTTTATGTCTTCTGTTTTGTTTTGTTTTTAAAAATATAGGTGATGCTGTCTTTTGGTAATTCTGATTAGCAATTCTAGCAGAAGTCATGACCCGAAAATTGAAATACCTATATATTATTGATATGTGCACAATTGTCTTTCTGCTATTAACTGCACATGCTAGAAATACGATATTGCATTTATACAGTTAAAAACAGGATCAAAATTTTTGTGTTCTCTATTCAAAATAAGCCAGCTGATGATTGCAGATGTTACCACCCAATACCTATGACTGTCATTGCATGACACATTTACACTTGTTCAAATGAATCATCCCTTTTTAGTTAAAAAAATGTGCCATTTGTATCTGCATTCCTGCTACTAACAGCATCATTAAAGCTTTTTCAAATCTTGTAATAAGATAAAACACAATGTTCAAGATGCATTTCAGATGTTCTGTGCTGTATCTTCCTGAAAAAAACACATTATTCCAGACAGAGGAGTGTAACTCTTCTGAGGAAGTTTTCCCCTAAATTGCAGCAGTAAACACTTCTTTCCATTTCCCATTCCACCAGCACTATTCCATGAGAGCTGGTGGTAAGCCCAGGCTTATTAGGCACTGAGCAGAACTGAAATTTTTCTGAGACACTGCCCATTAGACAAACAGAACATCTTCCCTGAGAGACATCAGGGTCATGGCAGTAGCTAAAATTCATTCTCTTACTCAGTATTATAAGTTTTTTTTCCTTAACAAATCTCTTTACTTCAATAATGTACCTAACTAAAAAAAAAAAAATTATACTTTCTGTTTTATTTCAAGTAATCACTTTTATTTCAACTAAATTAAAAATAATAAAAATTGAAAACTTAATTTCAGAGGTTCAGTATCTAAAAAAAATAAAATTGTAAAAGTTTTTTGGAAGTGTCAGTAAGACTGAAATAGCTAAAATGAAAATTTTCAGCTAACATGAATTATTATTTTATTTTCAAAATCTGAAAAAGCTAAGATGCAACAGAGTGACTCTCCAGATACCACTTGTACTCAATATTTAACATTGCTTAACATTGTAAGCACTGATTTGAGAATGCTCAGTATGTTAAAAAGGTTGTAACCAAAACCTGAATCTTACAACGATCTGAGAACCCATGTTTAGTGTTTTGGTAATTAAGTCCAGTTTGCACAAACGGGAATGATCAACATTTGTGTTGTTGACAAAACTGATTTTTCTATCAGAAGATGACAGGTCATCAAAACAGGTTTTTTTTGCGGTTTTTTTTTGTTAATAGAAATTTTTCACTTTGATTAAATGTTGGCAAAAAGATTTTGCATGCATCAAATAGGATTCATTTTGTTGCTTTGTTTTCGTTAGAGTAAGAGAAATTAATAACATTGTGAATAAGATGCCCATTTAGGGAGTCAGATACCAGTTCATAGCTTGATTGACTTGGTTTCTGTTAGGGTTTATTTTAATGTTGAATAGAGAATAGTTTCAAAACCACAATATTTTTCACAAACACTACTGTTTTTCAGCCTTTAAGGTTTGTGGGCTCTGAGTAAGTGCAAAAGGTATTCTCAAGCTTATAAGACAGGAGTGAATGTGTTTATTGATGCCCTTGAGGATCACATTGTGCAGCAAGGATTGGTGAAGTGAATAATCAAAAAATAGAAACATTTGAATGCACAGACTAAATTCCGTGTATGTGAGACCGGTTTAAGGATTTGACTTGTAAGTATCGTAAACTAACTAATATTAAATGAAATTTAGACTTGATTGAATCTCAGCATGAAGATGCCAACATTCAAATTGATTCATTAGCTGACCTGAATTCTCTGATAAAATTTACTAGCAGGCACAGTCAGAGGACTTATGCTGGATGATGTTCATGTCATTAACAGGAGCTACCACCGGCAACACGCACAACGTCAGCCCACAAAAAAAGAGAGAAAATAATAGACCGTGTAAAACAATGCAGTTATTAAAGAAAAGGAAGGATTAAAAAAAAAGGCAAATCTCTCATGTTAAAATATTGTTATTTTTGCTTTACTTATCACTTTACAACCAGTGTAACAGCCAGAAGGTGACACAATGGAAGTTTTTGTGGAGCAGTCTGCTTGCTTCAAGGAGCTAGTGTGCCAATAGAGGCACACACCAAGTGAAGCTAACATACTGGGTGAATTATGTGTCCCATCACACCAATGACTGCAGAGCAATAAAACCACCCTAAGTGTTCTAGTTACAATCAATTACATCATGCTTTAATCACATTTTAATGATGTATTAACCAAGATTTCAACAGCAATTAGTTTAATGGGTGTTTGCTTTTTTCAAACTATTTTAACTGTGACTATATCCAGTAAGATTAAGTAAAAAATAAAGCATTGATTGTGACCTCCTTCTTCTGCAGCAATTTTGCGTGATGGGACTGAAGAAGGAGATTTTTCAGTTACTAAGTATTCACAACTGTTAAGTTAATAACGTGCTACGTGATTATATACTGTGAGATTCTGCTCATCTACAAAGATTCTGCAAAATCCAACACACTAAAGTGGAAATAATTACTGCATCTCACATCCTTTAGGCTGGCTACTGCTATCTAGGCAAAGATAAAAAAAATGCAAAGTAAAATTATTACTCATACTGATTTTTAATAGAAGGGTTTAGAAAACTACTGTGTCTGCCTGTAATATTCCCATCGATACATATTTTCCATATAGAAAACTGACAAACGTCTCTGGGAATCCAGCTCCCTTTAAAACACTCCTAAGGATATTAACAGATAAAGAAAAGAGATTTCACAGCAAAACCCACATAAAAACCAATATTAGGAATGATACCAAACTTAAAGAATGTTGTAAAATGAGCATGGAAAAATGTACAAAATGAATTCATGCCCATTTACATGCTTTCAGTCAGGCTACCAGATAACAAAGCCTCTGTCTTTGTGTTAACACTGCAGATTAGGTCAAGTTTTTACCCCTCTGAGCTCTTTTCCTGTAAATGACGGGTTTTGATGTGAAACAAGCAACATGTCAAAGCAAGTTGAAAGATGTAGGCATTTTATGCCATGTCACAATGACAGGCCGGTGAATATTTGGGCCATTAGGGGCTTATTAGTGAATAAATGACCAGATGGTTCAGTGATGCACAGAGATGGACAGAACTGGATGCTACTAATCAGCACTGTCTGTACTTGATGTCAAATCACATGACACAGTAACCCATGGATACCGAATAAAAGTTACCATTAGCAAGTCAATTTGATATCTGTGTGGTGTAAACAGACTTATAACTGCACTTCAGAGCTGCCTGTTGTTAAGAAGAAATAATGGTAGGGTATTTAAATAAACACACTCTATCTTATCAAGTTATGATAAATATAAATAGAATTTCAATTCCCAGGACCTCCTTTTTATTTTGAAGAAACTGTGGAAGCATTTACATATTAGCCTATCTCCACAGACAAAAAGGCTGTGCTGGAAATGCAGTAAAAGAGAAGCAAGAGGCATATTCTTCAAACACCATGATTAGCGAGTGATGCTTTGTTTGTGTATTTCTCACAGGAATGCAAACTTTGAGAACAGGACCCATTTTCTGGGGGGAGGTTGTTTCATTTTTGTGCATTCATCCTTTGATTTTTGTTTTTTTTTACTGGTATTGATTTATGTTTTGCATGCTTCTACCTTAGATTTTCACCATGTGTTTTGTAAAATTTATTTTGACAAACCCTTTTAAGGAAGTCCATTTCCAAAGCACTGCACCAGGGTTAGAAGCTTTGGGCTTTTGGTAAGGACCAGATCCTGAGCCAGGAGCTGATCTTGAAGCGCTCTGTAGAATAAGCAGTGCCAGTCTGAATGGAAGGGGTTGAGCTAAGGCTGGGGATGGGGGAGACTTCACTGCTGCACTAAAGCTCCATGAGCTTAAATTAAAAGGAAGCTTTCCTCTGAATTTGGGGAAGTATGTTTGACTGTAGAGATTTGGGGTGTATCCTCATCTCTGAGCACATGGCAAACACACCAGTAATGCACTTTTTTTGAGGTGGAAATACTTGCACATCTGAGGGATGCTTCACTCCTTCCTTATGGTTCTTCATAGCAAATGAGAACAAATGTGGCATTAGGATGGATGATTTTTGATGATGTACTAATGTGGTTGAAAAGGTGTTTTGAAATGGTGAATAAAACTTCTTTGAATTCTTCAGTCTGAAGTATCAGCTGTGTCATCCCTTTTCTATGATATTCACATATGAATTTTACATAGTGAGTGAGTAACGTCACAATATTTTGTAGCCTAGTTCTGTTTAACCGTGAGTTACTCTTGATCCTGATTTTCTCTCTTGCATCTCCTTTGGGAAAGAATATGTGAAGAGTGGTCATGAAACTTGCTGATCCCATGATTAAATAAGGAATCAAGTAAGAATTAGGCAAGTCCAATAAAAAAAACTCTTCCATGCGAGCAGCCAAAAATATGCTCACATTCGTGAAAGTACTAAATGTACTAAAAACTTGGATTACCAAGAAATACAACAGGATGGCTTAAAATTGTGAAATACATTGCTTTCTTAAAAAATCCTGTTGTGGCATGAATGTGTTTTTATATAGAAGACACAAAGATAATAAAAAAATATAAATAAATTACACAGCATTGTCCTTCAGGAATATAATGCTCAACTGCTTGTATTGCTGTGGTGATTGTTACAATACTGTATTAGACAAATCCATGGTATTTGTAACACATCTGAAAATGCATTGGGTAAAAGTGGAAGGAAATAGAACACACATGAAGGGATCCTTTGGCTGGAATTCATAGTTTTGTGATGTTGTGGAGGCTGAAAACCATAATGGATTTGAGAAGTTTGTAGGAGAGCTCACCATGAGTTATTAAGAACAATGGACTAGGTTCATCCTCCAGCTCATGAAACCCCTACACAATCACTTGCTGGAGGCTGGGAAGGAAAACCATGCCAAAGGTGCTTTTAGGTTGGTCTTGTTCCTTTAACTTTTACCTAAATATGCTCTAGCCATCATAACTTTTTTTTTAATATTAAATTTGCCACTGATGTAATTTTAAAATCCCACTATATTTGGAGAAAGAAAAAAGTGTTTTACACTTTATCTGGTTTTTTATTCTTTTTTATACTAGACCTGGAAATGAGATATGCCAGGAAGCTTTACCAAAAGTTTGTTAAATGCAGTGGTTTACCCAAAATGTTCAGCTGGCCATCCCTGAACACTGCATTTTAGTCCAAAGTAAATCTTGAGTGGATCTGGGATAACTTCACTGATCTGGAAATAAACCAGTGCAATCTTAATTGCTTGAGTACAGACTGAATTAGAGTTTGTGCTCTTTTAATAAAAGAACAAATCAAACTTGAATTCTGTAGTTAAGAAACTGTACGAGGACCTAAAAAGGAGTATTGTCTAAACTTATGTAAACATTGTTTTAGCAAAATTGATGTATTTCCTGGAGGTTTTGTTTCAAAAGTAAACCTGATGTTTACTGATCAGCTGTTCTTGCTGTTAGGGACTTTCCCATTCCAGTTGTGACAGACTGCTTCCACCAATGTTCCTTTCTCTTCATAGCTGGTTGGCTAACACCTGCTGGTACAATACAACCCTTAATAGACGCCATGACATTCAGAGAGTATTCCTCTCCAGAAAATAAGGGTGTTGTCATCATGTTTTCTTCTTGGTGGTGGTGATGATGTTACTCCATCTTAGAACAGCAGTACCTTATAGAAATACTTCCTTTTTAGAGAAACTGCTTTTGGATGGAAAGAATTTTTTTAAGTTAATTTCATGGGAAATCTGCCTGTATTGCTATAGATAACATTAGTATGGCAGTAATAAATAATTTTGAGAAGAGACATAAAACAGTCGCTGTCATGGTGGCAACGTAAGTTGAAGAATCTTAGTGCCTGCAGCCTCACTGTAAAATGTAGTGACCTAACAAACTTACTGCAAGAAAGGATTAATGTGGGCTTGCATGCAAATGTGATAGATACTTTCCCCTCTCACTTTGAAGTTTGAAGGCACAAGCTGGTACCTTATTGCTGGCTGGAGATTGTTTAGAGCCTCTGGAAGAAAGTTTTCTCTTGTGCTTTGTGGTGTCACCTTTCCACCTGACATGTACAGCTCAGTCTTGCTCTGTAGCTTGCTGGACACTGGCAAGGATGCTGTGGTGATGCAGAGGACACAGGCAAGGCAGGAGAGCAGGTTTTGCCAGGCCTTTGGATCAACACTGCCTTGCTGTTCTTCAGTTTTCCTAACTCACATAACTCAAACTAATGTAAGGTAAAATGCATCAAATAGCATATATTTGTAAAAATCAAAAATTTGAAAACATAGTTTAAAAATGTTTATGAAAGGCAAAAGTTATTACAGAAAAAAAATGGAGAAAATTATCTGTATATTTGCTTAAACTGAGATCACACCTGATGGCTTATCCTTGTCTCTGTGAGATCTGGAACACTGACTCCGTGGATAGAGATGAAATTCAGTTCCATGTAATCTTCTGTAAAACTTTTTTTTTCAGTGGTGACTATTCCAAAGCAACAGATCTCTGAGCAGTTTGACTGGGGTGGAGGTGAATTCCAGCAACCTTCTGGCTGGTGAGAGGAGGAGGAAGAAAAAGAAAGGCTATCCAAAACACACCTCCCAGGGGTCCAACAGTAAAAACAGAGCCAAAAAGAACAGAGGAATTGAAGACACTCTTGCAAAGTAGTAAGTTGAAAATTCTACTGTATATTTAGCAATCTCTAAGTAATAAATGTCCAAAGATCAGACAAATATTTTGAAGGACAAATCTCATAGAATCCTAACAGCTTTATAGAAAGATTACAAAGAATGTATTAAGTAATTGTCTTAGTGAAGATGAAGAAAAATCTGCCTGCTCTCTTAATGCCCATTTCTGTTCCTATTGCAGTCAACTGGAGTTTTGACATTGCCTTTTGCAGAAAAAGCTTGACCCTGTATTTAGTGCATTACATTGAATAATTGCTACATACCTGCAGAATGACAATGAAAAAAATTATGTTTTTGACCTGCTGCCTCTGGTGGCTTTGTAAGTTTGCTGAGGATGCAGCAGCTTCATATAAGCTGCTGCTTATTTACTAATTAATTTACCTGTGAATATATGAAAAGCTCTTATGCAGTGGTTTCCTAGCAATTCAGTTCTGATATGCATCCTTTGTTTTCTGTGACAGGATGCGTGGGTGACTGGGTGTGCATGACCACAGGCTTCCCTGTCATCAAATGTGGGGATAATTTCCATGATTACCTGTTCTTTTAGCAAATTAATTTGAGCAAGTCTCCTATTTGTCTTATACCTTCAGAGGTTTGGGATTTGAGTCAAACTCCTATCAGAAAAGCAAAGCAGATGATCATTACATCTCTATTCCATATTCGAGTTAATTTTATGAAATTTATAAAGGAAGGATTTTTAACACTTAAAGAAACATGATGGCTTAATTCTACCTTGACAGCAAGGGTATTGGTTAGTGTTACTAACTAGCAACCTCTTTCTTCTGACCAACAAGTTCTAGTCATAAAATCATTTCAGCATCAAAATTTGCAAGAGTGTGTCTCTTTTGTAAATGTGCACACGTGGATTTGGTAAACTGCATATAGGAAATTATATTGGGATTGTGTGGCAAGGTTTAGGTAGCGGGGGGGGCTACAGGGGTAGCTCCTGTGAGAAGCTGCTAGAACTTTCCCTGTACCCAGTGAAGCCAATGCCAGCTGGCTCCAAGCCAGACCCACCACTGGCCAAGGCTGAGCCCATCCGAGGTGGCAGTAGCAGCTTTGGGATAACAGATTTAAGTCAGCAAAAGAAGTTATTACTCAGAAGCAATCACAGCCAAAGAGAGGAGTGAGAATATGTGAGAAGAGCTGCTCTGCAGGCACCAGGTCAGCAAAGGAGAGGGAGGAGGTGCTCCAGGCAGAGATTCCCCTGCAGCCCCTGGAGGACCCCACCCTGGAGCAGCTGGACTCCCAAAGGAGACTGTAGGAAGCCCAAGCTGGAGCAGGCTCCTGGCAGTGCCTGTGGACCAGTGGAGAAAACAGCCCACACAGGAGCAGATTTACTAGCAAGGTTTACTCACATGGTAGGGGACCCATGCTGGAGCAGCCTGTTTCTGAAGGAGTAATAAGTTTCAATATTAATTTTCACCTAGGCCAGGGTGTGAGCAGGTACCTGAAAATACCAATTTTTCAGAAAAATACCAATGAACTATATAAAAGGACCAAACAGGAAACAAAAATTCACAGTTTTCTCTTTCTTGTTCTGTTCTTTTTCTCTGTTCTTTTCTTCAGCCCCTCAATCTTGAACTAATTTTCTTCTCATCTGACCAGGAATTATGAGGAAGCGAGCCTGACTACAGAAAGGTGCCCCCTTTTCGCCTTCTTCACGTGAACAGACAAGCCGTGAGTGAAATACCTCCAAAGCAAGAGTAAAGAAATCTGGAAATCTCTTCTTTTATGACCATGTGCAGGTGAGAACCCAAAGCACTAACAAAACAGACCAAATATTTTCCCAACATTTCCTACTCACACTGGAGTTCACTCTGCCTGACAAGTTCTTAGTCATCAGCTGGTGAAAGAGAGGAGAGCTGAAGAGACCCCACTCTCACATGAGAAAAAGAGGAGAGGGAATTCTTCTCCCTGTTAACATCAGAGATGCTGTGGCAGTGCCCTTTCTGGGTTGAGCAGTAACCCTGAAGCAATGCATGAGGGCTTTGTGTAGACGGCTCGGAGCAGGAGAGCAAGAGGCTTACCCAGCTCTTTGTATGGACTTTCCATCCAAAGGAAAAGCTAGAGACTGTTCCAGCTGGAAGTCTGAAAAATTAGATGCAATATAAGTGTTTCCTTCAAGCACCGCAGCTCTTGAATATGGACAGAGCCATCACATGCTCCTCCCTGTTCAATCAATTTTTAATTTTTTTTTGCCACAAGGGTGGCACTGCTTTATGATTCTACTGGCACACCACTTTAAGCAACCATTATTAAAGAGATTCAGGTGCCTCAGTACTTCCTAAATGTGTTAAACGTATGAAAATAAATATTCTGATTATCCTAAAATGTTTAAACATTTAAATGTTTAAACATCTCTGAATTTGTGGTAGGTTTGAAATATTCAATACTTGCAATTTGGGAGCAGTATTGATTTCTACCTTTAAATATCTCCATAGTTTAAAACAATTAAGTATTCTGGGGAAAAAAAAAAAGTTAGACTTCATTTCATATTGAAAACACTTATTTTATATCCAAAGAAATATCCCTTTGTATCAAGTACATGCAATTATAATATAATATTTTTACTGGTTATGCCTTGGCTCTACGATGTGAATAGTTTTGAACCATTTTCAAAAACTAGCCTAAAATTTGGATTTACAATAAGCAAGGCATTTAGATATTAGGATGGATGCCCGTGGTAATAAATATCCTTAACTGATGACCTATCAAGTAATACAATAAATCTAAAACCAAAAAAGCAGCCATACGTGTAGTGGTAGCTCAAATATGTTTAACAGCAGATAACTTCAACTTTTAAAAATTGCTTTTGGTTTTCTTATCCAAACAGATGCTTTCACTAGTCACAGTAAAAGAGGTCAATTTGTTAGTTTTTCACAGTTGGAGAGGTTGCAGAGTTACTACTGTTGGTAAAAAAGCTTTCCCACAAACTGGTTATAACACCTGTGTCTGCAGAAATCTAGATGTGCCTTCTGCTGCCAAATTTTTTTTTGTTATTGGGACAGATTGAGGGGAGGGACAACACCATCTCTTCCAGTGATGATGATGATAACATGGAATACAACTGGAAATTCATTCAACTTTGTTTCTGCTTGAGTTGCAAGGTATGGTTCCTTTGCCCCGAGTGTCTATTTGTTGTTCTGAAAGCACAAAACAAGTATGCTCATAATTCAGAGGAATTTGCAAAAAGTATATTTATGCTACAGCATTTTGGAAAGGCAAATCTACATAAAGCTGCATATTCCAGTGCTCTGCTCAAAGCATCTTTGTTCAGAGTCCTTTGCAGATGCCGGACTCTGAGCAGGGAGCCTATCTTCCTTCACAGGTACGGCCACTCGATGTCTTCAGTGACCCTACCTACTATCAGATCACATGGGAAAAAGTCACAAGATGCTCCCAGTGCCAGGGTACTGCTGCAGAACAGAGTTGTGAGCCTTGTCCATGATCCTGGATGATTTTCTTCACTTCACTAAAATGGCTGGAAAATAAAGAAATTTTTTGGGGAATTAAAATGTGTCAAAAAGGAAAGCATGGTTTTGCTGCAGTGCTAATAAGACTTCTACTGTAATGACTCCTGTTTTGTCCTACAGTCAGTTGGACATGAGTGAGTTCTCACAAGTCCTTAAGTTTTTACTTTATTTTTATTTTTTTTTTTTAATAACTAGGTGTTAACAAAGTTATTTTAACAATATGCTTACCTGGGGTATTTTGGGCAGTATCTATGGGCAGGCAGTGAAGTCAAATAACACCAAAGATTGTCTCTAAGGTAGGAGAAAAAATCCCTTCCCATATCTTTTTTTTTTTTTTCTTTCTCCTTCCAACAGAAAACATGGAATAATTTTTAAATTCAGAGGGATTTTGAGACTGAGCTTTAAAATCCTAGGGTATATGTGTGAAATAATCTACCAACTAAAAGCTATGGGCTGGTCAGCTGACCTACAACCCCTGCTACTCTGATACTCTCCAGTGTGCAGTAGTGTATGATTCATATGCACTTACATCTGACTGTGTTCATCTTCGAAATAATCACTTCATTCTAGATAAATGTATTCAGTGCTATGACTACTCCATCCATCATATTAGGTAGGGTTGTGCAGCTGAATGCAGCTCTATTCCAAATAATGATGGTCTCTAATATTTTCCTGAAAATGTGGGTAATTTATTATCATAGGCTAATTATGCCCAATACGGCTGCAGGCTGACATTTATTGCAAGAGGTGGGCTGAGGGGAGCCAGGAGGTATTGCATTGTCACCAGAGCAGTTTCTGGGAAGAAATTTAGCTGCTTGTCCAGCATTTCTGTCAGAGCTCTGGGAAGCATTTCCATTCCTGCAGTGTGCTGGATGAACTTGCTTCTCCCCTGTTTCAAGCAGGATTGATGGTTACCCATAGCTTCCCTTGGTTAGGGATCACAAAAGCTCCTTCTCTCCCCACATGTGCTCCTGGTAGGAGAAGCACAGCTGCTTTGTTTCAATGGCAGGCACATTCCTGCCTAAATTAGCCTAAACAGTGACATGATTTGCAGAATACAGATCCCTGCTCCTATGGCCTTGGTTTCTTGTCCAAGTGGCGACGTTCAATAATTTCTCTTCCCCATCTCTGACTGCACAGACAGGTACACAAAGCAGTAAAATCTTGGTTTATAGACATCTGCTTCTCATCTGTGGAAAATACAGCTTTCTGTGTCTGTCCAGGAAAACTCAGATCCAGAAGCTTTCTGCAATATGTGATCTCCCAGGCAGAAAGAAGAAACGTCACCTGTTCTTTCTACTGTAATTTAGCCATTTCTTTGAGTTGTTTCCCTCTTCCTTTGCTGCTTTTGCTTGGAAAAGAATAGCTGAGGAAAACATCATTTTAATGGCTGTGCAATAAGTTTTTGTTCATCTTGGGAATTTACTGCAGGATAGCTCTACCTAATTCAGATCAATGATAATTATTCATTGACTTCAGTGGGAATAAACACTACCTCTATTTCTTACTATCTATGCATGAAATAGTTCCATTTGCTGAATTCTTCTCTAATCCCATATTTTTCTTTACACTTCTCTTTTTGCGAGTGTCTTGCCACTATGACCAAAGTATCCCTAAGAATGTTATCAGAGCCTTCCCAAAATTGTTTAAATGGCTTTTAGGTCACATCTGTGGCCGTTGTTTTCTAGGCAGAGTAACTCAACCCACCTAGGCTTTTCTTTCAACTGAGATTCTAGACACCTGATATCATCTTTGTTGGCCTGTGGTGCACCCTCTGCGAGGCAGTGCTGTGCTTCTGGCAGCACAGTTCTGCAAACAGGCCCTGGTGAGCTCCAGGTGGGTTACAGCTATGAAAGATCTTCTCCTGCAGAAAATATATCACCTCCTGCTTATTGCTTTATCCCCTTGCTAATGCCACTTGATGTTCGCCTCTGCCTGCTGCCATGTGCTCGGTTGATGGTTTCAGGGGTTTTTCTACAATAACTCCCCAGAGTTACCAGCTGTGTTAGGGTCCTTCACCCAGGAGTGGACTCAGCCATTTTACCACCAGGAAATTTATGCTGGGTAGTCCTGAGAAACAGGGAAAACATATTAGTTAAAGTACTTCGTGAAAATACTGCTCTTAGTGAAAGCAATCACTGAGGAGTATGCAATGATTCTGAACTGCAAAAAGATATTTGAGGCCAGCAAATAAAAAGACATAATTTTAACCATTCATTTTGACAAAACAAAATGATAGAAAGCTTTTTCCTTTATTTTTGCCTTCGTGGAGCCACTCAAAAGTAGCAATAGCTTCAGCAGAGAGTACAACTGCTTTATTAGAGATGCTGTTCAGAGGTGTTTGATTTTGAGGTTCACTTAAGGTGAACAGCCAAGGCAGTAGAGACCACCCTCTGATCTGTCGGATTGGAGAGATACTCAGACAACCACACAATCAGTAACTTCTGGGCCAGTGATTAATTTGCTGAGACTCTAGGCAGGACTGTCTGTTCTTTGATTATCTTTGAAGACCAAAATAAGCTTGGGGTTTATAAGCAGGTTACATATGTTTGGGGTGAATTAAGGGGAAGTGCTCTTCCTTGATTTCATGATTTGTACTGAGAAAAAAAAAAGTAGATTCCCTTTTTAATTTTCTGATTATCAGTTTTCATTGAAATAAGCAATTATAAATAAGTTTGAACTTAAAGTCCATTCAGAACTGTGAGAATCCTGACATAAATATGCAGTTTCCACATGATCTGAAGTACCGCAAACAGACAATCAACAGATTTATATCAAAATATACTACACAGTAATCTTTAAACCTTCATGCCTGTTTAAAAAAGTAATACATTTTGTTTCCTACTGTTTATATGGTACTCTAAACTGCAAGAGAAGGTATATAGGAATATGTATGAGCTAATGGCAAACTTTAAGTACTGTATCAATAAAGACATTAAAGAGGTGATAGAAAATGAAAGAGACGGGGTCCTTTCTATCGATTGCCAGACCTGAGAATTGTGGTAGCTGTGGGCATTGCTGTATTTCAACCCAGCCACTGTCCTATGCACCCACTGCACTGGCAGAGAGTGCTGTGATGTGGAGCTGTCATTGCTGATCCTGAACAGAGTACTGGCTGATTAATTAGAGAGTTATTAATTGCACCCAGCATTCTATGGAAGCATAAGCTCCTAGATATCATTATTATTAATAGCTACTCCTTTATATTGCTGCAGAACCATGCCTTTAAACCAGACCCTTCTGCTTGTCCCAGAGAGTTTGCAGTCTGCTCCTATGCTTACAACTCAAGGTCTCTACAGAAGGAAGGTAGGGTAGGAAAAGTGTGCCAGGCCCAGGCTGTGTTTTGGGCTTCCCAGGCAGAGAGGAAGCTCTGGGGTCTTGCTCCCAAACCAGCCACAGGCATTGGAGCCTGTCCAGGACCCTGGCAGGGCTCAGAGGTCCTCAGGATATGACTCTCATCCTTTCTAAGGTATAGGATAATCCTTGAGGAAAGCTCACCGGAGCTAAGAGACAATCAGTGTTTTATTGTTTTTGTTTCATCCCCGTTCCTCCTGCTACTACCCTTCTTTGTTTCTGAAGTTGAGAAAAAACCCAAAAGATGCTTGGACGTAAGTGGGCTGGGAAATTTATTCTTTTGCTGTCCTTTTGTCCTCTATGTTATTTAATGGGTATAAGAAACACACCAATAACCATTAGATTTGCTGCTCTTCTGTCAAATTTTACTTTATACATTTATGACAAATTTTCTCTAAGAGGACTGTGAAACTTAACAGTGCTTTATTTTTCCATGTATTTGTTGAAAGCACTGGAAATACAACCAATACCAGAACTTCTCTGTAAAGACCCAGAATAAAAATACTTGCCTGTAGTAATTCCTTACAATGAGCTGGCAGGAGGAAAACCTCTCAGTTAGTGGCAAGTAACTTCTTTTGTGTCTATCTCCAAATTCCAAGAATCTGGTATTGCTCCTCTCTGTATGCTATTAAATAAAAGACCATTAAGGAAACCGTCATTACTAAACTAAAAAACCATTAGGCTTACACCAACTCCAAATGTGATAAAAATTGAGTTAATGGCTCTTTAGGTGACATTGTCTACCAAGAATTATAATTTACTTGTGTTTTTGTCAATTTAATTAATTGAGTAGTTAATTAAATATTGTCTATAGGAAACTGCCATGCAAAAAAAAATCAGTTTACTGCAATCCCCCTTTTTTTAAAATGAATTTCATTGCCATCAAATAAAGAATGTGTTTGTGTTTGTTTCCTGTTTAAATTCTGCTTCCTCCTTGTGAAACTGTTAATATGGTAGAGCCCTGCTCTGAAATTGCCCACAAACTCTTAAAACATAGCTAATTACAGATAGCCCAATTTAAACTTTACAGCATTCTTGATACATTGAGAATGGGTGGAAGGTGGTTTATGCCAGCCAGCAAGCAGGAACACATTGTACTTCTGCAAATCTGGAGATGAAGCAAGAAGGACTCCTTCTGCTGACAGAAAGTGGGGCTCACTAAATACAACTGGGAAGAAAAAGTTAAAAATTGTGGTGTTAGTGAATTAAATTTTTGTAATAAATGCTGGTCTTGGTTATGGATATTCCTCTTCTATGGAGTGCAGTGCAGGGGTAAAGTGATCAGAAGAGCAGTGCTGTAAGCATATTGTATCATATTCCAACAGTATCAGCAAGTAACTTCCACCTACTAATGGTTTGCTTGCATATTACTTCAGGAAAGTTCTGGGGGCTGTTCCTGGGAGTTTTGTGGAGCTGGGCACAGAGACTGTGGGAAAATGGAGCTGGGAAAGCAACAAAACTGGACTGTGCTCTGGATGTCCAGCAACCTTTGGCAGGTCATTCAAGATGGATTTTTTTTTAAATTCAACTCAGAAAAAGAAATAAAAATGATGGATATTTACTGCTTGTAGGTGAAAAGCATTCTTTGTTAGGTATAAGTACTAAAGGCTTTAGTGGTGCATAGATGTTGTGCAATGAGTGTGGCAGGATAGTGTTATGTAAAGGGGCCACAGCCAGCTCAGAGCTCATTTCTGTCACAAGAACTCAGGATCACAGGAAGTTGTAGTGTCTGAAGATCTGTAAGGACATTGTGTTTATTCTGAGATCATACTATTTGAAATTATTTTCTTAATTCCACCGACAAATTAAAATTGCTTAGCATCTCAGCTCAGGAAAAATGATGTGATTTTTTTAACTCTTCCCAAGATTTGCCAAAACTGTAGAATGTGGGCCTGCCAAACTGGCCTGCAGCAGATGTTGGTAAGGAGAAGTGCAAAGCCTCTGAAGCTCTGTTGTACATGTGTCCATGATGGAAAGCTGTTGGCCAAGGATTGCTCCTGGGTGTGTGGTCTGAGCAAGGAAGTGCTGCCTTCTCTTACCTCCCCAACCCACACAATCTCATTTTTCTCTGCTCTTCTGGAAAGGACAAGGAGACTTCCTCCAGCCCCAAGAAGGCATCCCCAAAGACAAGAAAGATGTCCTGAAACTGCTGAGCTCCTGTGCACTGTCCCAGCTGCCCTGTACTCAGATCATCCTAAGATTCTGGAGGAGGACTGGGATGCACAAAAGCTGCCACTCAATGAGACATGTGCAAGGTGCTGCACTTGAAAAGGAGGTTCAAGACTGTGACAACCTGGAGGGAAAGAAACCAGGGCATACTGTTTGCTTTTCCAGATAGAAACACTTTTGGAGAGATGCATTTTTGCACAGGAACCTCCTCACACTTTCTCTTGACCTCTCAGAAGTTCTGCTTAGGAAATGAAATGTAAAACACCTTTACCTCGTTGTATGTAATTTCCTTAATGACAGCTGATTACATTTTAGGAATGTTTTCTTATTTTCTGAATTAAATCAGTTTGGCTTTCTGTAGCAGACAGTACTCATTAACCTTTTAAAGATTGCCAAACTAGTTTGAAGCATTCAGTGGAGGAAAAAAATAAAGGAAAAACCCCACTGTTAAACATCTTTTTAATCTGATGCTTCTGAAGTAACAGGCAACAAAGACTAGGTATTCTTGCTGTAATGTATTAGATGTGACACTGGTTTACACTCTACTTGAGCAGATTTGAAGAAGGTACAAAATATGAACCAAGTTGTGACGTGTAGTAGGAATGCCATTTATCATCTTATCAAAGTTTGATGTTTAGAATGATACTGATTTTCATGATTAATGATTCCATATAACTCTTCTAGACTGTTGAGAAGAAGAAAATAGAAGTCCACTTTCTAAGCCTCACTAAACACACATGGCAGAAACCAGGAGATAAGGAGTGGCAAGATCTCAAACCACTGGTGCTGATGAATTCATGAATATGTAAGTAGAACTAAATGAGAAACTTAATGTGATTCTGCAGGGTTTTTGCTTCCCTTACCTCCCCTAGCCCTCAAAATACATTATGGATGATAGTGACTGCATAATATTCAAGCCATAACTATTACTAAAAAGTACCTATTGAGTTGGTGAATGAAGAGAAATGTTTAAAAATGCTAGTATTATATGTATACTTACAGTGCTTGTGTGTCTGAGCAACATAATATACTTATCTTGTTAGTCTCTGCAATAACTGTTGGTCCCTGATTCTTCAGTCTGTAAAGAGTTTATCATATCCCTGTTTTGGGGAGGCTCAGTAATAAACTAAAGATGCACAGATTAATCTGTTACTTCATTTATATCTTACACAAGCACCTTTGCAGAGGAAAAGGTCTGTAGCCACATCCCCTGATAATGTTGCTCTTCCATGCAGGGCATGTATGTGCCATCACAAAATGGCATCTGTACATGTTTTGGTAGGCTCTTTGGCTAATTAGGTTTTAAAACAACATGGTTAAATCCCTGGCACAGCCCTTCTCCCAAGAGAGGAAACTGGCTCAGAGCATTACTTTGGGGACCAATCAATAACGATCAATTCCTGCAGCATGGGGCGAGAATGTTCCCAAATCCAGACATCTTGCCCGGAGGGATTTCTCCCAAATCCACTTTCTGGTAGCTTTGCTACCTTGTAATACAATGAAGGCAGCTACTATTTGGCTCACGAGGAGTGCAGTAGTTAGAGATGAGTGTGCTGGTGCCTTGGTATCAGCCAGATGGTCATAATAAAACCAGCCAAGGCAACTGGAGGCCAGCTGAGAGAAATCACGCTCCTTTCCACAGCTCCTGGCAAGAGGAAGGGCTGTCCTCAGTAGGTCTGTGGCAGGAACCTTCCTTGCTGTACCTCCCAGCCCATTTTTCCTCTTCTGGAGGTAAAAAAAAGGAGGCAAAACTGTGAAGATACTGAAACTTGTTCCTCACATTTCCCCCAAACCAGCTTGGAACAGGAAGAAAAGAATGTAAAGGATACCAGCGTTCCATCCATTCAGTGCTGCCAGAGTAAAGATGTGTCCTTTGGCTTTTTAAGAGCTTTCTATTAAAACAGCGGCCATTAGCACTGATACTTATTTAGAGTCTGTGGTGAGATTCTTTGGTGCTGCTGAAAGAGTAACACTACACACAGGAAAAGTAGGAACTCTTGTAATTTAAGGAGGTTTTATGGCTCCTTTAAATTGTGTCCTGGTGAAACAATTGTGTGCAAAATCCTAAGACATGGAATTACGAATTGAAACTTTCTAGGAAATGTCCCTGCAAATAGAAGATGTATTTTAACTTGAAGTAAACACAGTATAACCACTGTCACATGGACTGAACATCAGCAAGGGAAGCATTGCTGGGGATTGTGTGCTTTTCAACTCTGTTGTAGGTAACTTCTCACACCAGTAGTGAGTCATGCCTAATAAGCACTGGATTTAGACCAAATTTACTAAATGGAAATGTGTGTGGTGCACACACCCCACACTTCCTCCCTTGTACCTGCGTATTGAATGCCTGGCCACCACAGAGGAAAAGAGGTGAGAGCAGACTCCTTGAGGCTTGTTTCCCTGCTTGATGGCACAAATTTCACTGGGTTGATATGAAGGTCCTGTCAAACAATGACTATTCCTGAGCTTAGATGGAGTTTCTATCAGAACATGTCAGCTAATTAGTATTTAAACTTCTGTGTAGCAAAGGTTGTATACATATGAATTTAATGTTATATTGAAATAATTTTCAACTCCTAAAATTTAATTTCATATTTTTTCAAGGATTTCTGATCTCTCAAGACAAGCGTTTAAAAAAGACACATATATGTATACCTACATACACATGCTTACATAACAGGAATATACAGGTTAGAATTTCTCTCCCTGCCTTAAAAACCACAAAGGAATGGAAAAAATTGGATATATGAATCATGTCCACAGGGTAAAAACAATAAACAATTCAGAGCTTTTTGAGGCAGAGGAGCCCAAAATGGGGCAAGAACTGGGGAAGAACTGAAAAACTGCATCCAGTATACACAGAGGCAGAGCCTGGCACAGCTCAGCCCATGCTGTGGGTGCCTGCTTAGTCACAGCAGTTTGCATCCCCACACCTTCTCCAGGACAGAGCTTGCCTAAATTACCAGAAGGCACACACAGTTATTTATCTAGAGTATGGTTAAGAAAGCAATCCATCCTCTGATGTTGTTTTCTACTTTGACCCTTCCTGGGACTAATGTACAGCAACTGTGGTGTGTTGGGCTGTCCTTCCCAGTCCCTCTGAACCAGGGCTCGATGGGTGTGTGAGGAAGGTCTGGCTGTAGAACCACAAGATGCTTTAAAGAAGATGGTGCTAATTTCTTAAATATGTTTCACCTTTTCACATGCATGAGGCTTCCTAACTGGCAGCCTTTGGATTTTGTTGGTTCTGGCTGCACACCTGCGCCTGTCTGTGCATTAAACCTTGACTGTAGGACTCTCGTCACAAATGAACTGTCAAATCATTACTACGTTTGATGCAGCATAATCTGTCTTGAAACTAGAATTGGTCCATCCAGGCTCAAATTTCACTTGCTACTGAGGCTAATATGCTGTTTTGAATATGCATTCATGGAGACTCGCATCCATTGGGATCCAGAGGGAGTACAAGCTAAGAGCAGATTTTCTGAATTAGCATGTCGAGAGGGAAGGGTCTTTCATTTAGACTGCTGCAGATGCCTCTCCCTCTTGTTCATTACAATTGCATTTCATCAGCTTTATGATGTCCACATGTCAATTGAGTGTGAGGATTTTGCACACAAAAGAGCCTCAGGGAAAACGACTTCACTAGCTAATCAGCTGATTATCATACCTCAAATGGGCTGCAGTGTGCTGCTCCAAATACTATATCAGCGAGAGTGGAATTGAAGATTAAGACAGCAAAAAGAAAGCTCTACAGCCCAGTTTAAAGAAATCAAACAGGAATTTGTCAGGGATAGAAAGAAGCAAATATAGCCAGGACAAGTGCCTTGAAAATATCCTGAGGCTGATTAAAAAAAATAGCAAATGCCTTTCTTCAAAAGGTGTTGGGGGGTGAAAGGTTAATTAACTGTATTATCTGCCTGTTTATGCCCAGCTGTGTAAAGCTCAATAACGCAAGCTCCCACCCTGGTTTTAACATTGCATCCAAGAATCAAGACCAGTTGCAAGAACAGCCTCTCCTAATAATTTAATTAGCCTCTGAACAAGCTGGATGCTCACAGCTAAGCAGACTCGTTCTCACAGCCTCCCTTTATGTGGATCTCTGTTCTTTTTGGATCTGCTGTCTGGATGCGGTTCTTAGAGACCAATTTCAATAAATGATCCAAACAGTAATGAGGAGGCTACTATGGAGTCTGGCACACAATAGCTCCTGGTTGCTCCTGTGTGTGGATTCCTCCAGCCCATGAATACAGATCTCTAAGAAGCACCCTTTAATGGTTAGCGTGGGCTTTTACTTTTTGTCTGAAATTTACCAAAGTTTTATCCCAGCTCCCTGGAGTCCTCCCCAAGTCTATCTAAAATGCAGTTAGAGCAGAGGCTGTCTTTTGCTTCACAGAGCGTCTGCCTTATGCTTTCATCAGAGTAGTCTAACTCACACAGATGCACTATTTAACAATGCCATCCCCTGCTTTCATCAGAAGGGGGAAGGTTGCAGAGCTGAGCCCTGAAGAATAAGGGGGGCAGGTCCCCTGTGATCGGCGAAAGCTGAACATCGGTGCCAGTTTCCATCTGTCATGATAGCCTATCTCCGAACCTTCAATCTGTCAAAAGCTTGCTGCCTAGCTGAAGGCTCCAGGAGATTTGGTGCACTAAACACATTTGACAACAGCATTATCACTGCAAGGAGCCCAGCAAAATGCCATCAATGTGTTAATTGTAGCTGGCTATGTAAAATGTCACTTCCCATATCATTTTACAGCGGCTTTGCCTATTTTGCAGCTCCTAATTTTCCACCCTTTATAAATACGTGGATTGTTCATGTGGAAATGTGGTTCTTTTTCGTGTCAGCTATAGTTTGTTGGGCTTTTTTTCCCTCCTTAAATGGAGGCTTAATTTGGGTCTAATACATTGCTTCAGGAAAGCAGCAGTATCTGTGGAAAAATAAATAAAAAGCATTCATGGAAATGAATTGTCTGTACATTGCTGCTGTTCTAATTTTATATCTCAATGGAGATTTATTTCTGGATCTGTACATTCTTTAGTATATAAATGATTCATTTTGCTGCTGTTGCTGCAAACTCCCTTTATCGAGTGCATGGTATTTTTACATTCCTGAGAGTTTTCCTCTACCGTGATGCAAGAACACTTTTGTAATGATAAACATGAGAGTACAGCATAAATAAATGAAAAATCCCCCTTGAAGGTATGAATGTGCTTTTTAGCACCCAAGTAACTAATATTCAATTTCTGGTACAACCAGTGCCAGGTGTTAAATTTCTCTAGTTACTGTCACTAATGCAAATTAGATTCTTTTTGTGCTCGTAAAAAATCAAATCCACATTAGAAATTAGCTATAAAATGTAATGACTTAAATGCTATAGTGTTTTACAGATCTCCCTGCATTTCTATAGCAGATAATGCTATAAAACTAGGAAAGGATAATAAAATATGGTAGAAAGTTGGGTTATTTAAAGGTCTATTGTGGCTGCTTAGTCAGGGATTTGATGTATTATTTTGCTTTCTTTCCTTGTTGGTTGAAATAAGCATACTTATGATTTAATTTCTTTACCAGATTAGATGCAATCAAAGCTCTCCTTTCAATTTCATGTTACCCTAGCTGCAAAGGCTGTTTGTATTATTGAAAAATATCATCTGGTGAAGTTTATAATATATTTGCAACTTTTAATCATTGGAATTGTAAATGTGTCTGACAGCTGTTAAGAAAGTTGCAGTGATCTTATTAGTAGTTGTAATACTGAGATATATGGGGCTCTGTGACAATTTTCCAACAGGTTCGTTTTTGCCTCCAGCTCCCTTAGATATTTCAAAAATTCTGGTGAAAATAACTAATACAATGTTTATTCTTTTATATATTGTGGTAAAGTCTTTAAAAATGGTGAATAGTAAAAATTGTGTTTGCCAACCTTTAGATCTAAGGAAATATTGCCTGTGCAAAATTCCCATTTTGTTGTCTCTTGCCAAGCATTTAATTTAAAGTATTAAAACAAAATTGCAGCAAAACTCTTAAGTCCTAGGTGTATAGCATATTTCCTGCATACTAAAGGAAGTTTTAATTAAAATTAGCATTTCTGAATTGTTGTATTAGTATAAAGTGAATTCAAGCTCTGCAGTTCACATTCTGCCTCTTTTCCATAGGAAGCATAAAAGAAATTCATACAGTCCCCCTGCAGTCATTGCCATGGGATGTGACCAGGGCACAGCACTTTCTCTGCAGAGCTCGGGCCTTCTCTCCTTCAGAAAACATTTTCCCTATCTATTTCCTGTGTTCCCAAAACTAAAGTCACTGGAGATGTGAAGTATTTTTGTGTATTTTTGTTCCACATGCAACCTATTATGCATCCCAGTTCTCATTCCATAATCATGAATTGGATAGTCCCAATCCAGGTCCCATCTGGATCTGAGCATAAATGTATGGACTGGCTCAAACCCAGTCAGGAAGACTTGTGGAAATTCCTTTCAGGAGTGAAGGCGATGTGAGTGCAATTCTTAGCCTTGAGTTACTGTGGTAAAGCAATTAGCTTTGTTAGCTGCAATTGGACAAGAGGTGACAGAGGAGAAATACGGCTTTGGCAGCTAACTGGGAGAGCGATGGTTTTTTTGAGAACAATCCTGTTCAAGATGGAGACTATGGAAAAGCTGCTGAATGGATATCATTATTGTCACACAGTTTCACAGTTAACAGTCTGTTGTGGCATCTAAAATTTGTGTCACACAGTCTTTTTTCTTGAGTTCTAGGTTTTCAAAATTGCCTAGGAAGAAGAAATAGTGAAAGGTTAGTTTGGGAGTCCCAAATACAGCTTTTCTTAGAAAGTGCTATGGACCTTCTCTCCAAAACTCATCTGGAGTGCTGCAGGTACAGCAAGTAAAAATATGTGGTGCCTTGAAAATCATGGTACAAAGATTCCCAAAGTCAAAGCAGGGAACATGCACTCCTTGGGTACCTGGCTGGTGAGTCTATCAAGTACTTTGTCCCCGGTACCACAGGCACGGAATATTGATACAAAATACATCTTTAAAATATTCAATAATTTAGAACAAAAGAAAGAGGTACTGAAACATAAGGGGCAGTACCTGTTGTGGCAATCTCTTGGCTCCACCATCAAGAATGCTTTAAGGGCTGAGGATGGGCAGAGCACTGCTCTGGGCCACCTTTTCCTGCTGACCCATCCAGCCCCAGCCATACCAGTAAGTGATCCTGGTGAATCGTATGAAAGTGCAAAATACAAGAATGCTTTGGTTTTGTTGGTTTGTTTGTTTGTAAATTAAATCTTTTCAGAAATTTCCAGTAAAAGCACAGCCTCTACATTTCCACATCAGAACACCACCAGTCAATGTCTCACTCCTACATGTTGGGTTCAAGGAAAGCTTGCAAGACATGCACTCATCTCAGACAGTTTGTGTGTATGGCCCCAAATTAAATAATCCTTAATTGTACCATGCAGTGTGAGCAAAAGCTATAGGGAAGTCCAGAACTGAAATCTAATGCACTGCAAAAACTGTCACCAAATATAACTGGTGTTAAACAACCTTGGGGTTTTCTGTATTCCCAGCATCACACAATCCTGTTTAGGCAGCTGAAAAGGTAAATACCAGATATTATTCTGTTCCTGACTGCTCAGCTCTAAAGGACTGCATGAGAAAGGGTCTGTATTTCTAGCAGACAAAAGTACTTGAATTCTTTTGTCATTTCTCCGACAGTTCTCATTTATACGTTCAGCCCCCATGTATGTCTTCAAGGCATTGAGATCCTGCAAAATTAAAACTGAAATCAGCACCAGTGATTATTTAGATCAAATTGCTTTATTCAAGCCAAACTTTTCTAATACTTATTACTATGTTGTCAGGGCAGGTCCTTAGCTGTCACCTTGCTGCATGTTCTCAGTGGGCCTGTGCTACCAAATATTTGTCCTGCCTTGCAACAAAGTTTTGCAAGATTTTGTAGCAGTCAGGATTTAGTTCACACTGCAAGAAGTAGAAACCTAATTTTTTTCTGCGTGCACTTGAGTCTGAGCCTCCAGAAGTTCGAGCAATGGGACTACAGAAAACATTTCTGCTCTGCTCAAGATTTAATGTGCAGTCTTTCCATTTGCACTGCCATAAACATGCAAAGAGGTAGACAGTATCTTTCTGTGATTGTCTGTGGTTAGTTCCTCCACTACAAATGTTGAAATCTTATTTCTTAATTTTGACAGGTATTCTAACAGATTGACAAATATATGCTTCTGCTGTTAATGAAAGGTAAGAAAATTTTCAGCCATAAAAAGAAAAATTTTTGAAATATAAATAACTGTAGCAGAACCCTAATTGTAAAAATAAAGCCATCATAGTAAGAAATATAAATAATAGCACGTTATCTTGCACTCAAGTGAAATGAATGGATAACCCCTGCATTTTAAACAGCAAGCATTCTATTTGTTGGGTTTTTTTAACAGTTATATTTTAGTGAATTACTTTGTATAACATATATATCTGCAAAAAACATAAACTCTTTGAAGGACCTGAAAAACAGGGAAAGGGCACCTTTCTCTGAGTATTTCACTGGACTGTTAATTTCTGAGTTTTAAAGAAAGTTATTATTTTTATCTGAAAGGATATCCAAATGTTTTTGTCAATAATCCATCACCTAACAAACACATTATTTACTCTGAGGTAACAAAGATAAATAGTAAGCAAGATGAACAAACACATGATCAGAGATGTGATCTTTCTTTTTATATTCTCTATATTGATGTCACTGAGACAGTATTAGGCAGATGCAATTAGGTCACCTAATTCTAATTTGGTTTCTGGACAGAATCATCTGTTCATCACCACAGAAGCCACTGGGGTGGCATCTTCCAGTTCATCTTTGAGTCTGAACTGGAAGGTTTGGTTCTGGTAAGTAAATTCTCCCCTCACCAAAGCCCATGGGAATGTCATCTCTGACTTTGTGGGAACAACCTCGCCATGGTGGATCTTGGGCAACCTCTGAATTGTTTGAAACTCGGGGGGAAAAGGGTTACACATGCTTTTCCAGTCAGGACCTATGCTGAACCATGAGGAGAGAGACAGCCCTAAGAAGCAGAGATGTGTTGTTATTTTTTACATGAGTTGTCATTAAGACATCATCTTCACTAAAATGAGATTTTTGTACTCTATCTTCTTTTACCCCTTTTCTTAATATATTTGTACATTGCAGAAACTGCTTTTTATAAGCACACTAATAATAGCATGGGAAAAGGAGATCTTTACTTTCATACCTCCTCACAGGCAGCTTCACAAGATAACAATATACATGTTTAGCACTGCTACCTATGACAGTCTTTGTTATCTACTAAGCAGAACGTTATTTTTCCAGCAACATATAAAGCAGGCAAATGGCTGCTCATCATCTTCTTTTCAAGAATGTTGTACATACAATTCTCTCCTGGCTAATAGCTCCTTCTATTGTCCATGACTTATCATTGTCAGGATTCTTTGCATTTCTTCCTTATCTATTTTGCTGGAAATCTGACCATTTTCAAAGGACAGGCTGAATATAAATAGCCCATGCAGTATAGTCTCATGTACAGTAAAGCATATACTGGTTTAGAATGTATAAGAATATTACTTTTACCAGTATGTTTTTACTCCAATTCTTTCCTTTTCTCTTCCTCTGTCTCACTCATTTTTTTTAAACTCTTCTAAAGCACTATAAAGTAAGTATCAAAGGTATCCTGGGTAATTAGCCATTACAGTACTGTCACAGAGGCTTCTGCAGTCAATACAGAGATAATTTGGGCAATGGTGAATGACAGCATTGTCCAGACTTTTGGGATAATCAAGGACACATCCAGCTGTACCAGACATCTGTCAGACCCATGAATCATTTCAAGTAGCTTTGCAATATCCAGGCAACTCGAGCAAAGATAAACACTTCAGCAGCACACAGCCACGGAAAAATACTGCTGCCACAAGAAAGCATTTAGCTGCTCAGTGCTGCAGGCCTGTCTCTCACAGCAGAAGAGGTACCACACACATCTTTATGATTTTGAAGGGCCACACATTTTTAACATTGCCTACTGTAGTACAAATGAAATGGCATCCCCTACACATGCATACACATATTCATTAGAATTACTGAGGCAAAAAGAGAATAAGGGGAAAAGTCGTACAAAAAAATTCAAAGGCTGAAGTAATCCTGATAAATGCAACATGCCCTCTTGCAAATAAGGGTATTTGTACTATCTTTATTGGCCTAAAATGGCTAGTTGTATATTTTCTAGATTTTGCATACCTGTGGTGGAGCTGTTACTCTAAATGTGCATTAAGATTAGCAAGGAGCTGGAAAACTCTCTTGTAGTTTCCTGTTGCCGTTACCTTAGTTATGTACTTGTTTTGGAAAGCTGAAAGGAAACAAAGGCAGTGCTGTACTTTGATGTCCTGGGTAAGTTGTGGGGCAAAGTCTGGAATTGTGGGGTTTGGACTTTGCTGTGCCACAGTCACCTGCATGGCTGTGAGCAAGTATTCCCAGTCTCTGTGGTTTGGATTCTCTCTCTAATTACCAAGCCCTTCTTTGCAAAGCCCACTGGCACCCCTCCATTGTATAAAGTTATTCTCACTGCTTTGCAGGTGTGTGGGGATGGCTGCTTTGTCCTAGCACACTGTCTCTCATGGATGAGTTAAGATGAAGGGAAAACAACTGGCAGGATGAGGTGAGCCAGTTTCCCTTTCCTGTTTGAGGTGACCACAGACTATGGAGGTGAGCAAGGAGTAGCCCAACTCACATTCAGACAGTGTGGTTTTTGCTGCACTCTGCAGGCAGAAAAACTACATGGAATTGCTCCTAATAATTCTATAAAAATGCTATAATTACAACAGAGAGTAAAGGAGATTTCTGAACAACTGTGAGGTATCTGTCATACAAATATCTGCTGTAGACTTCTTTGAAATGTCACACTTCACACTGGAGTTGAAATCGGTTGTGTTTTTCCCTTGTTACCTTTATATGACACTGATGGGAAAAGTGTTATTAAGATTTCAGGGTAGCACTGAAGAGTTTTGTTCAACTCTGTCCAAGAGCCTGTGTCTAAGAGCAAAGCAGCACTGGCAGAGAAAGCTCCTGAAAGCTGTTGCCAGTGAACGGAAGGGCAGCATGGATGGAGCTGCACTGGGAGGTGCTGGAAGCAGTTGGTGATCTGGCAGGATACAGAAACTGATTTCCTGTGAGTGCTGTGGATGCAGCAATTGCTTTTGGAAAGCGAGAGGAAGAATTACTGGTGAGACATCAGGGGCTGTGACTGACAGATTGGTAGCTTTCCAGTGACAGAATGAGGGGCACTGAAGTATTTGGGGAGAAAGAGTGAGCCCACCACAGAGAAAATGCAATTCATTGATTTTATTTTTTTTTTTATTATTATGAAGATATAGAATTGCATCTTAAAGAGTTGACAGAGGTGTTGACAAACTGTTGCTGCAGCCTCTAAACTTTGTTCCCTGCTTTGGCCTTTTCCTCTACCACAATTCCCAGCTGCCACTGCAGTTCAGTGTTATTGTCACTTAGGTCTGAAGTTTGGGTAATTTAGGAACATGGGTTCTGTTATACCATCAAAGGTCTTCCTCTCATTTCCATGCACAGGCATATTTTTCTGTTGTGATAGAACTATAGTAGATTGCCAGTTTCTACCAATCCTTGCTGGAAGAGGACACTGGCTCAGGGTAATCAGGTACACTTCAATAAAAGTGTACTTGAGCTCAGTTATTCCCCCTTGATTTCTGAGTTCTGACACCAGCTGCTGGTTGTTCTGTATTGACCTACAGTCTATGTAACACCAGTTCCTAATCTGTAATGCATTTCCCATGCTGTTTTTGATATGATATTGGCTATAAATGAGTTTTTGCCTCAGTGGTTATTTAAACACACACACACCAGATCAAACTTCCTTTGTGGCATGGCTCATTCTCAGGTTTACAAGTCTGTGTGTCAATGGAAAAGAATGCAGTTGTTAGGGATTGTAACATCCCTCCAGTTGCGTTGATCCCTTAACGTCCCCATTTGCATTGCTAAATAACTTGATCATTCATAAGAGAGTAGTTATTGATTGGAACAGACAGCAATAATACTGTTCTCACTGTATCTATTTAATTTGTAGGTTATTTCTGCTATTTCAGTTTTCCAAGTTTATGTGTAGAAAGTTTATGCTGTTGACTTCATATATCCAGCTGAAGGTTTGATTTACTGTGAAATCATTTTTAGCACCTTATAGTAGCAATCTCCTCAGGTCACCTACCCTGTCATCCTCAAGCCTTCTTTCAGTATCTTTATGGAACTATTCAAACCTTCTTTTGCTTTAAAATAATCTCTAGTTAAGTGCAATTAATATTCCCCTGTAATATTCTTTAAGCTTTTGCAGTTTGTTCAGATCTCCAGAACCAGAATTCTCCCTGCAGCCAAAAGCCTGGAGCACATTCATTATTTCTCTGCTGAAATCACTAATTTTGCTGTGTTGCAGCAGGGAACCTTTAAGTTTATTTGCTTTTTTACCTGGCTTTGCACAGTTGTGTTCATTCATAAATGTGAAAACTCACTTCTCTTATTTCCTGAAGTGTATATTCCTCTTGAAACTGTGCAAGCTATCTAGTTATTTTTACATCTTTAAGGAAACTACTTCTCTTAAACACACTGCTCTCATATGATAGATTCTCCAGGGTTGTTACTGCTCTTTATTTTTGTGGTTGGCTTTCAAGAGAAACTGCTTCAAGTCAATGGGTCAGACTCTTTGGATTGGCAGAGCCCTGTCAAGTACAAATAGGGTCCTGAGGAAATCCTTGCCACAGAATATTCTGAACAGCAAAATTACTAATGAATTTTTAAAGTGATTAGATAAATTCATCAATATTTGAGCTATTTGGTAATAAGTAAATGAAGCGATCCTGAGAAAACATTCAATACAGCCAGTCCATAAACATCTGGTTACTGGAAATTAGTTTAATATAGCTGAGAAGAAATTATTCTGCACACAGCTTATATTTTTTACTCTCTTCCTAAAAAACCAGAGCTGTCAGAGAGGAAGTACGGATACAGGAGGATATCTGAAAGTTTATACTTTCAGGCAACATTTGTGGCCTTTGGATTCTTGTAAGACCATTTTTAGAAACAGGCTAATCAAAGATACATTAAAACTGACCCAAAGTATCCTAAAAAAAATTACAAGAGTTGCTACAGCAATATGTCTTGTCTGAGCATGGGCAGTTGAGTTACTGCGCCTGCAGCGACAGCAGAGTCTCAGTAATAGAACTGGCCCCCCAGTCATTACGTGATCTCCCATCAGGAACGGGTTCAGAGGTCCCCAGGAAATGAGAGACTTTGCCTCCTCAGAGTTATAGTAATCTCTAACCCATCAGCATATGGGAAAAATCTGGCCAGGCACTTTCAGCTCACTTTAATCACACAAAGACCCAAGCATCTACTATTGCTTTTTCATAATCTGCTTTAATTGTCATTGATTTGTACGCTCAGAATGTGCCCTGAGCTAACCGAAGCATTTTGTCTGCGTTTGTGGCTGACTGCCTGCGTTGCAGTCCTCAAACTGCTCTCCTTGGGGTGCCTGATGAAACCTTTCTCTGGGCAACACCTCTGTGTTTTCCAGGCAGGGTCTTGCAACACAAGGATTACCTGAGGCAGGTTTCTTCTGCACATATTTAACTGCCACATTGTCATCCTCTTCCTGGCTTCCATTCCTCGCAGTCATCCACACTTAAAACAATGAACAAACATATTTTAACAAGATAAACTGGCAAACAGATATTTTATCAATTAAGCAAGAAAAAGTTATCACTCAGAACAATCTGGATAACCACAACCCACAAAAATCACATTTAACCAAAAGGACATATAACTTAAGGTTGCAGGGAAAGAAATAGTGTTTGATTGCTTGAACTCTGTGAGGTGACTACTCCAGTGGAGACTCTAATGTGATCAAGAAACCATTTAAGACATGCAAGTATCTTTCACCATGAAACTTACCATTTTAATTTACAGTTAATCTTCTGGGCATTCCAATAATGCACAGTCTGATTTTTAGTAATAAAGTTGTTGTGTTTTAAACACTATTTTTGTCCAGTGATGCAATCAATATTTTTTTAATATCTTTAATAGTGACCTAGTAGACCTCAAAAGCACTACTCCAATGAGCCTAAGGGGAAAAGAACATTACTTTGCAAATCATTTTCTCTGATTATTTATTCAAAGTACTCCTGTGGCTCTGGTGTAAGCACAAAGAATTTAGCAATTCAGAACTTCTGTTTGGATCTACTGACACTGTCATCCCATTGCCTGCCAAGGACAGTAATTCAGACTTCCTTAGGAGGAACTAAGTAGGCATAGATGATCCTCAGTGTATAAAACATTTTTTAAAGTGTCTATATCTATATTTTGTTCTGTACATTTTTCTTTTAACTTTAGTAAGTTTGTTTTGATGATACAGAGTCATTTCTACAAGCCAAACTAGACATATGACTCAAAGTTGTCTGGGCTGTACTTAGGCTGTACTTACTTGTACCAGGGTAAGTTCTAGTTCTCTATGTTCCAGAGGAAGTTAGAACTATGAAAAAAGATGCAGATGCCCAAAATTCCTTAATTTTCTAAATACTAAGGTTCTTCAGGTGCAGTGTCAAATAACGCTGATATCACTTGGTCCATCCCTCTGAGATAATTTGAAAGTTGCTGTTTCTGTATTGCTCCAAATCTGTGGGATGGCAGGGGCCCCAAACAAAAGCAAAACCCAAAACAAGACCACCACCTCAAAATATCTAGGTATGTCTACTTTTAAACTTAGCTCCCCTTAACTCCTGGAGCACCATTTGTGGATGAAAAAGAGGGTTTCCCTTGTAGCAGGAAAGTAAGAATCATTTCAAAGAATCTCTTTGAAGAAATTTCAAATAAATTACAGAAAATTAATGGTGTTCATTAAATAGGAATACAACAGGAGCTTCATGTCTATGGTCAAAGGCAGGATTTGGATCCTAATCTGTATTTGTCCATCAGTATGGCCTGGACAATTGAGAGCATTAATCTACTTTGAAGGAGAATTTACTAAATTTATATGCTACTTTGGCATGCAGTTCTCTGAGCTGATACTCCCAGAGTACCCCCTCCCATGAAGGTTTTTGATAATACCCTAAAAGAGATTGCATTTCTTTGAAATGTAATTGAGTTTTTTGAGTTCCTAAACATTTATAGCATGCAAAACTGTCAATATATTGTCTGTAGGTGACCATCATCTCAGAAGTGCAGCAGCCCTTCTTCTGTTCAGAAAAGCTTGTTGGTGTTTGTAGCATGCCATCAACAGGAATATAGAGTATCTGCAACAAATTATTTTGTAAACAAGCAACTAATCAGGAATTATTTCCTTGTGTTATAGTACAATAACTTCCAATAATGAATGTATTCAAGAAGGCCGTTTTCTGTTTACAGATACTTCATGAACTGAAAAAGTGTTAAACTATATTTTTATGAAATATTAATGTACTACAGCATCTGGCTTTGCTATGTCATTGCACTGTTTTGAATATAATTCAGAGTTATGTGAGAAATAATAGAAAGAATATATTAATTCCAAATCCTATAGAGCTGTTCTGTATCAGAGAAAGCGTGTTAATGGTTCCCTGCCATATGGATGAAAACAGAGCTGTCCCCTCCCTGTTCTTTTTTATTGTATATTAAAGACGAAGCTAAGAAAATATGTTGGAAGGGCCCACAGGAAAGATCTCTCACATCATCAGGTTACAGATTCCAAGTGGGTCATCTGACATTTTCAAGAGATTCCTCTCCTCTCTCTGCTTGGTTTTATAGGTTGGCCTTCCATGTCTCTTGAGTACAGAAAGTTTGAGTCTTTCTTTCATGCAAAAATCATGTATGGGTCTGCTTTTTACAGAGGCATTCATCCTGAAATTCATGCATGTAATTTTTTGATTTACAGGTGAAAAATAAATTCACTTGTAAACATGTAGTTGTACATTTGCCTTTGTAAGAATTTGTCTCTATAGGTTTCCCTTAGCATGGTGACCATTTTAAGCCATGTGTAATTAATCTGCCATGGAAATTGTTTATTTATTACATAAGTATGCCTTTTAATAAAACTGCTTTGTGAAAACCTAATTGCTACTATAGTAATATAGCATAACAG
Organism: Pseudopodoces humilis; assembly: GCF_049639895.1. Classification (NCBI taxonomy): domain Eukaryota; kingdom Metazoa; phylum Chordata; class Aves; order Passeriformes; family Paridae; genus Pseudopodoces; species Pseudopodoces humilis. Next base: position 21,450,977 of record NC_142207.1, on the reverse strand, counting down.
TTCCTCACATAAATACATGATTATTATGTACAGTCACTTATCTGTGAACGAGCTCTGCTACTACTTTCCTTAATTAACGATACAAAGGGCTCCTTCATCTTTGCATATTCCCTAGCTAGGACATTGATACTCATTATTTCCTAAGTCCAAACACTGAAACTGTGTCAAGAATGCATCTATCACCAGATGGGTACTTATAGTCAGCGGAATTTTCCACTGTGTCAGCAAATTCAGCAATTTGCAATTTCTGTATGTCTGACATGTTTTTATTGGTGAAGATCACTTTCAAATACCAAGATCATGAGACTGATTCCTCGGTTAGTCTCTTCAGCAGTCGAATGTAATGATAGTAATTAACAGCCTGTGATTAGGAGCCACTCCAGAAACTCTTTGAATGTTAATTTGCTTCAACTAATATGCAGCGCTTCTGTGTAATGAGAACCATGCTATAGGTTCATGTGAAATCAAATTATTTTCCAGCATTTAATCACACAAATGATTCTCAGTTAATCACTTGTACAGTAAACCTCAATGTTCTAATAAGTGACATTTTTCATTTGATTTATTATAAATATAGGGGATGGTATTGTGAATTGAGTACCATTTCTTCAAAAAAGGTCAAGAACACCCCATGTGGATCAGATGGTAATGAAGGTAATCTCATTTTATCTTTTTGAAGCAAGGCATTTTCAGCCTTTCCTTTATCCTCCACTTTTTGGTTCTTTATACTCTCACTTTCTTTGGGGTGCTTTTCTGCATGACACCTGGAGTGTACTCCTGAATTTCACTTCCTCTTTTTCAGACTGTAGATTCCCAGGAAAACTGAACCAGTTGCATTTCAGTGCACTTGAAGAGGGTTGTAAGGAAGCAAGGCAGAATGAGCTCACCTTGCCAGTGGACAGGTGACACCATGAAAAGACCACAATGGCATCAGGTATTAGCCATGTGAGCTGCTGCATTCCTTTTTGTGTTTTACATTTGCAAAGGCAAACCATACTGTTGAGAATAACCAAATTATTCCATAGGTAAAGGAGTGAAACACATTGGAAAAAAAAAATAAATATGCTCATTACCTAAGTGTAAACTTAAGAGAAAAGGCTTTCTCTTGTCTTCTGGCTGTTTGGGAAAATATGCATTGTGAGCAGTGACACTACAGATCTGAAAGTGCTTGCTTTCTCCATCTAGAAATTGATACTGACCAGAGCCCCCTGCATCAGCATCATCCCACTGTGGGTGGACCCTTGGCCGTACCCATCTCACTGCAATTCTGTTGTCTAGTTCAATTCAAAACTGAGAGAAAGGAATAAAAGAGGATTATTTGAGAGAGATATTTTGAGGCTGTTTTTCATTTACGGTTTAAAATTCAAGTTTTCAGTATGTAAGCACTTGCTGGTTTGTCCCTCCCCATTCTGGATACTTCTCTTCTAGCAACCTTACTCTCCTTACTCTCTTCTTATTCAGATCTTTCTCATGACAGTAACACAGTTCTTCACCTTGAAGAACTGCAGCAAAATTCAGTCCTGGAGTGAGTATAACAAACAACACCTTTAGCTGCAGTCAAGGAATGTAATAGCCCTAAATGCCTTAAGAAATCTTCCTAATTTATTGTAATTTGGCCATTGGGCTAAATATCCCCTCTTGGAACTTAGAGCTAAAAGCAAATCATATGCAATCATGCAATCTCTTTTAATACTCCCAACACCCTTGGTGTTGCACAGGAAACTCCATCTGACACTTCTTGCTGTGTCTGATGCCCTGCTCAGGATACAGAGAGTGGAGATCACAGATCTGATTCTGCAAGTTGGCACCTGCCAGCAAGGACAGGTTTGCAGCTTTTTTTAGCATTGTTCACCCAACACAATAAAGAGGGGATTTTGAAAGTCAGCACTCCTGAGGATAGGTAGAATGAAGGGGAATGGTTCTAATCTAATTGTAAATGCCCTGTTTTTAAAACACTTCTTGTCAATAAATCTTTCCATTAACAGACATTCTGGCAGCCCACAGCACAGTCAAATCAGGAGTCCAGATCCAGTTATGATATTATGTTTTCATTAATCAGTGCATTAAAAAATGTAGAAAGTTACATTGAATTGGCTGACTTTGAAATATGTTCAGTCTTCAGAAGGTTGTTTTGGTAGAAATACTGAGAATTTCCCAGACTGTGGTGTATTTTCACCATTCTGCCTTTTAATTGCACTTAACACCTAAAAAAGGGCTTGTTCAGAAACCTATCTACAGACTGAGCACAGGGTTGAGATTTTGAGCTACAATTATGTTTTTGCAGTCAAGTTGCTGCTTGGGCTTAAGCAGCTCATTTTCCAAACATACAGTGAAGGAAATAATGCTTCTCCATCTCAGCAGTGAATAATGTTGGTTTATATCTAGTTAATATTTTTAAGCATTTAGAATTGCCTACAAATATGTAAGTAGAATCCTTTTTCCCACTGTATTGCTTCTTTCACTACAAATTCAGACATGGGAGTTGAGCTGAGTTCTCTTTCTAATAACTTTTATGTTGACTTTTTGGTTACTGTCCAGCTTTCTTCAAACTGTTCTCAGGCAGGAAAGGGGTATTCTTAGCTTTCTATTTCTTTGCTGCTCCCATGCCCCCCAGTCCTGAATCTGCCTCTATTTCTCTAATGCTGGACCTATGCAGAGTACTGTGACCCCTCTGAATATTGAGAACTGGTACCATGTATAGATTATTGAGACAAGGTCTGACTAGCTGGGCCACACTCAGGTAACTCAGTGTTAAGTCTAACTCTTTTCAAAAAAAACGAAAACCAGTTTGTGAGGTAGTTTATCTCATACATTTTTCACTCCTTTCTTATTTTATTTCTTCTGTTCAAAGAAGCAGGCAGCTCCATCTACTAGTGGCAGCTTTCCTCCAATGCTATCATGAGATTCAGTACTGATGTTCTATAGATGCCAGCCAAAATCTATCTGCAAGAACATCTGCTCAACAGTGCAAACCTGATGTAATTACCAACCATCATCTTTTATCCTCCTGCTGGGGCAACTGCTCCAAAGATGACTTTTTGCCCTGAACTAAAAAGAAACTTGCTATTATGTACAAAACCTGCCACAGAAAACTAACATGGCTTATACACAAATTCTAACAGAATCTTTCAGCTACAAGAGATAAATTCCCAGGTAGCATAAGTCTTCTGGAAATACTTATTTTTTTTAAGGTTCTTATTGACTGCATCTGCTTCATACAGATTCATACATTGCTGTTCTACGAGATAATTGTAATGGGGTGGCAATAGTTATACAAAAGAACTCTTTTCAAGAAATATATAATCACAAAAAAGATGCTGCAGATGCTCAAATTTGACTGTAATTAAGTTATAACAGGATGTCATTTGTGTGTGTGTAAACAGGTGGCAGATACTAGGAGATTAATATTCTGTACATATAAATATACACAATAAGTATATACTGTATTTGCTTGTAGAAAAACCACAAATTTCCGCACTTATGATACTAATGCCAGATAAATGTTGCAGAAATCATTGATATACAGCTCATACCTGTCAGCAGCTTTTTTGTGACTTTGTACTGATACCTTCCTCTCTGGGAATTGTTTCCAACATTGCAAACCTCCAAGGACTTTCAATTAATTACAGTCTTCTTTCTCAAGCAGTCTGATAGATAAATGCTTCCATTTTCCTTGAGCTGAAAAACTGATTTCCAGAAGGGCCATCTACCTTGATGTTCAGTTTCACATTCAGAGTCTCTGGCTGACTTTTCAGTCAGTGAAAGTGTAATGTGCATCCTAAGTGTAAAAACTCTGATAACCCCAGCACAGGAAATGTTATAATTACAGGATCATATGTTTCTTAAACAACATTAGTTTTACCTCATTCCTTGGGAGGAGCATCCAATTTTGATTGAACCTGCATAACCTTGTACCTCAGGTATTTAGGGGAAATCACCTCACCTACACTTTGCCTGTTACACTGTTTAAAAAGGCAGGGAAACCTGGACTGCTGAAACACAATCAGAAAGACCCACCAAACCAACATTATTTGATGTGCAAATGCAACATGCATTTGAGGTTTCCACAGGATGAGGATGAGGTTTCCACTGCATTTCTAAATACATTTACAAACCACAGCTAAACTTCTGGCAGAGCATCATGTCACCATTGCCTGCTTTGCCTGAAAATACATGCCCATGGGACCCAAGGCAAGAGCTCCTTGTTCAGCAACCTCTCTGCTTCTAATCCTTTATGACTTCCAGAATTGTATTCTGGTTCCTGGAGATTTTGATCATCCCTTATAGCTTTGGTGGGATGATGTCTGCATAGCTGAAGCAGGTAGTGCTGTGCTAAAATGGGCTATTTTCATAGATTTAGCAATGTCCTAGACACACAAGTGGGGATTCCTTCTCAGAGGTAGCAGAGGCAGGTAAATATTGGCACTGAGGGGACCTGCTTTGATATATAATGAAATGGTATAGAATGGTGGGTTTTGCACATTCTCTGCTATATTCTGACCTTGAATAACTCTTAATCAATCCATTCTCAGTATTGAGGTCCACAGGGCTGCAGTGTGCTGCACCAGCAAAGAACTTCTGTCAGTAATGGTGACTTAATTAAATACTTGAAAGACATCTGCAGTGACACTTATTCACCTCTTCATGCAGTTGTCCCAGACTTTTTGGTAAACCTGTTGATATTTTTATTACTCTGGATAGCCTTCCTTTTGCTGCATGTCTGCAGTTTATCATCTGAGAAAAGAAGAAATTGCAATGACAGAACTAGACCTTGTTATGCTATGAGTAATATTACACACAGCCCAGCACTTCTGGAGGGAATCTTGAATGCTGGTGCTTTATATACATGATAAACAAGCGGAATTTGGTTTGTGTTTGAGATAATTTATGGTATAGGCTGCTTCACGTGTAGCTGCTGCCGTGCTGTTCTTTCATGCCAAGATTCATTACCCTTAATGCATTGGCTAACATCTCTGGGACTTGTCTGAAGGTCTGTTAAAGAGCCCTCAAAGAAAAGGATACAGATTATAGCTTCACAGGTTTTTCATAAATGTTTTAGACATTTGGAACATGTCATCAAAATTTTTCAAAAGGTACATAAGGAAAGCATAGTACTAAGTATTTTCTTCTTTCTACTTATTTTTGGTGTAATGAATTTTCTGCTTATTGAAGCATATTTTTCCTGTTATTCTTTGCCTGTTGATTTACAAAGAACTAGAACAGTTACCATATTGCTCCGTAGAAGCAGCCTTAAGTAGCACTCAATATCTAGTCCATATAAACCTGCCTCCCTAAAATTGTGACTTGTGCTTGTGGAGCAAGGAGATAAAATGGAGGTAAAAGCCTATTGGATTAGTATGGCACCTTCTAGATCCACTTAGCAATTCTTTTGCAGAAGGATAAATGATAGGGGAAGGGTAAACTGGGTAAACTGGGAGATTCATGCTGTAGGTACCAGTACACTAGAAAATATGCACTCCAATTACAAAAAAATGAGCTTAATTCTGAGCTAGTATGCAGTTGAGGTTTAATACACATTGTCAGTGGGACCTGCCTAGAAAACAATTCTAAATATTTCTATAGACAGTGCATTTGGAGGCTCATTTGTGTCAGATTTTGATCTCATATTGAGAAGTGTGTGGGGCAGCCAGGACCAGTTCTTGCCTCTTCCCCTGCAGGGAACTGGTGCACCATCCTGAAGGGATCTGACATGGAGTTCTGTGAAGGTGATGGAACAACAGAGAACTGGAGAAGAGGCTACAGGTTGAGGCTACATGGTCTCTTCTGTCTGCATGATGCCCCAAGTGTGAGTAAGGAGAATCTCCTGAGGTTGGACGCAGGGCCATGGGTGGGTGGTGGCGCAGGGACAAGCAGGGCCACATAAGGATGGCAGGGAGATGGCAGAGAGATGGCAAGTCTGCATCTTGTCTGCTTCATTCAGTGATGAGAACAGCATTGTGTCCAGCCCACTCCCCTGCTCTGCTGGCCCCCACGCATGGCCATGCACTTCTGGTACAGTGCCTCTGCTGGCACAAAGCACTTTCCCTGAGCCTGCTGTCAATGTAGTGTGACTGAACCTATAGCAAATCCCAGCTGGACGTCACCTTCAGGATCTGTACCTGTAGTGCCCTTTGCGCCTGGGACAAACAAAATGCCGCACCCCTTGGAGGCACTTTGTGCTCTCTGGTCATTTGTCTTCCACATGGAATTCCTGCTTTCCCAGGGAAATGGTGGCATGTAACATTTCCTCAAACACTGAAGCCTGAATGAGCACCTTCCAGGCCTTCATCATGGGTTTCTCTGCGGTCAGTCACAACAACCTGAACCTTCCTTGAAACTCAATCAAACCAAACCAGGTCCTCTCTCAACAACTAATCAAACTCTTTGGAACACTAATACAGGTTTCCAGCAATTCTTACTTAATTGCCCTTTTCATACACTTTGACAATATACTATAGTAAAAATACTAATTATTATTCTTACTATTTTCATCTGAAAGAGTAAATAGCATTAGAAATATGCTCATAGTGTATTTCCCCGAGGCTGAGGTCAGGAATTACTGGAAATATAAAACCAAGTTCTATTCCTACAAAATTTCCAGACCAAAGTTATTTAGATGCACTAAGTTGCAATTTACAGATTTTTATATTAAAAATCTAGGTCACCTGCAATGTATGGATTTTACTAAAAGAAAACAAAAAGGTATATTTCAAAATTAATTATGTATGCTTGTAAGTATGTGTAAGTGAACACCCTTAAAATCTGTACAAAGATCAGATTTATAGAGTAAAATTCAATAGTATTTTACAAAGCAATAAAAGTATGTGTAGATTCTCATGAAAAACATCAATATATTTTAGTTTTAATAATGACAACGTTTAATAAATAAGATCCAGTTATCAGCTTCATGGATAATGCAACATAAAATATTTTCTCACATACCTATGCATTTCATTTTTATTTTAACCAGTCTTCTCAATTTGCTTTTACTATTTCTCCTTTTTTTGTTTTTTTGTTGTTTTTTTTTTTAACAATAGACCTTGGCAAATTGTTTTACTCCTTCCTTTGAATTTCAGGATGAGTAGTTTCATGCAGAAAGGTTATTTATTTTTGTAAGCATGCCTGGCAGGAAAATGGGTGTAGTTTGTTTCAGTGATTTTTGCATAGAGTATGACATAATTATTTTTATATCTCTTGGTTGAAAAAGAACCTTGCAATCTACTAGCCTTGAAAGCTGTTGTCTTGGTATTTTCCTGTATTTATTCTGGAAATGTAATCAATGCAAACAGATATAAAATAATCCAGTTTATTTCACTGGATCCTCTCTTGCTGCTATATACCAGACCACTAGCTTTTACCTGCTACTCAACATCAAATGGTGGCACAGCACTTAAAGGAAAAATTTATTTTTCAGAGATGAGGTTGTCTTTTCCTCCAGGCTCCATGGGGTACAACTGCCCTAGAAGTGGGTATCACTGATTCTGCGTACCTTACATGTGATCTTCAGATTAGCACAGAAATTTTTCTCCTTTGCTACAATCACCATCTTTAAAGAAACTCCCCATTTCTATTTCTTCTCCTCTGAGCTGTGAGGAGGAGCTCAGCAGTTCCAGAGTGGCCAGACATTCGTCCATGTTTATGTAAGTACAAAGTATTAGGAGCGAATGCTGCAGTGTGGGATTGGTGGTGGGTTTTAAAATGTACCCAGGTGCTGAAGCAGGAGGTGTTTGTTACTGCCCATTTAGTAAAGCACTGGCAGGACCCCTGTTGACCTTCTGTGTGTGACAGTGGGAGCAGTCCCTGCTGTACAGGAGGATCAGCCTCTTCAATTGTTTTTTCCCTTCTTGCCTTGGTGCTGTATTTGGGAGCATAAATTAAGTTAAATCTTGTATTGGCTCACTCAGCTGGTGCCACTCTGCCTCCCCAGAGCCAGAAGGACAAGCGGACAAGTCGTTTTCTGCTTTATTAAGAGATTTGAAGGTCAGAGCATCAAAATGGTAATTTCAATCAGAGCCAGTCTGGTTGCTCAGCAGACTAGCAGAGCTACTGTAGGTTGCAGATCTTAATGCATGCAGCGACTGTGATCTAATTCTGAGCACTGCTTCTTGGGTCAGATCTGGTTGAGTCAAATTGTGATGCACCAGCCCATCAGGTCGTTCCTGAGAGGCTGCCTCCCACCTAGGTGGCAGCAAATAAAATACAAAGAAGAAAGGAAATGGAGACCTTTCTTTGCTGAACAAGCACAAATCTCTGCATTAAGGATTAGCACTTTGAAAATAATCCACTGTTCCCTTTAGTGTAATCTCAGCAGACATACTAAATTCAGTGTCAAAGCCTCTGCAGGTACTGTCAAGTACCAGACATAGGCACTCCTTGCAAATGGATGGGAGTAGAAAGCAAGGACTGAAAGAAAGAGAATAGATTAATTTCTTATTGTCTCTCAATTAATCCTTGTAGTGCCAAATGGCATAATGTTGACTACAACAGGACATTGTTAGGAAGTCACAGTTTTGTCCAAAAAGGAGAGAGGGATTGCAATGGCTTGTTTTCAGGTGTAAATATAACACTTTTCCCTGACAGTATAATAACTAATGAGGATTTGTACACCCTTGAAGGAATAGCAGCATTTTTTAAAACCTCACTACAGCCCTCCCCAGCTGCATAGGTCTCTGCCCAGCCCCATCACACCAATAGCAGCAGAACCGGCAATTATGTAGTAACTGTGAGTAACATTTTTCAGACACTGGGGGTACTGTATTAGAAGAAAAAAACCCCAAGCAAACATATTAGGAAAATGGAAGTATAGCACAGCACTTAATCACATAGTTGTCTCATTTAAATCACTGGGTTAAGTCATTTTTGTGTAGTTATGCATGTTTTTAAGACATGCTTGGTATGTCATGAGACTGTAATCTTATAATTGCAGCTATTCATTTCCCTTATGTTTGCCCTACCTTTGAAGGAAGGAATCTCCTCTTTTACTGGCCATGGGTAGCTGGTGCATGAGGTGTGGGCCTGTTAGCAGCAGCTGGTAAGCCCTGCAATAGGATGTACAACCACAGAGTCTTAGTTTAAAAATAACTACTTATTGCTGAAGAGATGGTAAATTACAGAAGTTTGCTTGACTCCAGTAATACTACAGCAACCCTGCAGTAGACAATGAAAGTGGCAGGCTAAGTGGCCTGCTAACTTCCCTGTACTCTGCAAAAGTTGAAACCAGTGGAAGCCAGAGCAGGTAGGCACAATTACAAATGGGGAGCTCTGGCAAAGACGGAGTGCAGGTGGTGGGAGAACAGTAGTAAAATGATGTGTTTTATGTTACTGGTGTCCTGTCTTTTATTTACTTTAGTCTGCTGGCAGGATGTTTGTCTGTAAACATTACCACAAAACACTTAAACAGGAATAAAAGTAACTTTTATTGAAGGAATTTAAAAGTAGTTTCTGGAAAGCATGCAAGAAACACCATGTGGACTCCACATCTTCTTCAAAGTAGAGCGAACACAGCAGGGATCCGCTACTGTCACCAAAACCAAATCAAAATTGCACCATTTAATATTTATGTAATTGAAAGTACAAATCCAGTTTGCTGCCTGAAAGTACCTCTCATGACAGCAAAAAACCCATCTTCTCAATCTTATAATAACATCAAATTAATCCTGTAAACCAGCAACATCAGGAAAAGAGGGCTTACCACATATTCCAAAATACAACTTTCCATTCTTTAAACTAATTAGAGAGGCAGCCAGTAGCACCACTATGGTTCTGTCAGCATTTCCACAATAAAACCCCCTTTTCAGGGCTTTATAACTTGGCTGTAAAAAATTAGCTTCAGGCTGAAGTTTGGCACACCATGGTTCACCCCAGCAGCAGATCAAGCTGTGCATGTGGTTATGTGTGTGGTTTGTTGATTGTTTCCTAAATACAAATTTTAATTAAAATTAATTTTGCAGCTTCTTCGAAGACAATGATAAAATAAACAAATTTTTAAATAAAGTTACATTATTTGGCAGGCTCTTTCAGCAAGTTGTTAAAAGTATGGAAGTTTGAGGTGCAAAGAGTACAGCCTTGTGATGCTTTTTTTGTTTGAAATTAAATCATCAAGGGAAGTTTGAAAGCAGGTTATTGCACTTGAATAATGCACCAAGCAGATTTGACAGAAAAATTCTTCACGAAAGCAACCCTCATGAGGGCACATAGTCCCTGAAGCCCTTGGAACAGCTGTGCCAAAGGGAGGATCCATGTCCAGGCCACTAAATACTCACATGAAGCAGCAATCAGTGCCCTTTTCCACTTTGCATGTAGCAGTGACAATGTCAGTCTTTCCCAGAGAAAAAACTGAGTCATCTCTTCCAGTTGTGGGTGGCAAACTGCTGTTGGTTGAATTTCCATATTATGGATGATCTCAGTGCATTATTAGTTCATAAGTGTTCACATAACTCGTTATATTCACACATTTTCCAGTGAGCTGACTAGCATAAATAATCCTGATTGTAAATGTTTCTGTTTCAGCTTCACTCTGGTCTGTAAGAATGCCCAAGAAGTCAAGACACTACCATGCACCTGGAAACACTGCAGCATACACAGAGAAGTGGAAGTACTTAAAAGCAAATCAGAAAGACTGGTAAGAGGAGCAAAGTTGACTAATTTTTTTTTCAGGGGAGTTTCTTAATTTTGATACAGTTGCATGTTTTGTTATTTGTCTTCAGCATTTTTAAAAGTTAATAATAGTTGATTGTTAAATAAAAATAGGTAAAATATGCAAGCCTTGGAAGCTAAATTTGCTTCTTCCAAAGAAGCAAAGAGAAAGACTCTAAAAGCACATAAGAGATGGAGAATGTCATCAATATGCAGTAACATGCTCTCCAAATCATTCTTCAATATAAGTGTCACGAAGAAAACTAACAATCCACATCCAGTATTCCTCGATCAATGAACAGCTGAAGATGAAAATTAATATTATAGAGTAGAATAACCAATTATAAGCCAATTCAAAAGTCTATTCATCACGGACTCATTTTTGCAATGGGTGGATGAGACTTGAAAGGGAGAGAAAGTGAGTGAGTAAGCAGCAGTGAGCCAACTCACCAGCTTCCCAAGCACAGAGCTTTGTCACACCCCCAAAACAGAGTTTATGGCTGATGAACAGTGAAATATTTGAGCACAGCCCATCTTCCCAACTACAAAGAACCAGCTAAGAGCTGCTTCTCATGCAGAGGTAGGCTCAGGTTCTCCATTAGATCAACGAAATTTTCTTCCAGCTTTAATTTTCTCCCAGAGTAGCTGCCAGGATATCCTTGAACACATAAACCCAATTAAGCCAAGCTAAACTGATCATTAGGCTTTCAAGTATGTGTCTGCTGAAATTTTATAAGGCTGTAGTCTGCTTAAAGTTTCACCTCCTGCAGCCACTCACAGTTGACCCTGGGAGTTCACTGAAACAACAGAGGCTCCTAAATTTCTGGGAGAGTCTTTGAGTTGTCTCAGAATTAGAGAGGCTGCCCAGATCACTCTGGCTCACAGGAGAATTGTTCCAAATTTCTTTTTAACTCCTTTACTCCTTCCAGCTGCTGAGATGGTAGCCACTCAGAACAGCTGGTGTGACTCTGACCTGACCTACACCTGTGGGCAACCAAAGAGTGTACAAATGGAAAAGCACGTGAAGCAGATATAGGAGATATGTATGTGCTTCTTCAGGCACCATTTGTCACCTTGTGGAGTGGTTAAAATTTTCTGATTTATTCTCCCTTTGCAAAAATTATCATGATCAGGCTGTGACCATGGAGATTTCATTCAGCAAGTGCTAGTACACAGTGGAAAGTAAAGAGAATTTAGTGCTTAGTGTCCCACTTCACCTCCCCACCTCAGTTCCAGCTTATATAGGAAGCTCAGCTTCACACAAACTCCTCTAGCTCTCCAGAACATGCTGGCCAAGTACCCAATAACAGCAAATAAACTGAATTTGCTGACTGAAGAAAGTATGCATGGCTCCCTAATTCTGCTGCTTTCCACTGACCTTACTCACCATGGTTGTGACCATGTTGTCAGAAGCCAGTTTCACTGAGCCAGGCTAAGAAATCAACATCAGTTCAGCTCATCTGAGCTTTGTTTCCTTGCAAGGTTAGTTAATACTTAAATAGACTGCAGGGGTAGGTGAGCAGATGTATAGGAGAACACCAGAGGGATTTTATACACAGCCATGGGCCAACCCCAAGGCCACAGCCAGTGTCTGTCCATCCTCATGTTCACTTTTCCCTGTCTTATTAGACATCGTGAGCATCCTCTCTCTTTAAGTGCTGTGTTTCTCCATCCTTTAGTAGGTCTTCTGTGATAGTAAGTATCTCACATACAGTTTTGCTTAAGAGGTGTTCGCTCCCTTTGATTCCCCTCTGAGAGTACTCAACAGCTGTCTGGCTTAAGTTCTGTTTTCTTAAATTTGGGGATGTGCTGACTAAACTACGTGATGAGCCAAATGCAGTCAAAAATGTGTAAGAACTTTATTTAACATATCCCAATAGGAAAAAAACCCAATATTTTTACATGCAAAAATTCATGTATAGGAAGTAGAGGAACATAATAGTGTAATATTTCATGGATCAGGAGGACTTTCAGGCCATCAATATCCAAGCCATTGTGCTGTCATTGCCCTAGGACTGTATGGCCTCTACAGCTTTATGTGCTGAATAAGCAATCCCCAATATTTAAAGATATCCTTTGCCTATTTGGAATCCCTCTGCTTGTTCTATTCTTTTTCTGAAAGGCACTGCCAGGCTCCTTTTTCCTGGCAGTTTTGATTTCTGTATTTCTAAAAGAATCTCCTCTATGATTTCTGCAACGTTGCATACAATCCAACCGAATGGGTATCCAAGGTCTGCTGCCAGTGACTGCTGAGAACACAGGAGGGTGAAGGAAGACAAAACTCCAGCTAGATAGTGCATAATTCTGACTGCTAAAAGAAATACATCCTGAGGGCTGAAATCAGAGGTGGCATAAAGAGGTAAGTCAGGGCAAGTATCTGTACCATAACTAGTCTGAATTAAATGATCAAAACTAAAGATGGATTCAGGTATAATGAAAAGGGAAATACAGCAAATGATAGCAAAAATACATTCCTATTGCATTCAATTATCAGAGAGTGTGTACCTCAGGCTGACCCTGATATATACCAGGTGGTTACATTATGACTTCTGTCACTGCCTGTGACTGGTCTTGCACCATGGCAGAGGTTGAAAAAACAGGAAGGAAGAGTGGTAATTTTTCAAATGTATATTTTTGTATTTAAAAAAATTATAATGATCTTTATAAAAGTCTAAAATTTTAAAATAATTTAAAATTATTATATGGAGGTTTTATGTGTATATTTATAAGTAATATGACTGTAGTTAATAATAATGCCTACGGTACTACACTTAGCTATTATTTCCTTGGCTTCCTTTCTTAAGCTAAAGCCAACTTGGTGGTTTGTACCATTCTGTCAGCCAACAGGAGAGAGCAGTGAACATCCCATCACAATATTGGCACTTGCTGCCTTTGCTGAAACCCTGCATGATTGCACTGTACTGGTTGCATTGTCCAGAGGCCCATCACAGGTTTCCCTTCTCATTCTGTGCTCTCCAAACACTCCCAGGTCATGCTGGCAGGGAACAGTGACTTCCAGGGAAATCAGAATGTTGTGCTAGTGATGAATTTGGTCCTTTGTAAAAAGAGACTGCTACCCTTCTTTTACCTCTTTCTCTGCAGGAGGAAATTCCTCTTTCCAATCCAATCATTCATACAAATCTCTTCATCTTTTTGTGTGAAGCTCTCAGTCTCACAATGAAGAACAAAAGCTAAATCCTACAAAACAACATAAGGAAGATGCCAGTTACAGTTAGGCAAAATTTAACACACTCTCCCATGTCTGTTAATGTTCTATGTACCATCATGCATGCAGCTAAAGGAGTAGATAGAAAAATAGGCTGGGAAATTGAAGAAAATGAAGTTCATAGGAAGGACTGTTTCCCCAAACAGAAAGACTGGGAATTGCCTTTCTTTCCCTCTAAAAGAGTTGCCCTCCTCAACTCTATCTGACAATTTTCTGCTTAGTCTCACTCTTTTAGTTATCAGCTTGCTTTTGTTACCCTGTTCATAGGAAAAGAAATCAAGCAGACAAGGCTGGAAAGCAGATAGATGAGTATCTGGCAGTGTTTCTTGAGACGCATATCCTAGACAGCAACAACAATCTAGGTAAGGTTCAACTTTTCTTCATGCTTGTTTCAAGGACAGTTTGGCAGTTCCATACTTCCTATGCTTTGCAGCTTATGCATAAATGCAAATTTCCTCCCCTGGGTATCATCCCACAAAGAAACAAATAATAATGGAAAAAAAGTTGGAGGGAGATACTTGTAAATTATAAAAATCATATGCATCCATAGTGATACGTTTTATATAAAGATCTTTGAAGCAGCCTTTTTACTCTCATGTGTGAGAAAGGCAAAATGCCTTTTTTCATAACCAGTAACTATACAGATAGTTATGCTGGAATGGGGAGGGACAAACAAACCTAACGATGACAGATCTGTACAGAAAGCTGTTAGTATGCCAGATCTTATTACAGAGCAGTGGGAGGCCTTGTATGCTACGTACCAGCTCTATAGGGACCTCCATATTTAAAATGATGAAAAAAATGTGATTTGAAAAACCCCTCATGGGCAGCCTTCAAAGGCACAGACAGGTTCTGACTGGATTAACATTTATTGACTGTTTAAGCCTGCTTTTTTGCTTCAGGACAGAGATACACGAGTTTAATTGCAGAGGCTGTTCTGCCAACTGATCACTAGAGTGGCAACCAAAGCTTTACTAATCGGTCCTTCATTAAAGAAAAGTCTCTATTACAAAACAAATTAAGCATGCTCTGATCCCAACCCGCAGGTCCAATGGCATTACAGCAAAGTTTAGGCTGCTAGAGCACCGAAAAACTTATTAAGGTTTAGCGCTGAGATAGCACTTTTGTATTGATTTTACAATACACAGGTATTATGATTTATGGAGTGCTAGTGTCACTCTAACAAGCTGAAGGACACACAATATCATCTCCAACATCATTAAAATTCAGAAGCCTCTAGAACTAACTCATCAACCACTGTGCATTGTCACAGGCTATAGAGCCGTATTCCAGTTGGAAAATGCCGTGAGTTTACCGGACAGTTGTCTTCCGGAATATTTAAATTTATAAAAAAAAGGGGGGTGAGGGGAAGAGAGAGAATTCAAACCCTGCCTGTGTTTTAAAACCCTTCCGTGAATGTGCAGCTCTGTAGTAGCAGGCACTGTTCTTTACTATGCCTGTTCGAACCGGGCTGCTCCGGCTTTGCTGCCCGCTCTAAGGCGCCGCAGAGCGCCAGGGCTCCTTGGAACACGCAAACCCAACAGGGACCGCTCTGGGACAGCCGGCCGCTCTTCTGCCTCCGTCTGTATCCCGAATGTTTTATTTTAACGAAGTTTGGGTGCGCAGCGCATCCCAGCCCTCCGGCCCAGGCGGCCGCTCTCGCCCTTTTCACGGAAAAGCCCAAACCCCGCGGTTCCGCATCTCGCTCCTTTCCGCCCGATGTAAACACAACGCGGCGCCGCCACCTGCAGCTGCTCGGCACCCCCAGCCCGTCACAGCCTGCCCTGCCGCAGCTGCAGAGGCAGCGGCAGCGGGCGGGCCCCGGCCTGGCCCGGCGGCCCCTCAGCCCCGCGGCCCCTCAGCGCCGGCCGTTCCGCGGTGCGCGGGCGCCCCCTGTCGGCGACCGCGCGCAAGGGCGGGCCGGGGCCGCGGGCACGATCCCTGAAGGGTGCGATCCCCTCTGAGCGCGATTCGTGCTGGGCGCGATCCCCGCATGGTGCGATCCCCTCTGGGCGCCATTCCCTCTGGGCGCCATCCCCTCTGGGCGCCATCTCCTCTGGGCGCCATCCCGGCCGGGCGCGATCCCCGTATGGTGCAATCCCGGCAGGGCGCGATCCCGGCCCGGCTGCCCCTCACACGGGCTCCGCTCCGCCCGGTGCGCGCCCGCCGGCCGCTGCCTCCTGTGCCCCGCTCTCGAGCTCCTGACTGCAGCTTCGTGTGCCACAGCTGCTGGGGGAACGCACAAAAGGCATAATTCTGCCTTTCTTCTAGCGATCACCAAGCGCCCGCAATTTTGTAGCTGGGTTGACAACAGTACCTATGGCATTGAGTGTGCCTGGGCTAGCTGAAGGAATTTGTCTTGGCAAAATCCTGTTTTCCTGTGCCACGCTGCACTAAGTAGTCACAGTTTGTAATTATGCTGACAGGAATCCTCAAGCCCAGTTGTCTTATGTGCTCTTCATACACCAGTGGCATTTACATCAGCGCTACCAAATCATTTAAAAAGGGGATGCAGGAACAACAGTATGAAACACCTGGGTACAAAACCCATTTGTTTTTAACGAGGCAGTGTGCGGAGCCAAGTATCATATTATAAACATTTCTTTTACTCAGTGATCGCTGGGTAGATGTTATTTCCTACCTCAATTAATGAAAAGTGTCATATTGCTATTTGCTATTTGATTATAATCAAGTATAGAAACATACCTTCTACGAACACTTTTGTGTGCAGCTCCCCTTACAAGCTGTGTGAATGTTTCATGTGAAAAGACTTCAAAGTCAGACAGTTGGGTAGCTAAACTTATTAGAAAGCAGCCTTAGTTGAGGAGTTCCAATGCTCTAAATTGACACAGCCTCGAGATGTGGCCCATGTTTCTGTTTGTCACATACTTACTATTTTTTCCTCCCAAATTCTGAACTATTTAAATATTTTTATCTTTGAGTATGCTTGAAAATGTCATTTTAATTTCTAAAATACTCCCTAAATTATTTTTCGGACTAACATTAAACTGGAGCTTATTGATCACTTTAACCATAAATTATCCCTAAAGATCTTCAGATTTACATCTTACACTGATATAAGTCTTAGTTAAATTGGGAGAGTCTCTTGATCTCAAATTTCAGACGTATCACCAGCATAAACAAGATCAGGATCAGCCCATAATACGTGAGTAACAAATGTAAATGACTGAATGAAAACCCACACAAAAGTATATATTAGCATTTCTGTCTGCTGAGAATTCAGTACCCTCCTTTTTTGGATCCCTTACAAATCTATTAATACTCAAGCAGTTCTGCAAAATTATACTCCAGTATGTGCAGCTGAGTAACAGCTAAAAGAATAAATTAAGTCTTCTTAAAATTACTATAATATATATATCAAAGATTAGACATTTTCAAAAGTTGTGTAAATATGTATTAGACAAAGACACATTAGAGTGGTAGAACTTGTTTATATTTTTATTGCTTATGTTTTTAATAGCATATTATTTCTAAGGAAGGAAGAAAAGGCTTTTCTTTCCATTATAGCCAAAGATGCCTGATAGCAAAACTCAATCAGTACTAAAATTAAAATTAGGAGGCTGGATCAGCATGAAAGCAATTGTGTTATAAGTCAGTGTTAAGATGTTATTGATAGAAAAGCTAATGCAATACATTTTCTTCTGTCACACGTTTCTGGCCCAAAGCAATTTGCCAACCAGCAAACCACCTCAGCATAAACACCGGGGAGCCCCTGCTGGGTCCTGGAAATCCCGCTTGTCTGCAAGTGCACAATATACAAGGCAAATCTCCATAAAGCTCAGTGCCACAGTTGAATACAAACACTCCTCAGGTCCTGCTGTGACTTGGCATACCCCGCTGGACAGCTGGAAACTGAGAGGAAAGGAGCTGCTGCCAATAACGGGTTGCAGGGGATTGTCGGCACAAAGTTTCCTGGAAACAGGCAGTGACTGACATTATTATTTTGTTGGAGGATACTGATGTGATATGTAAGATAGATGCAGTGATACACAGTTGCATTTGATAAATATTTGAGAGTATATACAGTAAAACAGCACCTTTTTGATATGATCCATATGCTTTGGCTAGGAATTACACCCTGAGAAAAACAAACAGAACTTGTCCCAACCTTTCGTTTTACCCAACATAATTCTGGATATCAGATATTGCCCTAAATATCATTTTATTATGTGTATCAAAAAGATTTAGTATGCTAAGGGTCATGAATGTGTATCTAACACCTCTGCAGCTGCAGTTTACTGTAGATAGATTACATACAGTCACTCTTTCATTTTTTTCCTTGGAACCACTTGCAATGAATTGCTACTGGCGATCATTAAAAAAAGATTGCTCTTTTTATGTAGCTTGAATATATGAAATGCTACTTATCTGCATTCTGATGTGAAGAATGCTTCAAAGAAAATTCAAATATGTAAATGAAACAGCTTAACTAGGGATTGGCATACACGATCATCATTAGTCTAATGTAATATAATCTTTAACGTAAAGAAGCTACATTTTTTAACCCTGAATAAAAGCCCAGCATTCTCTGTGTGTTATAATAAATTAATGCAATAAAAACAGGTACACTTATCCTGTAAAGAAGCTTATTAAGCAGACTGCTAGTGCTGCAAAATTCAGCATACAGTAAACAATACTTTTTTTTGTTAGAATAATGACTTACGGTTTATTCTTGTATACTGTGAAGCACTTTGGGACCACATCCATTTACCAAAATAATACCAAATTAGTACTGCAAATATTGAAATCAGACCTTTCAGACTAACCAGTGGCCTAATTTTCTCTTCAATCTGCTCTTAATCTCAATTCATCAATAACACTGCCTTATTACAGGACTTTGACAGTGAGCTAGAGCTTTTGATAAATTATACATCTCAAGCCAGATTTAAAATTTGAAGCTCAAGTGCTAATTATCTGTACAGGCCTAGTTAATAACGAGATTTCTTGTTAAGTATCTGATCACAGCATGGGCATCATTTGTCAAGAACCTCAAGTCTACCTTGGAGACTAGCTCTTCGAATTCTCCCTTGCCTACCATATGTAAAATTGGGATCTTTGTTTCTATAATAACCTTTTATTAGGAAGCTGACATAATGATTAAGTTCGCTGTAGACACATACAATGAGTTAGACAATTACCCTTGCTGCTTTAAACTACTCAGGCTCCTAGCAAGACAAAATAATTAATATTGAATTTTAATTTGATGTGTTCCACATTTAAACCCCAATTTGCAAAGTACACCTGGAAGGCTGCCGCTGTTTCCTTGCAGTTTGTGCTGATGAAATAAAAGCTCCTGCAGTTTGAATGTAAAAGCACAGAAGGCATGATGCACCACAATCACTTCTCAGTGGAGCAAAGAATTTTCGAGCATTAATGGGAAAGGTAATTACCTAGGTCTAACTTTATAGCCTTTTCTCTAATGAAACTATAATCTCCCAGGCCTACATGGTTTAAGTATTTACATGATTTTAACGATTTCACTGCCATAACAGTTGTCACACATGGTAATTTAAAAACTCAGTGCCTTGAAACAAAGATGCTAATTATATTTCTATATTTTTATTATTGAAGTAAAGCTGGACTGTGTGAAGTGACAGAACCATAATAAAAACAGCCATGCGCCATGTTGCCTAAGTGGAAGGGGGTGGGGGGGATGCATTTGTTTGCTGAAAAAAGGCGCCTAAGAACCTTCCCAACTGTACCTGTTAACTGCTGAGCAGCTCAGTTCCCCTGAGATTTGCCTGTGGGGCAGAGCACACCCTGTGCTCTGAGGACCTTCAGTCTCTCAGACTTCAGGCAAAACTCCCACTATGCCAACTTGTGTAGTCCTTTCTTTATTAAAATACAAATGTTTCTCAGCCATAGTCACCTAAAGACATATCCCATGCAGACAGTACTGGCCTTGTAAGGAGGAGTCCTGGAGACTTTCCCCTACATGAGCCCAGTGCTCCCGTGCTAGCATTAAGCAGTTCTGATGGCAAGCACTTCCTCCCAGATATAGATGAATTGAGCCTGAAACATGTGGGGAAATGGGCTCTTTGCCTGAAGGACTGGACAGTGCAGCTATTTGCAGGGTGTATGCTTTAATGTGATTCCAGTTTTTCAGAATGGTGCCTGGAGTGCCTGCTGGTGGGGGGGGTGGGGCTCCCACCCAGCTCACTTCATTCTGCTGTTCACAGCCTTTGCAGTCCCCTCTACATCTCTCTCTGGCCTCTGCTCTCACTGTGCGGGGCAGCTTGGCTGTCACCTCACCTCTGTGTCAGATGTGTAGGCAGGCAGGGGAGTAACAGCATTAGGAAAGTCAGATTTCCCAATGATCTCAGCTCCAGGGTTGGGACCCCTGCCTTTACTCAGCTCTAGCTAGGCTGGATGAGTTCCTTCAGCCTTGGCTTTTGTCTGTGCTTGAGAACCTCACACCTTTAAATAAGCTGAAGTCATTGCTGCTACAATTTCCAGGACAATCTAATTGGATGCTCGTTGTCACGGCACTGCTCTATTTTCCAAAACCTGCTCACATTTCCTAGCTGTGGGCTTCAGGTGCAAAGTTTGGATTTGTATCAAAATATGAACTTCCCAAAAAGACAGGTGTGGAGATGCCTAATACAGATGTCTTCTGGTTATTATTATTTTTATTATTATCAGCTTGTAACACAAAATAACACAAAGTGAGACACTTAAACAGAAAAATCAAAAGCCACTTTTCTGATAGGGAGGTGGGTCTCAACACCTTGAAGTGTCAGTGGGGAGCCAGAATTTCCACTCTATAGAAAATTCAGATATTTCACTTTTGTTTTTTTTTCCAGTTCTTTACTGGAATGAGAAGACGGAAAAATAAAAAAAAAAAAAAAAAAAATTCTGGCTGATTGGAAGGTATACTGGTCTTCAAAAGTCAAGACTGTAAGTAGTGTCTGTTTGCTTATAAATTTAAGTGAAAGATGCTCTAAGACATCAGAACAATCTCAGAGAGGTAGAACAATCTCAGACAGGTAAGCTCTGCAAGCCCCTGGGGAGAATCAGGCCTGAAGGATGAAACGATGGACAAAAAAACATTAAGAATTTATTACGGTGACCAAACACTGATTTCTGCTTTGGCCCCTGTAACAACGGTGTTGTTGTAAGAAAAATCAGACAAGACCTTTGGATGAAACTGTGTGGATCCTTTTAGCCTGGGGCAACAAGTATCATTAATTAACCTGATGCCAAAGCAAGAAGCAAAGGAGTTGCCAGGCTGGGGAGGGACAAGAACATAGTGCTGGACTGTGGTTTTCTATTTCTTTTTTTGAGGAAAATAAAGACTTGTAATTGTCTTCTCTGCCTTAGCTCAAGGGGGACACTGCAGACCAGGAGGGAGATCATATGGCATAACAATGTGTGATGACAGCAGCTAAAAGCTTCTTTTGACATGTTTCCAGCTCATAAACAGGGCTATATCATTCCAGGGAAAAGACCTATTAGTCTTCTCATCTCTTAACACTTTGAAGGAATACACGAAGATGCTGGATACTGAGAGAGAAGCTTTGTACATCAGTTTTAAGGATACCAGCACTGGGAATATCAAATATTTTATCTATTTCAACACTAGATGAGATTTTACATTATAGGAGTTCTTTTTCATTTGAAAGCATAGATTTACAGAAACAGGTAGATGTTAGAAAAGATGAAATAAGAAGGTGCATTATTAAGATGGTAAAAAATGACAGACATCTTTTTTAGTTACTCCAGTGTAGCCACTCACTAGCAAGGCTGTCTAATTAGCCTCCACCTCTCACCCCGGGGAGGAGAAGCTCTGAGAGCTGCTGCTTTCCTGCTCTTCCTCTTCAATGTGACAAACAAAAGCAGCCAAAGCAGCTGCTCTGGGCCACTGGCTCCTTCAAAGGTGTGAACAGAGTGAATGTCTTCTACTGCTTGCTTATTCCTAGCTTTCATAAAATACAGTTTATATTTTATAATATATATAATTCTCTCCTTTGTCTCTGAAACATCTCTATTACCATGGCTGCTGAGTACTTTGAGGTGTAGATCCAGGCCTTTTGAAGAGGCTTTGGAAGCCTTATGTTTTATGGTATGAGAAAAATGAAAACTTCTTGTTAAATTAATGACCATTTCTTTCTAATAGTTTTATAGAAAGAAGAAAATTATTATTCTACTACTAATGAATTTCTGAATGAGTTATTCAGATTAGGAAATTTCTAACAAAAATTTTTCATTAGTTTTAGAGGAGGTCCTTTCAGGGTTCCCATCACAATTAAAAATTACTTTGCAGGATAGATCTTGCTGAAATGACAGTTAAACCATGAATTTTTAGATATGTAAAAATTATGTAATATTCAAGATGTTAGATGTAATACAACACTAGGATGAAGTTTGTTTTAACGCTATGATAAAATATTAAAATTTCAACACTTTGCAGCAATATAGAAAATTCACAAATATTTACAAATGCACACAGGCAACATAAATCAGACATCCCCTTTTTAATTAGACATGCATTGGATTTTTTAGACATCATATTACCATGCACCAAAGCAGCCCAAATGACTTATCAAAAACACTGCCAATGAAAAAATCAGGTTTGTCACTTTGCTGGTGGTCTTAGCAGATAAAGCAAAATTGCCACTATACATCATCCTTAAAAGAAAGACAATACCAAAGGGGAAGCTGCCAGAAGGTGCCATTTTCAGATGTCAAGATAAGGGATGGACATCTGAATTAATGCAAGACTTGTTGCATGTTTTCTGTAACAGACAACCTGGTGCCCTGCTAAAGCAGACAGTGATGCTTGTGCTTGGATGCATTTCTAGGCTGTATAACTGAAGGAACCTAAAAGAACCTTAAGAAAACAAATATATAGTCATAGTATTCCTGGAGGCATAGTATTCCTGCAGTTGGTTCTTAATGGTGCTGTAAGCAATCCTTTTAAAGCTGTATGGAGAAACAATGCAGAGATTGAATCCTGGGGGGAACAATCCCTTGGAAAAATCCATTAACCCTAGGGGTATAAATTGAGAAGCCACCTTTGGCCCTCCTGGGACAAGGCCTTCTAGGAAAGAATAACTGGTGTCTGTATTGTGCACAGACTGTGTAAGTACTGTGTGTCAGGTACTGAGGGTGGGAATGTTGGTGCCATTAGCAGAAGAGCCAGGTGAGAGGGCATTGCAAGAAGCAATGACAATATTGACAGTAATGTAGGAACTACAGTGATCCTAGGGATAGGTGAATGTTTCCTTGGCAAGACAAGTGCCCACTAGGGCTGGGGTGGGTTTCTGCTCATCAGGAAGCACAGGTTTGGAGGGTTTTTTGTTCTATGAGGTATAATTGTGACAAGTGTCAAGATGACAAGGAGTGGTTGTCTGCAAAGCTACTTCTGCCCTTGGAAATAAGGAAAGGACCTTTGTGTAAGCTGCAGTGGAGATTTAGGTTTACCTGGGCTTGCATGTAACATCTTTCTGAACATTTTGTATGTGGCTGGTGCTTGAGTTTGTTGGACTTAAATACATTAACTATGACAATCTAAAACCTCAGCTGTGTTTAAGGGTGGATTTGCACCTATTATGGGGTTCTGAAAATGGATGGAGATTAATCAATTTCATTTTGACAAGAAAATATGCTTCTCTGAGTGCCTGAGAAATTAGACTTAATATTATTTTGGTCATGAACTTTCAAAAGAAGTTACTGTCCAACAACCTAAAGCTTCTTGAATGTGTCATTCTCAAACTGAAGAGTCTAGTCTGTCTGTACCTCTTTGCTTTCCTATGTCTCTACCTTGTTATATTTTCAAGCTGTTGAGTTTTCTTTTGCTACCAGAATTGTATTTCTGGCACAAACACAAGCCTGATGCCAGCTAGTCCCCTTCACTGGAGTGTCCTCATGGCAGAGCTATAAGAACATGGAGTCTCACTAAATTCTCCATTTACCTCATCTTATTTAGAGAGATGAAGGGTCCAGAGCAGAGGTATCTGTGAACAGGACACCTTGGGACCCTGGAGCTCAGAGCTGCAGAGCCAGCAGGAACAGGACCAGTCACGTGCTATAACTGTAAAATCAGTCCTGTGATGCTCCTGCCAATGTTAAGGCTGTTATTTCTACAAAGCTGTGATATGCTTTAAAAAATTAAAATCTAAAGAATTACTATATCTTCACTAACACAAGTTTAAATCCTGAAAACTTCTCTGATACTGGGAGCTATGGCTGAGTTTGTCTGTACTGAGAGAACTGAAAGCAGAATTTAAATGTTAGTCATATTCCTTCACCTATAGCCATGCTTGAGTTGGCCCTAGAGTTGGCTTCAAGAAAGGAGTGTTGTAGTGTTAAATATATTTAACTGCTAAATCTTTGAATTTTCACCGGTCATGTACAAAGCCAGAGTAATACCTGAATTACATTTCTACTGACTTACACTCTTCACAAATGAAAGCTGGTGAGATGACTTGCTAACTCATGCAGTAATTAATCTTCAAGAGGGTAGAAGTACAGCATTAAATTGGAGCTCAGGTTACAGAGATGAAATCAAATGAACAAGTTCAGTATCTCTAATGTCTTACCACTTATTCCACAAGCTGTCTAAGTACATCAGGAGATTTAATTAATTCTGAGATTCCCTGATCAGTTGCAGGAAAAAAGGCAAAATACAGAATATGGCAAAAGAGTTCTAATCAGACTGACCTATGGGGCACCAGAATTATCAGTGTACCCTGTACACATGCTGCAGATGATACACTGTCTCTGCATCAGACTGTGCTGAAATTCAGACCTTCTCCACAAGTTCCAGTACTCAGAAGGGCATATGGAAGAACCTGAGAAGACCTTAAATGATCAATTTGTCAAGTAAAAAATGTTCACTGTGAGAGTTTAAATATAAACCAAGTTCCTCACAAAATGCAAGACACTCCCAGCAAGTACAAGCTCTTTCTATGGATTAACTAAGATTTCTGTGCTGGCCACTCTCTTCCCCAGTATAAAGCCTGTAAAAGCCAAGCCCTGCAGACAGCTCACATTCCTCTGTGGAGGAATGAGTGAAGCCTGAAACTGCCCCAGGTGGGAAGGGAGGACCTCCTCCCCAGCACTGTACCTGACCAGACAGAAGGGTTTGCCCTGTCCGCAGCCAAGGGCTCAGCAGAGAGGACACGCAGGGTCTGTGTCTGTCCTGCCTGAGCGCCACGGGAGGAGCAGGACAGGCCTGGTCTGGGGAAACACCTTCAGGTTCTGGTCTAATTACCTGCTCTTTTGACTTTTGCAAAAGAATGGAAGCATTTTTTTGAGATGTGGCAGGTTCAGAGAGAAATCATAGTGTGCTGGGGAGCTTAAGTGGGGCATGGCTTATTTAATTCTCTTTTCTCCACATAACAGGTGGGTTTTGTATTCCGGCTAATTTAGGTAGGAAGCTTGCTTTTTATTTCATTAACTTGCAGCATGAATGTCACCAACTATAGTTGATAGCAGTGACCACTGCCAGAAAGTCACCAAGACTTTAATGTTTGTAGATTCACAGGACTCCTTATTATGCCTGTAAAACACATAGCAGTGGATCTACATTATTTATTCTAGAACGGGAACTACTTAATGCTCAACTATGTTAAAAATGCAAAAGGGAAAAAAACTGATCTTGCCTCCATCTCTCCAACAGCTGCCATCACTGGGGAAGAACCAACTTCAGAGCCTGTGAGTGTTTTCTGATGAGCTATTGGCACATTAGAGACCTACATGTTCACCTGGGGAGGAGCACACCTGTTCAGTCAACCCATATACATGATAACGTATGATAATCGTGTGTCAGGGCTTCTGGGGACTCTGTCATTGCACACAGGCTGCTCAGAGATCCTCCTATCTGTAATGCCAGGTGAGGTCCTACACACAGAATAATTTTGGAGCTTGTTTTTACTCTTTTCACATGCTCATTTTGGTAAGGAAAGTTGACAAGGTCATAATCTAAATTCTCAATGGTCTTTAGATTTCAGAAGAGCTTTAGCAGTCTACAGGAGCTGAGAATTTGGCCAGCTTTCCACATCATGTTGGTTGTTTAAGGACTATGCAAAATAATGTTTTTTCTTTAGAGGCTGGTAAGTTCAGTCTTCTGAAGAAGCTGTTGACTACCGTTAGTAGTGGGTTCATTTGTTCTCTGCTGGACACTGTCAGCCAGCAGGGGTTTAGGCTGTTGTGCAGCTCCCAGCTCAATTATTTCTCAGGGCTCTTTGTTTAATGTAATGGGGTCAAATTCAGACTGTAGGTGGCTGATGATTTCTGGTCCAATTTACAATAGCCTGTCTGCAAGCCCACCTTGAATCCAGTTAATCTCTTTTGTAAAATGAAGTGAAAACTCTGCAAAGTGTTCAGTGTTTTTGGACCGATATTTAGTTTTTATAATGTGACCTGTTTAGCAATTTTTCCTGTCCAGACTGATTCTGACATGTTTATACAGCTGTATTGATAGAGGGATCCTATTTATTTCCCATATTGTAATGCGCTGCAATGGGAAATTTTTCTGCTGAAAGATGAAGAAAGGGGAACAGGTTGAATACTACCAATATCTACCACTCACTGTTTTGTAAACCTCAAGTTTACAATTAATCATGTGCTCCTGATCACTGTTAAGAGTGTAATTTGATCTTTAGGAGGCCACAGTATTCTGGTTTGTCGGTATTTAGGCCTTGTACCTGGCCATCTGGCTTTTTAGAAAAGGTATTAAATTGCCACCTTGGCTGACTCACAGCCAAGCAGTCAGAAACACTGAAAAGGACTGTGAGTCTTAACTGCTCCAGCTCAGCCCGTATCTTTAAGGCTGGAACATTGCTACAGGGAGTAGGTGTGATACTTACCCCAGGGATGATGCAGAATTCTCTGGGAATTCAAGGATCTTTGCAGAATAAACTGCTCCATTTATTTCTGTGTTTTATGGAAAGGCTGAAACAAAAGGTCTCAATCTCACACTGTCTAAACAGAGTAGCGATGAGACTACTTATCATCTTCTGGATTCAGGCTCTAATCCAGACTGTAACTCAGTGCACAGAGGCACGGAGAACACTTGACATTTCATGATTTTTGCAATGAGGCAAATAGATAAGACCTTCGGAAAGCTTTAGCAATGGTGATCCAGAATGCAGGCTACACTCCTGTGTCAGGCTATTTCTACTAGGAGGTACAGGGTTTAAGTTGGACCTAATGTAGTGTGTTACAAATCTTTGTTTTGCTGAAACAACAACATCTAACTGCAGAGGCAATTCATGGCAGATTTTGTTTATCGACCTAGTGATTGACATAACCACCTGCTTGCAAAGGTGGGGTAGGAAGGCTTTGCAGTTTTATAGCATAAAGCACCTTTTCCCCTTATACAAGTGTTTTTTCTATAGCAGTCAAAGCAGTAGAAACAACACTGTACCACAGCAGCATTTTTGTTTAATCTGAACTAGGTGTCAAATTATCCCCTCTATTGCATTCATTTCAGTCCATGGACATTTATTTCTTTGATACATATGCAGATCTGAGCACTTACTATTCTTTGTAGAGCAGGAAAAAGAGGCAGATATTTTGCTTATATTGCAGTTATCTGGTTTTACTTGCTTACAAATAGAAAGGCTTAATTTTTACAGTTGTTTCAAGAACCTGCAGCTTAGAGATGCTTTCCAAATGTAACCAAACTGTTACCAGAGTAAGTGACTTAAAATATAAACTAAGGTAAGTATAGAATTCTAAATATATTTGGCTTTTTGATAAAATAAAGTAAGGCCTCTTTGCTGATTCCACACTTGGTGGAAAAAGATAGAAAACCAATCCCACTTTTTTTCCCTTTGTAGGTAAACACATGAATGTTGATTCTCTGCCCAGGAGATAAACCTTCATTGTGGCAGTAATGGATGCAGCACACAAACAGGAAAGGAGGTAAGTAGAAAAAAACCCACAAAGCTTACTTATTCAGGAGGAAAACTAAAACAGATGTTTTATCTTTGAAAGTTATCTCAGTATTGAGTAAATAAGATGTCAAAACAAACTGCAGTCCTGGCTCAGCTTCTGTTCAGTTCTTCCTTAGGAACATTGAATAAAAACTTTGAAACTCATTAAAGCCTATAAGGACATGAACAGAGGGCATCAGTCTTGGAAAGGCACTGGAGAAGTTTCTAGATGACTCTAGATTTAATATTTCTATTTTACATGTCTTCATTTTGTATCTTAATTATTATTCCTTATTTCTACATTCTACTTTGAGCATTTGTATTGGAGTTAGGTTTTAAAACCTTTCAGAATTTTGAAGAAAGAATAAATATTTCCTGACCTTTTTTCTTTATCCTAGATGAACGTGCTTTTGTTACCCTTCTACTCTCCTTCAGTTCTGGTTGTTAATGCATAAGAAGTAGAACACAGTCTTATGAAAAGTTGAGAACCCTGAAGGTAAAAAGCCTGAAAAGCAGAATGTGGAACTGTGAGTAAAAAGGTGTTGAAGCAGCACTTCAGCTAAGGTTTTGGTGAAGTGTCTCAGAAATGTCATTAAAGCATTGGAAAAAGAATAAGATGAGCAAGAAACTTGCTATAGAGTAGATATTTAGCTGAGCTGAATTAAATTAAAAATTAAAATGGAAAATGAGAGGAAGGTCAATCCAGCTCACCAGAAACCTGAGTTTTAAGGAAATCAGAATGTGTGGAATGTGATCGTTAAGGCAGGTCACTTACAAAGACATGATTATTTATGGTTTCAAAGCTCTCTGAGTGGTGTTTTCTTCATTTGACAGTTTCACTAAATTGCAGTAGTACCTTTGGGTGTATCTTCAGCCCTTCTCATAAATCAAAATTAGCCATTAAACTCAGTATCCAGAAAAGATTGTCAAAACTCTTTTGTCTTCACATTGTGTTGATAACTTTCTGCAAACTCACAGTCTTGCAAATGCAGTCCTTGATATCTTGAAATACCAGTTTTACCTTTTGAATCCTCTATTTGCATATCTGTGCAGAGAAACGAGGTTTATACGGAGTTCTAGACCTCAGTGTACCTTCCATGAATGTTTAGGCAAACTAACTGTGAGCATGACATGGTTGAGGAAGAGAGTGCACAAGCACTGTGGAAGGGATGAGGTGTCACTGTTCTGCTGCTTTATTGATAGATACCCATGAGCTGCCAGAACTTTCCTGCCTGGAGCTCTTCCTGGCAGGCACCCACGAATAGTATGCTGTGGCTGTACACGATGGTTTTCAGACTCAAGGGAGGAAGACATTCCCCTGAGATGTCACAAGTTTTCCACTGGTTTAGTTCTAGCTGATTTGCCAGTGGCAATGCCAAACAGCCAGGGCTGCTCTTGGCTCTCCAGGGTGACCATGGAGACAGTAGGCTGCACAAGGTGTCTTCAGCTCAATAAAACCTTCATGACATATAACTGCTGGGCATCCCCTTAGAGAAATATGCTTGGAAAGGTGATGTATCTTTTTTTTTTTTTTTTAAATTACCAGCCACCTCTGAAGCATTTTGTATGAGTCACCCTTAAGGCACTCAGTGGAGATAAACTTCCCAACCGTCAGAAAGTCAGAAAAACTGCTGGACCTTTTGGTACAAAAGATCATCCTCTTAAGGATATTTAATGGCTGGGTAGCAGTCTCCTGTGTGAATGTATCCAAGCAATTATAGCTTAAAGTTGTACTAATCACTCCTAATAGAGATGGACTCTTACCCCTGCTGTGTCCCTCACTGCTCCCAGATGAGAACTATCCCAACAACTTGGGATTAGCAAAAACACTTGTTATACTATTATCTTCATAACTTTATTAACATCTCTGATTATAGAACAGATGGATGAATGTTAATCATTCTATAATGGCAGATTAAATAGCTTATACTATATCAATCATGTTTAAGTCTTTGCTGAATAAAACAATAATTTAAGTTGGGTCATGGGTAGGGTTTGAACCCCAGGCCCTCAGATTAGCTGCCGACTTCCTCCATTAAAAGAGTAAACCCATTAGCTGCTTGCAGTTGTACACTTATGCCTGTGTACACTGGGCATTAAAATATATGACTCATGCTGTGCTGGTGGATTACACATTCAATTTTGAGATTAAGAATTCCTAGGTTCCTTTTGTGCCTCTCAGAAGGAGTTTTTACCCCCTGAAAAGAGTAGGCAATGGGAAATGGGTCAGCTAGTGATAGTGTTGTTATATTTTTACATACAACTGGTATAAGCATGCAGGTATCAAAAGGCTTTATAAAAATGTCTGGTTTGGTTGTCATTAGTTCAGAGATACTTAAGAGACAAATTAGTGCATTTGGTGTATGGACTTTGAGATCCAGACAAAAATAGAGTTATTGAATTCCCATCCTATCATTATGAGCAAAATATAACTATGTGACTACAGTAAAAACTGCAGGGATTCCTTGCAGTATACTTTTTATCATCTATTTCAGGTTAACTGGTTCACTGTAAACAAAAGTTCTTAGAGGATTTGTTTTCCCTCTATGCCATTTTTTGCTGTGCTACTTAAACCTTAGGTAACCTTAGACACTCTTCATGACCTCCCCCAGAGTTAGAGCTGGCTTGCACTGACTCAGAATCCTGAGTGCAGCTTATTAAAGCCCTTTATCTGCTGCTTTTCCAGAAACAGCACATCAAACTTTACTGAAGGTGACAAATCACACCACTGACTGGAGATAAGTTGTGTAATTCTCTGAACATTGAATGAAAGAACCGGTGGAGAGAGGCTTAATAAACCTAATGTGAATAAGAGGTCTTCAGACTTAACTGTGAATTTGAATGCAGTGTGATTACAATGCTCGTCTTCAGCAAGCTTTGGTTTCATGGCTGTGTGCAGAGAACTGACTTGCTCATTTTGGTAAATAAACAGGCAATGTGTGACTGTTGCTTGACACTGTTAACACAGAGCTGCACTACCAAAACTGAAGGCAAAGCATGTAAATTAAAGATCAACCACTAATACAGAGTTTAAGAATGTCACCTCTAAAGGCTAAAAGCTCACACACTTAGTGGGAACAGAAACTACGAATTCCTAATTAAAAACCCACTTCCCATGGCATCATTTGGCTTTCTTGGAGGGAGTCTAAAAGCAGGTTGAACTTTAGTTAACTTTGGAAAGCTCACAGTAAAAGGTACAATTGCATAGGAGCTCCATAGCAGTATATTAAGTCCTATAATTCTGCAAACCTTGCAAGTTTGCCCATCAGTCTTCCTCAAAATTTTACATACATACTTAAGATTAAAATTTTATTTGGAGATGCCATTTCATTTTACTGCAAATCAGTACATCAGCTCTTCTATAAGTGCACTCAGTTACTCCCTGAAGAGAGAGAAACTTAGCAGTGGTATATATATTTCCTGCTCATTACACTGTAAAAACCCTTGGAGAACTGATACATTGATTAGCACAAGTCAGAAGTGCATCTTTGCCTTGATCAATACATTTGTGTGTTGTGGACTGGCTAATGGCAAGTGTCAGAGTGCCCACCTGTTTGGAATAATTGCAGGATACAAGCATTAGCCTATTGAAAGAATGCATTTATTGGGCACAAAGAAAAATTTATGATCTACAACTATACAGCCTGTGTAATAACAGTGACTGCCAAGTAGAGAAAAGATAGTTCAGCTATATTAAAATAGCAGGTAAATCTGGAGTCTGGGGTTTGCTCCAGGTATTTAAAGACCTGAGCAGAGCATAATGAAGGAACAGATGTACCACTTCAAGCCAGTCTGGTACATGAGTAGCCTCAGAGGAGCATTGGAACACAAAACGAGGAAGGAGACAACTCTGATCAAAAATATATATCCAAAGGCTCAGAAAATACAGATGCCTGTGTACAGAGCTCCTCTGTATGAATCCTTCAAATTTGGATATTGATATGTTGTAACTGTAATTCATGTCTCTCCCTCAGGGGAGGGTATTTTTTTATGTTCTTGTAAATTATTTTATTTCTTAAAATAGATTTTCCAGATGAACTGAAACACTCAGTGGTGCTTTTAAGTCCTCTGATACTTCTGACTGGCCATGTTTTCATTTTAACCTCACAAAATGGAAGAGGCGCCTCCTTTTTTTTTATTTTGCTAATCCTATAAACCAGGAGATACAAAGTTCTCACTGGAGATTGAGTTAGGTTGCATTCTTGCAATGCAGGAATTAAATATTTCCCAGGAAAGCATCAAACCACTGCAGTAAGGTTATTCTAAGATGAGTTGCTTTCAGTATTTTCTGTTGCTACTCCATACAGCACATTTCCATATACAGCCGGAGATAACTTGTCTGGTGGTTCCACATCTCACTTGGCATTCTAATTTTGGGTACTCCAAAGCACAAAGAGGCATCACTTTCCAAGCAGAACAGAGGGGATTCACATCAGCTGAGCTTCCAAGAGCCCTGGACCAGCCCAGCCCTCTTGTTTTCCTTGGAGGGTACAAGAGATGGCTCAACTCATCCTGATGTACAAAGATGGGAAGTGAGGAACTTCCAACAAGAGGCAGCATATATTGGACAGAGCTGCACTAGATATTTCATACTGTTCTAGGGATGAGCCTTGAAAGTCCACAGCTGCCAAAGCTGTATCATTATGTGCAGGGAAACATGAATTGCAGGAAACAGTCACCTGAGGAAAGCACCTGGTCAAGTGGTGGTACCCTGAGTGAGTGTCCTGACTTCCCTCAAAAGAGCCTGATTCAGAAATGAAGAGTTGCTTGATCTTAAACTAGATAAATTTGTGTAGTTGCAAGAGGACCTCTTTCCATGTTGGAGCAGCTAAACAAATGCATTGTCCCAGTTTGTTTAATACAAATTGCTTCCACTGCTCTGTCTCAGAGGCCATAGCACTGTGGCCTTCTGTCCCAGTCAGCTAAACCACCTTATCAGGTCAGAGCAGGAAGGCTGGGGCTTGCACATCCATCTGGTTTTAGTGTGATTGGGAATCAGGACCTGTACTAGGTGGCAAGCATGGCTGTTTGAGATTGTTCTCTGAGACCACATGTATTGAGATTTTGTACTTGTTTCATGGAGATGAAGGTACAACCTTAATCATCTTAATTACAGATTAAGAGCTGACACCTGAAATCAGACTCACACCTTGGATTTAGTCCTTAAAATAAACTCAGATGGGTAATAGTAACTCCAGAAGCTCATGTTTGACAACTTAGTGGAGTGTTCCTCATATTAAGTAAGAAAATAATGATTAGAAAATGTAATATCAAGCTTTTTCTGCTCCATTTCTTTAGTTTTCTTTAGTGCTAAGTTTGCAGGAGAGAAAATTTACACTTCTTGAGTATCTGGGAAGTGCTTTTAAGTGTTTCTAATATGTCTGGTAGAGTCTGAGAATGCTTTAGTTGCAAAGACCTAAAACTGCTAAGGTTTTTGTTTGCTTGTTGTTTTTTAACTTCTGCTAGTAATCTGATACTTTTTTATCTGTTCTTTTTAGTTCTACATTTAGTTATGTTTGTTCTTTTATTTATATAGCTAAGTAATATCAGACAACAAGGTACTGTTGCTGCAACATAGAAAGTAGATGTCGTGCCATGGTTCAAGTGTGTAGTGCTCCTGCACTCCACAAAGGTACAGGAAAGGAAGGTGGATTTTAAACAGTGATTAAAAGGGGATACTGAATTAACAAAGCAGCAAAGTGACTCCCTTGTCCTGTAGTTTTGTTATATACTTGAGAAATCCTCTAAATACTAGCATTAATTTAGCTCTGTTTTCACTAACTCCAGGCTGATGCATTCGTTCTTCAGCAAAAGCCATCCCATGAGTGCTGTGGCAAGTGTCCGTGCTAATTGGAAAAAACTACTTTGTGGACTTTGCTGAGTTAGATGACCTTCTGATATGCTGAAATGATTTCTTGTGCATCCAAGAAGATAGTTTCAGGTGGGAACTATGCTGACCAGGTGGGTGGAGAACCCATCATGTGTCTTCTGTATCTCAGCAGTTGTCACGAGATTGCTAAAACTCCATTTTATTGGTGTCCATGAGTGATGCCTGCCCAGGGAGAAGGCAGTCCAGGAACACAACCCTGCAGCCTGAGGGGAGAAAGACTGCTTGCAACCTCTCAAAAATGCACAGGAAGGTGTTTCCTACTTGATGTGCACTGGGCATAGAAAAGCCTATTGCACACATTGTAACTCCTCTAGGAGTGTATGCTCCTCCTGTTTAGAGAGTTTGTCTGCAGTACTCAGCTGCTCATATATGTCTGGACTTACTATATGAAATTGGAAATTCACATTGCACTGTAAATGTGACCCTTGTTCAGCCTATAACATGCAATAGAGTCATCTATTATACTACATTTCATTACATTTTCTTACATACTTCTTACACAACCCCCAAGTTTCACTGGGTGTGTGATTCCCAAGGAGCAAGACAACTTTTCAGCATGTCTTTTAATTCTCTTCACTGTGTGAGTCCATGCCAGTCTGCTTGGTGTTCACCTTCTGAACTAGGTAAGGAAACATTGCCATGGGGATTTTATAGAGTTATAACTTCTTAGCGATAATTTATTCATATTCAAATCCCTTTTGGGATATGTATGTAACAGAATCTTTCATTACATTATCTTACCTAAAATTTGCATGAAACTCCAATCCCACTGGATGTTTCCCAAGACCTGGGACAAGTGCTTAATGAAGTAATTATTGCCATAAGGATTTTTCAGAGTTACAGCTTGGTGTTGTTATCATATTCAGTTTGGAAATTGCCTTTATACTGTATAGGCAGATAGGCAAGCTGAAAAAGGGAGATTAAATCTCAATTAATTTTGGATGCTTCTGAAATGTTCTGCTTTGGAAATACAGAACACTTTTAGGAATTCTTTGGAAAGATTGAGACTGTGTTTAAAGAACTGCTTGAGCATCAGTTGTTTAAGCTGCATGATGACTCTGAAGCACTTGTTCATAAGCTTTATTTTCATCAACTTATACATGAAAAATACAAAGAAAATTACTTACTGAGAGGACTACATAGCAAAAAAAAAAAACCAACCAAAACCAAACTCAATTTTAAACCTGGGGCTCCTTGTTCTTGGCACATCCTACCCTTCTTTTTACGGATCGCTTTACTCCAGCTGCATGTATATTTAATATATTTGAAATATGCATGGTTGCCAAACTTTGTTTAGCACATAGATGATAGTGAATGTTCTCCAGCATAACCTTGGTCAGGATGCAAGTTACCAGTGCTATTCATGTGGATGGGTTTTCAGGTTGGTGCTAACTTTTGCTGGACATTTCCTTCCTTATTCTAGATTTACACCTCATGTAGTGGTACAGCTCTCAGTTGTACTACTGTTTCCATTTCTCCTCAGCATGAGGGAAACAACTTGAATCCTGGCTTGCAATCTGTCTCACTAATGCTTAAGCTGGTGTTCACAGCCCTAAGGGCTTGTAGGCAATCTAATTACGTTCATTTCATAATTTCAAGTGATGGTATCTTGTAAACATTTTTAATGTATCATCATTAATATGCTAAGGAAAGAGATCTATTTCTGCCAAGAAAGAGGAAATAAATCTTCACTATCTCTTTAGTCCACTAGTTTACATTTAGAATAGAACACCTTTTCTGAAAATCTGTTGGAGACATATGCTCCCATTATTATCTCACAGTGATTTATCACTAACTCTAAAATAAACATTATATCCAACTTGCTTGCTACTGCCCTTGCTATGCCATTTCAGACTATCTTAAGGACCCAGCATATGAGTATTGATATGGGCTTGTTGGGTTTGGGGTTTTCATGCCTGCACTCTGTTTTAGTATTGTTGCCACGTGTATTTTTTCCAATTTTATCAAGCAAAAGGGAAAGAAACAAAAACAGAATTGCCAGCTAAAATCCTATCTAGAGAAGGCTAGCTCACACATGGAAACCAGTCCTGAAATTTTCTTATTGGAAGGATGCTGAGTTGAAAAATTTTCATGTACTAGGGGAAAGGGAAAACTCACTAAAATATAAGGTATGCTATATATCCTATAGGCAGAGAGTCTTTTCACCTATATATTTAGGGCTGAGTGAGTCTGTGCAATGCTCAATAGCTCAAAACAGGCATAGAGCATGGTTTCAGTTGTAATTCTGCTGTCAGCTGCCCATAATCTCTCCATTTGTGAAATCAGACATCTGTTTTCCACTTCCAGCAACTTTTGCAAGTAACAAATAACCCTGTTTCCAGTTGAGTTCAGAAGAAGGTGATTTCTTGTAGCTGAAATATGGTGAGCCAAGGCATAAGAGGAACACAAGAGGACACAAGAGGAACCTGTAGCTCTTTGCCTTAGCACAAATTGTCTGCCTCTTGGTTAGCAAATCACAGGCTGCACCCACTTCAGAAGAACAACTCCATTAAATTATAGATATTTACTTACATTTGAGATAGGAGCCCAGTGATCCTCTCAGTATAAGGATTAAACCAGAGCTGGGTAAACCAAAAATAATTAACAGTTCCAAAAAACTTACCTTGAGTTGATATTCAGGAAGAGAGCGTAACAAGGAAGAGGATGAGGCTGGGGGAAGTTATACTTCTGTGGCTACATTTTACAAGAGAAAGATGACTGGGAGCTACTGGAGTACTTCCTGGTGGCTAGTATTTTTTATTTTGGTTTTAAATGTTTGATCTGCATTGCAAATCTAGTTCTCACACTCTGCACAGAATGAGAGATCCATTAAGGAGTTTGGTCACAGGATGCATCATTGATCCAACTTGAAAAATGAGGCAAAAGAGGAAGGAAGGTCACTATTCCTCCCTTTGTTACTGTACCATTTTCTCCTTTGTTTTGGTGATCGTTGTTAATAGCTGTGTGAGGGAAGCTAGGTGCAAGCTGAAGCATCTCTGTTCTTTCACTGAAAACTTCACCCAGCGTCAGTAATTCTTCCTTTAAACCTTTTTGTTAAATGTCTTGGGCAGTAGCAAGCCCAAGACATTCATTAAGCCTGAACATTTAGGATATTTGTCTCCCTTTCAGAAAGGCTGGTTTAGGCTTATAAAGGTCTTTCACTGCAGGAGACATACTGACCTGTGCTGTTCTCTGCTTCCAGTTTGTTCTGAGGTTGTGCAGCAGCAAAACTGCTCTGCAGAAATTCTGGGATGGTTATTTGAAAACATAATAAATAATTGCCATTGGGTATAAAACTCTGAGTGCAGTGGAGGCTACTGCTTTAGGATTATTAGAATAGCACTTCATGGTTTTAAAACATTGAGAAGAATTGCCTTTTTACCATGTTTAAACTGATGTATACAAATTCAAAACCTGAAGGCTTGCCTATCGATATTTACAAGATCTTGTGTAAATAATGCTATGAGGTCTTGGAGCAATGTTGCATCTTACCCTGTGGAGGCAAGCCCTGTGTTGCATAATTTTTAGTTCAAATGTTTCCTATTTTTCAACATCATCTCTCTAGTTATTTTATCTGGTAGGTTTTTAGTATAAAATATAGGCACGCAGCACAGAATACCACAGTGAGTTTTTCTGGCAAAAATGAATGTAGCATCCTAGAATACAGGAGCTGAGGTTAAAAATAGTATGTGGCAGTACAAGGTGGGGATTTGGGAGTTTATGACACTCTAATTATTCACTAGACTGGTATGCTGCTGTCATCTTCACCACTTCAGAATAACACTTGGAAAAAAACAAGTGACCCTCACTATCATACATAATGTGGCAGCTTAATTGGCAAGAAGAGGGTGAAAAGTAGGCTAGGAAAACCCTTTGAGACTGATGGAGCGTATTTCAGTGGCTTCATCAAGATAATGTCCCCCAGGTGATTGAAAACAGCAAATATTTCATCGGGAAAAAAATATAAAGGTGCTTCAACCACAGAACCCCAAACATATTATTACAACCCCTTCTTTATTCTAGAAGCTTTTCATATCCTACATATCTAGAGGAAAAATAGAAGAAAATAATTTGTTTTAGTACCCATAAATTATGGTGCTACTATACCTAAAGATACCTTGCATTAGCAGTGAGATTTTACTTAGCTAGGCTCTGTGACCATGAAATTAAGGGTACTTCAGTGTTATTTCTGTTCTGGGCATGTGTGCTAAAGGGCATGCTATGTGGTAACCTGCACAAAAATGAAAGCAAATACGTGTTACAACTGGAAATATACCAAGAGCCATTAGGCTCACAAAAGTTTATATTTCTTCAATATCCAGTTTACAGGCAGATTCTATAAAGAAACTTTTAAGTGTAAATAATGTAGACTACAAATTAAATCACAAAGTAAATGAAGACATTTTTGTGATTATGGCTTTCTAAATAGAACAATAAAACTACAAATAAAGGAACTTCTGGAATTTCCTGTACAAGTACCCTGATTCTGTTAAACACAGATTTAATAAATAGTCAGCTTTAAATATCTATTTTAAACAAAATTAATGGTCCCATTATTAGAAGCGGTACATGCCCCTACATCAATATAAAGCTGATCATATATATTTCTCAGTCATATTTTCTGTCAAAAATACACAATTATGTGATTTTGCTTCTTTAACATTACTGACATGTACCATGGCAACTACAATAAGCAACTGATTTGACCCAACAGAACGCATGGGAAAATGGAAAACGTTCTCCTATCATTACCTGTGCACATGGTGTAGGTTCTCATCACTGAATGCCCCATGTTCACATGAGCAGACTCGGTGCTCTAGAAAGTCTGAATTAACTTGGGTACAACTTTAAATCACTGAATCATATTTGAAATGGAAATGAGTTAACTAGCTGTTGTCAATTAAAATAATTCCTGGCCAGCACTAACTAAAAATATTTGAAGGTAATAGTGTTAATCCTTGTTTTCTGGACTATGTGTTTGCATCCCAAGATCACACATCCACATACATGCTCTGTGCAGAGGGAATGAGTCGAGTATCTGTATGGGCCTGGCTGGAGTATATTCTTGGCTTAAGACATGTTCACAGATGGGCTGAGCATCAGCATGACTAGTAGCATGAGCTACTGGAAAAAAAATAAATTATTTCACAACCAGAAAAAATATAAAATGGGAATTTTGTCTGATACTGAAGTACAGATATTTATCACCACCATACTCAGTGCTGAGTATGCAATCAGGGATATTATATTTATATTTTACTGGTTCTCTGATACCTACAGCTTTGACCTGAAAGTAAACAGTGTCATTATAATGGTCCATACATGATCAGAGATGTCTTTTACCAGCCTTATTTCTTCTAGCAACTTTCAAGACTGATACAATTTACGTTCCTGAATCAAATAAGCAAATAAAAAGTACAAGGGAATGTTTCAATTACACAAGTCTGTCAACCTATACAAAGAACTAAACATTTCTTAAATGGACTGCTGTGTGATATGTTAATTAGTCATCACCAGAGACTGAAGGCCTCCATTAGCAGGCAGATGCATGTGAGATGATCTTAAAGGAATATACATGCATAAAGCCTCAAATCTAACCATCTTATTTGCAATCTGTTACAGAGGTAGAATTTCGTTAAACATCTTGAAGATGTACAAAATCTCTTGTAGAGGAGGCACTGGCCCTTAAGTAATTGGCAGCAGTGCTACTCATTAGAATAGCCTCTCATCTGAGGTGCCAAATGTGCCCTGTGTTGAGCTGTTCAATAATCAGCAACCAATTGCTCCTCTTCTCACATCACTCAGCATGACAAATCAGTGATATTAACCACACGGGTTAAGGCAAATGCCAGTCATTGTTTACATCTCAGGTTAGCCAGTTCTCTTTCAATCAATACCATGTCTCTAAAAATACAATACAAATAGACTGGTGGTGTAGTCTTCATAAAAAAATCACATGACTTCCTCATATTTCAAAAATAAAACAATAAATTGTAGTAGTGCAATACAAATGGTGGTATAAAACTGGCTATATTTAACTTGAAGACTGTAGCAACTGTGCTGGAAGGAACTGGTTGCTGCATTTGCCAATACCCAGGTTGAAGGAGATACCAAAATCTAGTGTTTCAGAGTAATACAGTTTAAAAAGCCCATATGGAGGAAGCCCTTTAGCTTTTCTCACAGAGTTAGCTTGTCAGAAGTACATTTACCCAGACAATGCCCAAGCCCTTCTCCAAAGCAATCGGAGTTAAAAGATGAGAAGCCCAGGGTGTTCTTTCTTGCATGTGTTATTTCTCCTTGGTTGGCAGTGGATTTCAAACACTGTTGCACATTTGCATTTGGCTTAGTTCAGTTCCTCTCAAGCTCACAGCCTTCCCCAGTCTTTACCTATCTGAATAATTTAGTGCATTTTATCTGTGTAATCTGTGCCTTTTATCACCTCAGTGTTCACCTGTGGTCCAAGATCACTGATAAATAAGGAAAGCAATAGAATTTGTAATTCAAACAGTACTATCTGCTGCCTTACTGTGCCAGCATTAGCCATGAGGGCAAGCGTCTGTTCACTCTTATCCACAACATATTGCTGATCATCCCTTGGTTCTGGCATAGAACAGCGCTGTGCTTTCCACTCTTTCACTTCCTGACTTAAGCAACAGCATCTCATAGAAGTGAGCAGTGAATTCACTGAAATATTTACTTGACAACAATTAAATCCCATAATCTTCTTATCACTAGTTTTGTAAGCAATAGTGATGGAAATCCACAAAGTACTGTGACTATCCCAAATTTAAAATGCAGATAATATGCTTGTGTATGCATACCAAATCCTGCTGATTCTGTCAGTTCAGAAAGAGCTGCAGGCTAAGTAGAGCAGGGTGATGTACTCTGAAGTTAACTGAAAGGACATGAATCATAATTCTAAAAAGAGAGCCTGGAGAGAAGGACAAGGAAAAGTAGCCAGTAATATTTGAAATTTCTTGATCTCTCTGTTCCTAAACAATGTGTAAGGTTTGACAAGGAGGCCCTTGTTCTGCACATGATATTTTTCATCTGTGAGATCTTGTCCCTGCAGCCAAGGACACAGTAACATTACAGGTTACCTACTTCAATCCCCAGCTGTCCACCTTCAGCCAAAGTCCTGCAGCTGGTTACCTCCTGAAATGGCATAATTTTTTCTCCAGCTTTGCTTTCACTGATAACAATAGCACAAGAGCAACAGAGGGCTCCTCGAGTAGTGCCTGTCATAGGGTGTGGCTGCAGGCTGAGCAGTAACACAGCACTAGTTACCTGGTGGTGGTCTCTCAGTGTGGCTCCTTGTCTCTCTGTTTTCTCCCTCCCCTCTCTTATTCCCCCATTACATATAATCACAGTCACTTGATTTCAATAGTTTTTTATAACATTGCTTTTTGTCTGAATTTTGACTTGATTTCCTGTTTCATTTCTGGTGCTCAAAGGTTCTGTTACACTGGTCTCAGTTACTCTCTCTACATAAAGGGAGTAAAAATCTATATGCCACATTGAAGTATATATTTCTTATTTCTGTTAAGTAGTATAGACACTGGGGAAAATAAAGGGCAGGATGTGATGCTCAAAAAATTTATCAAATACACATAGGGGCTGTTTTTAAAAGTACATTCATCCAGACTGACAATGGTGTCCCTGGGCATAACCCCCTTGTGCAGTAAACGAAGCACCACTCTGGGAAAATGCAATGCAGAGGGAGTTTTTTTGCTTATGATGGGAATAACATAAGAAATACATTCTGAGATGATCAGGATAGCTATTACTGTGCTGTGGCAAGCTTGGGCCTTTAAATGTCTAGCCATTTTTCTTTTTTTAATGGCTCATTTTATATACGGTTCGTCATTGTACCACTGACCTTTTCTCTTCTGACTTGCGCTGATGACATCATGGAAATGACAAGATTACCAGGAGCGATGGAAATAGGTGCTTATCATTGTACAAATTAGCAAAGAGCTGGCAGCAACAGGAACATGATAGGCTGCCACGTCTGCTCGGGTGCAGATGAGAAAGCCACAACTCAACCATCTAAAATTGGCAGTCGGAATTTGGTTGGGGACAAAAGTTCCTGTTTGTCCAGAACCAGTTTCTTTCAATGTGGGAGCATCCAGATGAAAATGTCTGATTATCATCTATTACAACATGTAGTTAAGCTATTTTTCAGCTTCAATAGATAAATAGCACAAATGCTTATCAGTATCTCCTATTTTAAATGTAGAGCTTAAGCATATTTTCTGGGCAGGATTTCAATAATTACTTCCACATAAGAACCTCCCCACTCATTTTAATGCCCTTATTCAGTTTTACAGTTACAGTAAGTACTGATATGCTTTAACTGTATTTCAAAGTGGTTTTAAAGTTCTCATAAGAATGTACGGTTCTTGTGCTATCATTTGAAATGTGTTGATATTCCCAAGATGTTAGTCTTGACTCAGTACAGGAATATGATTAGGCTTTTAGCAAAGCTTTATAAATAGATTCATATTCGTGGTAAAAGTTAGGAATGGTCTTAGTACCAAATTGAACTGGGGCCTTAGAAACTTGAGTGTTGATTTACTAGGAAAGTGCTGCAGAGTGAACAAAATAGTTAAGCAGATGTCAGCTAGGTAAGAGGATCACATAGAACCAAATACTTGTGTAATCACACTCTGGCTATGATGGGAACGAAAAGAATATTTTGAGTTGTGCTCCCTCGGTGATCTGCTGTTCTAACACACCTCCTCTGACTTCTGTCCCTGTCACCACCACCTCCACAAAAGAAACAAACAGAAGACAAGAAAAACAAAACTGGATGCTGTTTTCTGTTTACAAATTTGTTTTCTGTGCATTATCAGAAGTTGTTGATATCTATGGAATAGTTGAGGGGAGGATTAGACTGCAGTAGGTCATTCCAAGGCCACTCAAGCTGGTATTGACAGTGTTGCGACGACTGCACACATAAAAGGAGGTTCCAATTTTCTTAATAGCATTGTGGTGGTCTCAGCACTTGCTGAGAATGTTTACTTTTTGTCATTCACAAACAGGTAAATGTTTCTATAAGAAAAAGCTTTTCTTTTATGCTCAGGGGTAAAATAGTTTCTACTACCTCAAGACCCAGACAGAGGGAGGAAGTGAAACCCCACTCAAATATACAGGGGAAAAACTATTCACAGGGAAGTAATAGGGAATGTCCTTCAATAGTCTTTGTGATTTTAGGGGAAATAATTATGTAGTACCTTCTGCCTTTGCTTTCTCAGAATTTCCTTTAGCATTCTTCTGTCCTGTGTTTGCACTGCTCCTGTGGATCATGCATGTGGTATTAGTGAGACTGAATGAGCTGTACTGGGTAGCCCAGTGTTCTACTATTTTGTCAACAGAAAAGGATGTCAGAACAGCACCTGTTTCCCTGACTGCAGGCATTCTGGTACTTTATCTGTATGTGCATAGCTGGAGGCTGTACACTCTTTGCTCTTGTGGTTTGGTAATTCCAGCGGCAGGTAGCTTTGGCAGCATTTCATATCCGTAATTGTCTCCATGACTGTCTCTCAGTGGTGTGGATGTGCTCATTTCTATCCATGATTCTTTTATCCTAAGGGAATAACTGGAGCTCACTAATGTCCAGCATGGCGCTAACTGCAGACTGGGTGATGGCCTTCATACCACTGTGCCACGTCATGGTTTTCCTACTGCTTTTAGATCTCCCTGTGAATAGTAAAAGAAACCTACAGGCTCCCTGCCTGGGTTGTCACCTCCCTGGGAAGTGGCTCAATACCAGCTACTCAAATTAATTAGCATACACAGGGAGGGAGAGAGCCAGGGGTTTGTGGAGAGATACCAGCTTTAATGTAGGCAGCCTCATCTTCCTCTGCAGACAGTAAAAAGGAAAAGGTCTCCTCCATAGACAGTTCCTGTTTTTCAAAATATTCAGTGACTATGCCAGGCATTACAATTCCTCTTGAGTTTTCAAAATTTTTTTAGCAGGCAGCTAAAAATTAGCTACCTATTACTATGTGAACAACAATGAATATCAGCAATCTTAGTTCAAGCAAGGAATTACCAAAAATCATCAGATGACTATGGTTAAATGCAAGGTAATCCTCAAGTTCACCAATACATGAAAGTCAGTAACTTTCAGAAAAAATGTCCAAGTCCCTGGCTCACTCACAACTTTCTGAACTCAATCAAATATGCTATTGGTTAAAGTGCTTAGAATAGCACATGTGCAAATTTTAATGTAGAGCCTTTCAGTCTTTCATTCTATATGTGACAGGAGATGCTTCCGTTTGGACCCTTCATTTGTCTTAAAAAGATGTATGGGGGTGTGTCTCTTCCCATCATACTCCATGCAAGCTGTCTCAACAGACTTGCTTCCCAGGATAGCATTAGGCTTTTGGAGATCCCTCAGTGTATTTATTTCTTGTAAAGATCCTATTGCATTGTCAGCACTTAGCACCAGATAATAATTCTGGAGCCAGACACTCCCATCACAGGCCACAAGTCACTCCTATTGATTTCAAATACAATGCCGCTTTTATCTCCATTCCATTCAGGAAGGAATGTGGTTGGGCCACCCTCACTTTATACATCATAAGAGTAACACAAGGGAGGAACTCTTAGATAGAGGCAATGCTGCTTTATCTTAGTTTCTAGAATGGGGCACATAAAAAGAAGGGTTTTTCTTTTTTATTTGAAAGTGAGATATTAATTCCAATAAAATTATGGGGGTACTGTTGCCTTCAATATTCATGGGATATGATAAATTTTCCTCTATAACTTTTAAGTCTTTTGAGCAGCTGGTTAATAATTACTAGCCTTCATAAGTGGCAAGAAACAAAAAGTTATGTCTTAACCCCAAACTAACTGTATAAAAACCAAACAATTTCAGTGAATAAGATTATCTTTAAGAAGTCTGGTTTGATCAGGTTCCTTCACCATAATCAGAAGAAGGAGAAAAATGTACATGGAGTGAGCACAGGTAGGTACCACACTACCACATGAGTGAGTGAGGAGGGCACACGTCAGAATTTAGCATGTGTCTTGCTTTGGAATCAATCCGAACAACTAATGGTGGGGAAGAGAGATTAGAAGGGAATCTTTTTCTATATACATTGCCAAAAAAAGGGCTGTTATTAAGGCACCAGTAGAATCTGAAGTTACAGACAGGCATTAGACATGGCTGCTCATAGCAGGACCCAGGTGCCAATCTAGAAAAGATACATAAT
This sequence comes from Pseudopodoces humilis, assembly GCF_049639895.1. NCBI lineage: Eukaryota > Metazoa > Chordata > Aves > Passeriformes > Paridae > Pseudopodoces > Pseudopodoces humilis. The sequence goes on along the minus strand of NC_142207.1, from coordinate 21,406,100 downwards.
ACTTCCCGTAGCAGCATCTGGCTTTTTGGCAGAGTCTACACACTTGGGCATTGATGACTCTGGATTTGCTTTGTAGTCTCTCAAACAGTTGCATTGCAGTGGCCCTGGGCAAAACTGCAGAACCTTTTCCTCCACAGCACATCATTTCACATAGCATTTCACAAAAGAATTACCACTGAAAATGAACATAGTCTGTGCAATTAGTCTGATAATTAAGACTTAAGTACTGGACAGAGATCAAAGTGCTTGTAATCTACAATAAAGTTCCTAGAGTTGTAAGGATTTTCAAAATGTTAGCTCGTGCTTTATTGCACCTTCCATTTATTGTGTACCCATGATAGCAGCAAACACATTTTCCCAGTGGATATCAGCGTGCATAACTGCAACACCTGTTAGTACAGAAGCCTGGTATTTCTCACAATATGATTACTCTGTCAACGACTGCCATAAAAGGTGGCATCTGTATTCATCAAAAAGAGTTATCAATAAATGTAAAGCCATACCACAATTAGAGATCTCCAAGGAAGAACAAATCCAACAAAAAAAAAATGTCAACGACAGTATTTAATTACTAAGATTGTTAATCAATAAAATGCCTTCATAACTTTTAATTAAATTTTTATTTGAACTGGATGTTTAGAAAATCTGATTCTTTGTTTTTGTTTCATTTAACAGTTGCACTACTAAAGTACTGGTGGCATCTGTGAACAACCTTCCTCGAGGGGACACTTCATGTCTGTAACTGCATTTTGTCACCTACAGAGGGTGTTAAGAATCTTGTTAAAAATAAAGGAAATAGTTAGGAGACATCTCACTGTAGCCATTATTATAGTGCAAATTACCAGGTAGAGTAATTCAGAAGCTGTCATGAAAGGTTAGTAAGAAACTGTGTCAGGAAATCAACCATACAGCAATTCATCATGGCCTAACACTAGCTCTAAATTGAAAGCTTTTAAAAGGCATTGTTTTATGAAGTAAGGGACATTAACTTTTTTTTTTTACAGCACTGAATAAAGATAACTAGGAGAGCGGTTCTCTCATGAAAGATATAAAGACATAATGATGAAAAATGTCAATTATTTTATCGCACAAATCTGCAGGCAAGGTAAAAACCAAAGAGAGGTTGCTACAATTGAAGGAGGCCATTGCAATATAATACCTCGCCTTCATTTTCATTTTAATTTTGAAATATGCTATATGACTTTTGCAATCCTTATTCAGACAACAAGTGACAAGCTTTCTAGATTACCAGTCCAGTCCCTAGAGGCTCTGTAAGATGTCATGAAAATACAAAATTTGCCTTTCAGGAAGTTTTTATGAGTGCAGTCTCAATACTGATTATAACACAAATTGCCACTGTTCTGTTAAGGGATATTAGAATAGTTTGTTGCCATTTGTCTTTTAGGTAAATAAATGCTATCTGCCTCTTCCTTTGACGTTCAGGGTTAGCTAGTGAGTGCCTTGTGATGTTGACTCTGGTTCTCCACTGCTGCAGTGCCACTGAGGTGGCCACAGCTGCTCTCTGCTGTAATGTGCAATTTCCATGGGGCACTGTCTGAGGAATGCCATCACTGCTCTTTAGGAGTTTGTTAGCTCGCCCTCAGAGCTATGTCAGAGCACAGGACACAAAACTTGGTCTTTTACAAAGCACTACAATTGTACTTGGGGTTAGGAGTGGAACCAAGTACAAAAAGTCTCCAAACAGCCAAAATACTCAACCAGTAAAAACCCAAGAGTTTGCATAGACCAGTAGTATTTTCCCGGTTAATCACGGCTGGGTGAAGTGGAAGGAGGGCAGTAGAGTTTGCTGGAGGTAGCCACACTCAAAATTTCCCTTTACAAAGAGAAAAAGCAGACAAACATACACTGAAAACCTGATGTTCAGAGGCTTGGTTAGTTGCCAGCATCCCCAGGGCTCTAAAATAGCTTTGTAATACTTAAGAAGCAGAACTCTGTCAGAAATGATGACCAAAAGTCTGTCTTTATATTCCATATGAAAATGTCTCAAGAAGTACCAGTAACCAGGGGTTGCATTGGCATTAATAAATCCGTAAGTGTTTAAAGACAGTTGTCTCAGACTGAAGGCATCCCATAAGTTTAAGTGACAGCTGGAAGAACTGTGAGGATGATAAATAGAAACAGTAATGAGCAGAAGACTGTAAGATGGCAAGTTCAATCATACCACACTTTACTGAAGTCTCTGAAAGCTCTTGGTGTGCTATATAGATCTATGAAAAACCACGGAGAAGAATAATGCAATTATGAATTAAGAATTCTTTTAATGGGGCTGACTGATGTTTAGATGACAGAAAGTTTAATTACAAGCACAAACCCACATCAAGTGTGTGTTGCTGGTAAAAGGTTATATTTATATCCAGCCTCAATGTGCTACCAAGGGCTAGTCTTCATTTGCAATGTTAGTGATATTTTCTGAACACTTGTCAGAATGGAGCACTCACTTCTCATGGATATAAAAATACCCTTATGAACAGATAATAGCATCAATCACTTTTAGTATTTGAATGTCTGATATGTATGAAAATCCTGCTAACTGCCTTCAATAAAGAACTTTAAAAATTGCTCCTTAAAATACATATACATGTATTTTAATTCACAGGAGAACAGATTAAGAGAACTCTTCTTCCATGACACATTGGATGAGAATCTGTCTTGTTGCAATGCTAAAAATTCTCAATCCATCAAGTAAATGCAGATTCAGGGCACCATCTCGTATTTCCTTGTCAAATAAATTATGCCTTATATCAAAGACCACACAGATTCCTACTTAACAAAACAGGGGTATGTCTGAACATATCATAAATGTGAAATATGAAAGAAAGCAAAATGAGACAGCCAATAAAATGTGAGATTTGTAAGTCAGATTGCATATACCTTAGAAATAATGTTACCAATAGTCAGAATCTTTGATTAAAGAAATATTCATAATCTGTCACTAATTTTCCACAGAGATTGAAATTTTTTGTAATTTATATATAATAATAACTGACCTGAAAATGTCTGAGGAAATTAAAAGAAGAAAAGTAGCAGATGAAATGGTGTTTAAATGTACATTTTTCTATATTTGCATAAATATAAAGATGTTTCCTTTTATTTCTCTCTTTTTTTCAATTAACAACTAAGCTGGGAAGAGGATGCATGATATCCAAGGACAAAGTTTGAAGATACAAAATTATTGAGAATAGTCAAATGTAAAACCATAAATAGAAATTGCCTGCAGCTGTCATAATAACTGTCTGGGCAATAAAATGGCAGCTAAAATTCAATGAGGGCAAAATAACATGGTAAAGTGTATGAAGTGTATGAAGGAATCAGCTCCTTGCCACTCAAGGAAGACACCTTGGATTGGGCTGGTTCATAAAACCATGAACTTGGTATTCCTTAGTTTTCATAAAGCAAACTCTGTCAAGAATAATTTAGAAAGGACTTTCGAAGAAAATACTGAGCTGATTATACTTCTAATGCCCTTGTCTTGGATATAGCTTATTGTTCTTGTCAGGGTATAATAAAATGTTACAGTAGAACTGGTCTAATCAACATAAAACCATGTTAATAATGTGTGCTTTCCTTCCAGAATGAATATTCCTCATTTTGTTTCCATTTATTAGAAGCCCTGCATACTGAAGCAGCTTTCACAGATAAAGACTCTAAAGAAGTTCTGGCTAAACCAGAAAACCAGCTACAAGGTAAGAATTCTAAAATATGTATATAATTATCTAATTGTTTTTTTAGTGGTTTAGGTAATATGCTGTACTTTATGGACAATTGACACCTGTCAATAGACTTTCACACTGATATTGCAAACAAATTATCAAATGCCTAGTTTTCTGATTAAAAATGAAGTTTTGTGGTATCCTGAACAACACATTTTATAGATGTATATATATTTTTGTGGTAACTGAACAACAGCTCATTCAGCCAAATCAATAAACATCTTCAAAATCTCTTATTTAATCTTTATAAGAATAGGCAGTCCTTCTCTAGGAGCTCACATTTATCAGTAATGATCACAAGCTCTTATTAATCCTTCATCAACCCTGCATTCGTGTGATAGTACCTGGCTCCCTGCATAAAAGAGGCAGTAGAAATTCACCTCACGGTCCATGCATCAAGCTTCTGAGTTCTTGGCAAGGTAGCCTGCTTCTCCAGACTGACATTAAACTTGATATAAAATCTTCAGATGAAGATGAAGCTGCCATGTAGAAATTGTTCCAGTGTTTAAGTACCCTTTGCACTTTATTCTTGCTTTATGCTTCACTGTCTTCTCTCCAATCATTAGATCTTCCTATACTTGTGTCTGTTGATAGGTATCAGATGCCTTCATCTGTAGATAATTATGGACCATGATCAAATTATCTCTTAATTAACTCAATAGACTGAGCTTATTCCAAATCTTTACAGAAAGGTATGGTAGGGTTTTTTTCCTTAGATTTTTTCTAATATGTCAACATACTTCCCAAGGGTGGGTACACCCCCCACCAAACACACCAAACACTGCCTCAGAAACGGATTTGATGTCACATGTATCACTGTTATTACCAACCTCCACATATTTCCCGGTATTTACATCTACATCTTGAAGAACCACATTAGTCTTTCTTTGTCCTTCTGTGACATCTTTTCCAACTGCTTTTCAGCAATGACTTCCAAATCTTCACAGCCCCTACTTTCCAAGCATTGTTTTCTGTCCTTCTAACAACTGGTGCATCACCCACAGCTCTTCATTATTTTCTTTGTTTCACTTTTCTGTTACTCCTATACCCAGAAAATAATATATGAAAAAACCAACCCTTCCTGAAAATTAAAATAAACCAATATGTCAATATCTGTCCTAAGTTATTGAAATGCAATCACAATTTCTTTCCCTCTTTACCACTACAATAATACGTTCCAGTTGAGAAGGAAGTGTGATACAACATATCATGGGATGGAAAAAATACATTGTTTCTTGATTATGCCCTGAACGGTTTTGACAATTTCCCTCACATTTCATCCTAAGTAGATGAGCAAGCACAGCATACACATATTTTCAAACACAAAAGAAGCATATGAATTGCGCTAATGAAAGGGGTGGTGGGAATAGAAAGGAGATGGCAGTTCATGACTTAGGTTCATTAATCAAAACTGCCTGAGCTCCTGTCCATGGGATCTTGCAAGTCTCTTTGGGTGGCCTGACCTGGCTTTACCATAAGGTTATTGTAAGAAATGGGTGATTATTTTTTTCCCTAATTTGAGACCAGACAACAGTGATAAGGATTTTACCAGCTTTGGATAATATTATTAGATTAATAGCAATCATATCATGTCTCATATTCATGAAAGTGAATGAATGAAATTGGCTAAATTGTTCAACATTGTGATTGATATTTTCAACCATATCAAGGTCAAAATTTTTTGTTTGGAGAGGCAGCAATATATGCACCTATATGGTGGAGATGAAAGTGGTGGGTATATGGGTATGTAACTTCCAATTTAGTTTACGGTATAATGCACATGTACAATTTTAGGAGCTGTCTGTCTGCTGTTCGGTCAGCTGCAGCCGATTACAGGAAGGAGGGCAGCACCATGCCCCTTCACAGAGGCTTCATTTTGGCTCCTTCACTTTAATCTGGAGTGACAATCCTTCAGCTGACAGTGAGAGGTGTTTTTCCTCTGTGGGGAAATGTATGACTGAGGTCTTAAGAACCTTATTGTGACTCAGTGAAAGATCCATCTCATCATCTGCAAGTGAAGTTAAGCTGCTAAAGGAGAACATATATATAAAAGAAACTTTTCTCCAGCTATATAGAATATGACTTTAGATAATATCAGCTCCTGTACTCAGTATAGCTCTGAAAGCATTTTCTCTCTCTCTTTGTGACCATTCCTACCGGAGGAAACATGAATATAAGCTATTTCACATGTTCACAGCTGTTCAGGAAAGACGAGAAGCTGAAGGCCATGGCAAAACCCTCACCATGCAGATTGCACTGTATTTTACCTAACACTTCTGTTAAGAAAAACATCTCCCATTCATGAGGCTGTTGGAGGCTTTAGGGATAGTACAGAAGGTCAGAATGGGGACTGTAACACTTGGGAAGAAATGTGCAAAATTTTTTAGTTTTTAGTTTTAATTCAGAACTGTACCCCCAAGTATCAGCTACCAGTCCTCATCTGTGCAGTGGAACAAAGCCCTTTGTTCATGCCAGGCTGGTTCAGTGGGCACCCAGCAGCCATGGCTGGAGCCATGGCAGCCCAGCTGGGACAGGAGGGCAGGCACAGAAGGTGCCCAGGGCGTGGCTCTACGGCTCTTCCACACAGGGGGAAGGCACTTAGGACTTGCATCTGCCTGTTATGGCCACTATGCCATAGCCAAGGGATCTTCTCAGAGGAGAATCTCAGCTCTTTATGTATTATATAAAATGCTCTTTATTTTTTATTTTTTAAAATACTCTTTATTATATAGAACACTCTTTATTATTTAAAAACCTTCAAGGTTTTTATACAAAAGAGGAAAGGGGAGAGGGAAGTTAAAAGGAATTGAGTTGGAAACAAGAGAAACTTTACCACTTGTTCACAAAACCTGTTTCTAAATCCTCATCTAAAAAACTTAATGTCCAAACCAGAGCAGATACTTAAATTGGTTTTGAGTACTCCCAATATCAAGATGAATACAGGGTTTTGTCCAATCTGTTTTGTACCTGGAACCTGTCCAGTGGAAAAAAGTTATGGCTGATGTGCTGCTCCTTTGGTCTTGCATCAAAGACAGCTGTTCCCTCTTTCTGCTCATCCTTTCATTGCAAAATGTTATATTAATGCTGATCATTCCAATAAAGTCTTAACTACAGAAATAACAGAAGAATTAGAAAAGTAGGCCAAACACTTTCCCTTTTATTTAATCCAATTTCTTCCATCTTACAACATATGTTTGGTCTTCTTGGTATATGTGTCAAGAAAAAGAAATTCTCACAAAAATCTGCTGAAATTCTAGTCCAGGACTCTCACAGTGGAGGACCTGGATAAGTCACAGACATGACTTCAGTCTTCCATGGCATTCACTCTTCTCAGTTATCTAAGTTCTCTGAAAAGCTGAGCATTGATATGAACATGGGAAGGTGAGAAGAGATACCAAACAAAGTGGTTATCTCTCTTGCTCAGTAGGCCTGGATAAAAGTATATGTTTAGATTTAGAAATCCTTTTTTATTTGTTTGTATTTCCTACCCTACTCTGTGTTTCTTTTCAAAGATTGCAAGTGAAAATATGTAATAAGAACTTTCCCATACATATTGCTGAATTCTGGAAGCAGGAATGGGAAGGGAATATTTGGATCATCCCTGCTGTTACTTCTGAATCTTGACTACTGCTGTTCACTTCCTTATCATTAATAAAAGATCAAGGAGATGACACAGAGACTGTGCTGAGAAACAGCAAGTGTGTTTTGACATGAATTTTCCAGAATAATTCTCTTTCTGTACTGATGCTAAAGTCTCACACAGGGAGGTTTTCTATTGGTTGTGTATGTGCCAAAGAATGTTAATAAGGGAGATGGTTGAGTTAGTAATTCTCTTTCAGAAATGTTCTGGGAGTGTGCACCACTGGGGTTTTTTGGAGTGGTATATATAGCACAGGCATGATGGACAGTGATTATCTGCATTGCTGCAAAGTAACTAACATTATAGGTCTGCCACATCCTTTCACAGTGAAGTATGAGTGCACCCAGTGTGCAAGATATCCACGTGCTCCCTTCGTCTCTACCAGTGGGTGGGAAACTTAAAACTGTGAAGAGAATAAGGAGTAAAAACTATAGGACTGAGAATTTCCTGAGTATTAATAAAAGGAATCAGTATCCCATTTTTACCCACAGATCTTAAAGGAACCTGTATGATCCAGTGACTCTAAAACTCAGATGTACAAAGAAGCTGAATGTCTCACTCTGTGTGGTTTTTTTGAAAATTCAAGGAAAAGGTGCAGTCAAGGTTAAGGAAAAGGTGCAGTGTCCATTTCTTGGTATCTCTGTGAAAAACACGTGCATGGTTCCTAACCTGATTTGATGGTCCCTGAAATGTGGATATATGCACAGTCCAGCACAGTGGAATATTCATCAATAAAATAGGTGTTATTTAAATTTTAAGCAGCCATGAATGAAAATATGGCAGAAGACTCTCACAGGCTATTGCAATCTACTGAACTAATCACTTCCTAATTAAATTTTCCATAGCTTGTCTTTGGAAAACTACCCAAAAACATCCTTCAGCATTTGTTCCAGGCACATTTTTTTGGTAAGGGGTTTATGTGGGATTGTAAGAAATTTAATATCAAATAAATAATAAAATAATAAATTTAATATCAAGTGGAGATTGCCAAGAATAAAAATTACAAAGGAGCTTTCTCATATTACTCAACCTTATTGTTACAGAGCTGTTTTCACAACATTTTATGTTAGTTTGGATTTTCCTGCATATTGAGAATTGACGACAGTGTTTGTTACCCAAGTTGAACATTGTAAGTAGTTTATAATCTCTGAAATTTTAGCCATGCTAACCAGAAATGGTGATACATTAAAGAAGCTCCATCACCTGTGGATTCACTGCAGATCACTGTCCCCACAGTCTCAGAGAACAGTGAGCCACAAAACCAATAATAATTAGGACTCCTAGCCGAGGTGAAAAGCTATTGCCTCATGGAACTATTTTCCAATCCTCCTCCTTCCAGCTGAGCTGGACTAGTGACACTATAAAATGGCAATTAAAAGACTCAAGTTTAAAAATACCTTCAGCTTCCCAGGTCCCACAATGGCAAAGGTTAAGTGGATTATGTGGAGATAATTCACTCAGCTCCAGGGGGAGGGTGCTGACTGCCAGGGCTGTTGGTTATGTCCCTCTCCCCTCCTCACTTGCTGAAGCACAGCTTGTTACAGTAGTGTCAGTTTTGCCAACCTAAAACAAGAAAAGGCCTGGGAAATTTTCCCAATGGACCCTGCAATTACTAACGGCCACTGAGTGGTACTTGCAAATTTCACTTTGATACAGCCTGGAAAGCTGAGCATGGAAGTGGTCCCTAGTCCTCAGCTAACATCTTAATGTTACCATTCATGCAAGTCTTCCAGTAAAAACACCCTGTTTCTTCAAGGGAAAAGGAATATGAAAAATATTGCTGGCCTTACATGGACATTTACTCTCCCTGTGCTCCAACTGAATTAAAACCACCAATTACACCTCTAGTTGTGTGGCAACACCTACACTGTGTTTCCAATTAACTTTGTAAGTTTTTAATCAGTGACAAATGCATTTTGGTAAATTCAATTTGCCTTTTATTGCAGCACCTATAAAATGTCTTGCAGCATTCCGGAACTTTGTGAAGGTTTTACTTGCTACTGACATAACGCAGCTGTCGGACCTACAACAAAGGCTAAGGTTTATGAGCAACTTGAATTAGGATGTAGGTTAAGCAATTAAAGTTCAAGGAGGGGGAGGGGGAAATGGTTTCCCAAAATTTGCACTTGCCAATTTAAGAAAGCACGCCAAAAATATGTTCTACACTAGGATGGGAGAAGCTAAAGCAGCTAAGGAGACCATACTCAGCTTTAAAGTTACTATTTTGAGAGAGTTCCATATGTGAAAGGTCACACAGATTTCATTAATAAATCCTCTCTGCTGTTTGTTTTCTTTTTTAATCAAACTCAAATGCATCCTGTTAAAGGGGTGAGTGATTAGATCATAAATCTGGATGTCCTTGAAGATGATGAAGAAAATGCTTATCTGTAAAGCAATCATCATACTGCCATTTGTATCATTTACACATTTTTACACGTGCTGGGAAAATGGTTTAATTTTAAATAATTTTCTTGAATTTTTAGGTAAGAAAAAAATTTGCAGAATTTATGGTTAAAAGAGCAACTAGATTACTTGTGATATATGGAAAGAACCCATTACATCTAATCTTCTGTATCTAAATTCAGGGCATTAAAACAATCAACATTCTTAATAAACATAAATTAATATTTCATCTTAGTAAAACTCAACTCTCAGTACATTCACTTCTGGTTCCAGTTATACTATACAATTCTCCTAAATTCAACAGCTCTGAAATTAGTCAGTTTTAATGGGGCCTGAGTATAAATTTGCTTTGCTGGGTTTAATTTGGACTGGTAGAGGCAATTCAAATGAAGTTATTAACTGTATTTTTGTTATATAAATGCATGGAAATCTTTGTTCTGTGGGGCCCAGACAGAACATATTGTGCTAAATTTCTCATTTCCTCTTTTTTTTTTCTATTTTTTCTTTTTTATCTTGATTTTTCCTTTGTTTGCAAAGTATTTTTATCAGTACTTCTGGCAGTATATTGTTCTGTTGTAAGCATAATTGGGATATTGCTGCAACTTCTCCTGTGTGCATTTGGATCTTACAGTTGATTTGTCACTTTGCCTGAACCCAACTGTGGACATGACTCTGGCCAGCACCAGCAGCATATTTAGCTATTGTAGTGCTAGCAGGAATTTGGAAAATGAATGTCTCTTTGGAACTTTATTAAAGCAATGGATGTGGAAAATAATTCTTTTGGACTTATAAACATTCTTACAAAAGGAATGAGATATGGAGCAATATTTTGAGGTGGGTAAACACATGATGCAATTTTTTAGCTGACTGCATGACCTGCTTTTACTTTAACATAAACCCCATCTAGACTGATTAAATGGAAACATTTTGATTTCTGGAGACTTGATCCACAGAGGTAAAATTACAAGGTAAGTCTGGAACTGATGTTAGTGCCAAAATGTGGCCCTGTGGGATTTAGCACAGTGCACGTTATCTGATGACAGTGGATGTGTTGCATTATTTACTGAATAGAATGTCCACTCTGCAAAGATTTATGTGTTTGTTTAACTTTGTTCTGTCTGGTTAATTACTCACAGTCACAAAAGACCCTTACTTGTATAGAGTGAAACATCAATGTGTTTTATTCTCAAAATATTTTTTAAATTACTTGTTTAATTGCTTACTAGTTGAAAAGGCGATATAGTAAAAGCTTATTGTACCTACCTAAGGTCTAAAGTTTCTAAATTATATTTTCCCTGCAGATCTCAGTGAGCAGAGGGAGCAACAGCATCATTTTAAAATCTGTATGGATGCACTCCTATGCTCCTAACTTTACTTCACACCATTTTCTTAACTGACATTTATAAACATTATTTTTATTTGGTTTGTTGTAGACCCTGCAATCCTCTCCTCATAAATGCAAACGCTAACTTAAATTGAGTTCAGCAAGCAGTTTTGAGCTGCATGCAGAGAAGATTAAAAGAAATAGTACAAAATCCTCTCCTGGGAAAGATCAAATGGCTACTGAAATGAAAGCAGCCTAAAACTGTAGGGTTTAGCCCAGAATGGGGGAGGGGATTTGGGCATTTAGCTATAATTAACACCTTCTACTTACACTCTCCAGTGTTTCAAATGGATTGTTTTTTATTATAGGTAGCTGCTCACAAACTTGAAATCACTTTATTTAAAAAAAAATAGCATCAGAAAAAAATATTAGCAACTAATAAAGCTAAATTCAGACAATCACTCTTCAAGCAATGGTTCTGTAATCCTCAGACTTCTATAGTCAGCCATAAAGTCATCAAGCATTAGTTACATATAAAGAGACACTATTTCAGTGTGAATATGTGATCACAGAGAAAAATCACACTTTTTTCTGCTTTCTGCAGAACTTGCACTGAAATTTTGCTTGGGTGAGCACTGTATTAGTTTATTTGAAGCTTGAGATCAGCAACTTTATCCAGGATAAATGTCTTAAGTATTCTTGATGCTATTTCTTCAATCCCCCTTTGTTTCTGCCAGTGTTGCTTAAAAGTATCTCAGACAGGTACCTAGAACATTTTAAATGAAGATATTGTAGCTCTTCTTTTTTCAGTTTGTCTTGATAGATAAAGTGCCCAAAGAAACAGAAAAGCTGACAAAGCTTCCTAACTAGGCTTTCAGAGACCTTGCTCAGTGTTTTTGGTATGTTGCATACTGGAATCTGAAATATAACTTATTGTCTCTCCCTTTCTTCTATCATGAGTCAATCATTGTCAGGTCATTGCCTACTGATCATTCAGTCCCTCAGTCTGGTGCCCGAAAAGTACTTGTTTTTCCAGAAAATAACTATGTTGCTGTCTTGCATCAGCTGATCTTAAAGTAAGATTTTCTGGCTTTCTGAATTTTGATTTACATGTTGCTACTACCACAGTCCTTTGGCATTTATAAATTCATATCCTGTGTAGGTTCATATCCTGCCCTTGTAATGCTTTGCAGGCTGTTAGCATACTTCTTCAACTGGTGGAGATAAACGCTGGTAGTACATCGTAAAAATAAATTCTGGTTCACATATGTATTAAAGAAAATATAATGTATATATTCTGAAATAACAAGACAGTGGAATTTGTTTTGGAATTCTTCTGTAACTGTAAAAGTGCCTCAAAATCATCACCTCTCCTTTGCCCTCTCCTGCTGAGCTGTACAAGGAACCCGAGAAGTGTGAACAGAGTGCAGATGTGCCCTGCTGAGTCCTCTGTTCACCACGGATCTACCCCTGAGCAACATACCTGGTGATTCTGATAAATTTATGCACACAACCTTGTTATAAGATTAGCAGTGTTTTCTCTGTGTGAGGCCAAGACCCCCAATACCAGGAGTTTTGGTACAGTGGGTAGGGAGATGACAGATAGCACTTATTGATGTCAGTGATCCATTTTAGTGCATACTGAATTATTTTGGTGTTTAAGAAATAAGCTGATAAAACTAAGATTGTAACATTGGTTCCTTTCTTCTGTGGCTGAAGTCTATGAGATAGGAAGATTTGTTTCCAGGTTTTTTGTTTTGTTCCTAAAGAAAGACTGTATTGACAATAAACTTATTAGAAGTAATTTCTTCTGCAGATAAGGTTAATGCTTTTGAGCTTGCTCTTCCATGCCTAGGGGGTGTAACACATATGGTAAGTAACAATAAAATACTGATCTGACTGTACAACTTTATGTAAGGCATGTGTGACTAAAACCTGAGCAATAAAATTTCCTTTCCTGCTCAGACAGAATTGTATATGCCTGTCATATTTTATTGGCTGTTAAATGGCACATGCACTTATGGATCACAACTGAAACCAGACAGCCTACGGTATCATTGCATATTTGTCATCTTCAATGAAAACATTGCAGCAGATTTCTGTATACTTGGGCAAATTAAGCTACAGGAAAGTAAACAATCATGTTGCTTATGAATATGTATGCACTTAAAGCAAGTGGGAACTTTAACTGTTCAGTACTAGTGGCAAAAAATGTGACACATGCAGTGATCAGAAAGCAACATTGTAAAGCAATATTTTTTTTAAGATAAATGGACACCTTATGCAGACAAAACCAGCTTATAGATCCAACAAATTAGACTCATTTTAGCTGCATTAGTAAATACCATGTAATTCATTAACATCCAGTGATTAGAGCTATATGAAAGAGATACACAGAACTTCAGTTACTGACTTAATATCAGTATCACTGTGAATAGTGTTCCTCATCCTTCTGGATTCTGAGATCATTGGTTCCTTTCCTACATGGTAGACAATTCTGGCAAATTATAAAAACTATTAAAAAAATTCAAGAGGAATCACATATAACAAAATTTTTAAATTAGATTGTGTTAAATATGCTGTGAAATTATACTTTAAATTCCTTTTCATGGAATCCAACAGCAAAAATTAATGTCAGTGAGTTTAATGTTAGTCATTAATATGAATACACATAAATTAATAATATCACATGCTGCAAACCAAACTGCACTATTGTACTGTGTGATAAACAGAAGAAATTATACAGTTACACTTGTAATCCATCCTCTGCCCTTTCTTGAAAGTGGCTACAATTATATTTGTTTAACAACAAATAAAGCCTTATCACTTTTGTGTAGTCTGCATGGCAGCATAGCCCACTGAATAAGCTGTTTGGACACAGCAACACTGACCTTTATCAGAAATACTTTGGGGCAGGAAATATAGGAAATTTCTTTCTTTGCAGGTATTAAGAAAAATCTATGGTCAATGCCCAGCCCTACCTCAACCAAATAAGTAACCAGGAGAGGACCAGGCAGATCTGGATTCTGAAGAGTGGTGTGACACTATTTTAAAGCCTCCAAAGGTAAGAAGGTTTAATTTTTTTCATATTCTTGACACCAATACCTAAGAAGGGACTCCAGAGTGACAGTGACATGTTAGGAAAATGAGAGTGGATAGGTGAAATTTTGGTGACTACATTTAATTTGCTTACCCAACACTGTGAACATTTCAGATAGCATGTGTCCACCTCCCGCCTGTCAGGCATTCTAACCAGATCTCTGGCAGGTCAGGTAGGCTGAGATCAACCTGCAGTAATGCTTCCTTAGGCACTGTCTCCTACAGTGAAGCAAGTGATACCAGTGATGGAGAACCCAGAGCAATTCTGACATCCCTCAATTCTCTTCCTGCAAGAGCACCAGCAAAACCCTTGATCTTTGTAATACGAAGTCTCCATAACTACCATTCCCTCCATTATTGCTGGTTTACATTCATCAGAAATAATGTAATAAAATCAGGATGATGATGTTAGTTAGGCTTTCTGTTTTAGATGGCTGGTTTTAGAATGAGCTGAACTGACATAATCCTGGGTAGGGACTGAGCTGCTGGGTTTGTCTTGGCTGTGTTTATAAGCACATCAGGTTTGTAGTCAGAGTGTCTTCCATTAGAGGTGCTGATAAGGTTGAAGGAAGACAGAGTTCATGTGCACAGCATTGTCATCTAGTCTACAATGTCTTTGTTAGGATGATATTTGTGGGACGTATTGATTGGTTTAACTCAAATTCCTTGCTATTAAATGCTTTTGCTCTTTTGAGAAAATATGGGAGAATGAGTTTAAGTGACAATAGTATAGGTGTTCATTTTGGTGAAGATGATTACTGAAATGGGCAAAATGTCAAAGCCAGCTAAAATATTCACTGGCGTATTATGACTCAATTAGTAGTTGTGTAACAGAGGCTCTTCCTACTGCTTTCCCCAGCAGAAATGTTCAAGCCTAGAGCTGTAGAGAAGGGCTACACTTTAAATTCAATCTCCCCTTACATGTTTTTTTCACATGTGAATGTTAATGTGAAGGTTTTAACCTGTGAATTTCCATTTTTTTTGCTAGATTGGTTGCATGAAAATGCTAAAACAGTCTGCTGAGGACTGATGTAATGATTCTGACACTTTTAAACACTGTCTTAAAGTAAACTGCAACAACTGACAATTTTGAAATGCATTCCATCATCTTTCAAAATCTTAGGTTTTGGGTAACTATTGTTTTCATATTTGAAATATGTCTTCCCACAGAACTGAAGTTTAAGTTGCAAAATCAGAAACAGAGTTTGCTGAACATTTTTGAAGCTTGATTTTAGCTTATGAGATGTGATGGCCATGGTCTCTGTAATCAGGTCTCTGATCTTATTCCAAATACCACTTGTATGCCATGTATTTTTCACATAGCTGTAAACTTGATGCTACTCTTTTAATTGGGGTACACAAGAGTTTATTTTGAAGAAAATAGGAATATTTAAACATATTCGAGGATCACTCCTACCCTCAGGCATTTCTCCTTGGTTCCTGCTGATAGCACTATTTTCAAGGTGTTTGCCGAGAGAATTTGGCTGATGGAGTGGATTAAACCCCCACGGTTGGTGCAGCTCAGTCACTGCTGCTCCCTCTGCTGGTGGTGAGAGATGAAATTACAATCAACATCAACTGTTCCAGAACAGAAAATAAAATATTCACAGTTTATATGTGTAAATCAGCTCATATCCACAATTTTTGTGTTAAACTGAGCTCTTTTTTTTATCTGACATGTTCCGTGTGGTATACCTACTGCAATTTCATGTATTTTCAACCACGATTCTTTTTATAAAATGCTGAATTATCTCACGTAAAAAAAAAATCCTTATTTCAAAGCAGTCACTAGATAAAAATCAGCATGCAAGCTAGCATCCAGAATGGATTCTGCCCAAAACTGTGTGAATGTATGGCCAGTACCCTGTTGCCAACAGAAATAGATCAGAAGTGCAGTAACTGAAACATTAAGCAGCTTACTCAGGAGATGCATCTGAAAAGTATTCACATGATTTCCCAGCCAAGCCACTCCACACCTTCTACTAAATCTTTGTTTAACACCATGTGTATGAGACGTATTCTTATTTTCATAATATGAACATGGTAAAGGGCTAAAGGACTGAATTGCAGTAAATTGATAATGCTTTAAACTAAAATTCTCATCCAAGGCAAATGGATGCAATGTCATATTATTTTAGAATTTAATCTGTGTACCCAGCTTTCACTCACTGCTACAGATGTTGCACATGTGCATCTGTAAGAAGAATCTGAGCCTGCCATTAGTGCTTAGCACACAGCTTGTGCCTTCACACAAGCAGGGAAGCACATGTTGCCAGTGTTGATCATTCAGACACAAGGCTTGTATAGTTCCTACACGTTATTCCCTGAAGGACATAAATACCAACAGACAAATGGCTTCAAGTCGCAAGAAAATGTGTCTCCCCTCTTACTTTTCATTTCTGTGAATAAGGGGGCTTTCAAGGAAATGCAATAGTACTGCTAAAACTAAAGATCCAAGTCTACTTAAGGCACCTTAGTGAAATGGGTTTGTTGGTCTCACATCAGTGGATATTGCAAAAACATTTAAACTCAGCTGATAGTCTTATTTAAGCTGAGCTTTCTGGACTGAAATAATAGGGAGATCTACATAACTAAATTACTTATTCACCTCAAGAGATATTTTTGCCTTTGAGGGTATACTTGGGAGCAGTGACATGATAATAAGAGTGCTGACTACACGTTTGCATGCAGGTGCACAAGGAGCCAGGGTTAGATTAGTGATCTGAGCTACTAACATTAAAATAAAGTTTTATGATAAATACAGAAAAGCTTTCCAATTACTCAGAATTCTTACATTGGCTGTCCAGAAAAAAAAAACAAAACAACAAAACAACAAAACACCACCAGTGGCAGCAACAGCATGTTTAAGAGGAATGAAATGAAAACTGTAGATCCAATTTCTGGACTTAGTCTCTTATAGGAGTGAGTTACTATAATCTAATTCCAATGCATGTTTCCATGTGGGCACCCAAGGGATCATCCAAGGAAGCACCACATTTTCACAGTCTTAGAGGAATGACAGACATTCAAGGAAGAAAGCTAAGTTTAAATGAGGTTAAAAATGAACATTACTTGACATGTTTTACCAGATGAAAATATTTATTCAAGACCACCATCCCCATATCCATTTTAAAGAAAAATAAAACTTAAGGACTTTCAGTTTTTCTACACACTATTTATGGGTGGAATAAAGGACACTCCTGCTCAGTTTGATTTCTTCAGAAATAGAAAGAAAGTCAGGATAGTATGAATATTATTTTTTTCCTAATGCACTCTGGACTAAGACACTCCTCTACTGCAATTCCTTCTAGGTAGAGGTTGTGTTTTTCTCAATCCATTATTTTATCTCACCAGGCAAGAAATTTCCATAGCATGTTTAAAAAGCCAAGAAAAAAAGCTCCCCCAAAACTCTTCATGTCATGCAGCTTAATTCCTTGGACTCTTAACCTTCGCAGACATAAAATTAGTATTTTGCACAGTTCTTGAACAGCAAAATTACTCAGAAGTAGATTGAAGTTTATGATATGCAGAAATGTGAGTTATTAACAGAGAACCTATTCTAGGACTGGGAGGTACCGGATATTTTGCACTCCAAGAATGATGTTTCTGAAGATGAATCCTTAAGGCTGAAAATGTTCCAGCTGTAATCCTACTGAGTAATGCTTCCTGAGTGAAGTCATGGCATTTCTTCTGGGAATAATTCAGCCTTGGAACTTGGTCATTTTACTATTTTAGATTAGATGAGCCAATTTCTTTAACACAATTCTGCTATGACTGCTGTTTACTTTTTTCCAAACTTTTGGTATCTCGTTATCTCTGGCATTTACTAAATGGAGTTAAAAACAAATTTTATGCTTACTCTGTGTCAAGTTATCATGGGAACACAAAGGAAAAATGAGATAAAAACTCAAGGATGTAGACTCTGTGAAGAAAAAATAGTTGCATTCAATTGAAAAGGGAAGGCTGGCTCTTTCTACCTCCAGCAGAAAGGTTAGCTTGCCTTGGCAGTGCTTCCCTCATACTGCTGGGCAGGGGAAGGCAGCACCTGTACGTGCTGCACTATGACAAGTCTCCCTGCACACACCATGCCTGGCTGTGCTCACATCCTGCGTGGCTGGGGGCTGCCTGTGTCAACAGCAGCACTCTTACCACACACGATGGAGACTAATTGCTCAAAATGAAGAAAAACTTGGCTTCCCCCTAGGCCAGCACTTGGTCCAAATTTAGCAATTGCTTTAGAAATCTAGACATTAAATGCAAGATGACTCTGTTGTATGATACACAGTTTAACAACTTCAGCTTTTTCCATGCTGCATGGATACATTTGGTGAAGATTTTTAAACACCAACAGCTTCTGCTAAGCATTAAAAATGAAAAGCATAATATAACAGGTGCAAAAGCAGTTATTTAATGTTCTTGTGCTTTCCTCATGAATTAGGTGGATACAACATACTCCAAGAGGATAAACTGCCGGTTTAATATACCAGTCTGATTTCCTGTTAGGAGCTCTGAATCAGTGATACTTACGTAGCTACTAATTTTTCTTTACATTGTTTCTTCAGAGAAAGATGAATTTTCTTTGCCAAAGTTCTCTCAGCTATAATTTGGGTTTCTGTTTCTCAAAAAAGCCTTCTGTATTAAATCAGATGTAAATGTCCTGTTAAGCTATCTCTGAATGCTACCAAAAGATAAAAAGATAGTAGGTAACATGGAAGATTCTTTTATATTAGACTCATCAGTCTACTTCCACTAATAGCTAAAGTATAACATAGTATTATCTCCTTTTTCTTGTTTGTTTGCTTGTGGTGTTTTGTTTTTTCATTCTACCAGTCTACTTGCCTTATGTGATTCAAAGGATGCCTTACTGATAAACAGAGAAATGAACTATGAGATGCTCTTCAGCAGTTACAGACAGCCAAAGGGGAGGTCTTTTCCATGATTTGAAATAGAAAAGTGTAATAGAAATAGTGTGTTTAATGTTACTTAGTAAGTAAGTATGTGTCTTCCCAGACCAAAATCTGCAGTAACAGAGAGAACAGTTTGCTTCATCCTTGCAGCTGTGCAATCAAGTGTAGTGCTTTTCCCAGTCTAGTTTTCACTGATTGACTCACAGGGGGTTTCCACTGTTTCCTATTTACAGAAAAGTCTACTGTTTTTTAATTTTCAGTTTCAAACTAATTTAACAGTTCCTCTCTTTCATTATAGTCCATCATTGAACTTCAAGGGGAAAAAAAATTAAAATAAGCAGGGAAGAAGAAAAAAAAAAGAACTATTAGTAAACAATTTTGGCATTATAGTTTTCTATAAACCTGCAGATTCTCTGCAGCTCCAATAATTATTTTGCTTACATTTCACATTTTTCAGTTAAACATTCAGTGCTTCCTGGGTTTACTACTCTATCTTTAAAAGTCTCTGAATGTTTTTCCCGAATAGACATTTCTGAACTCAGATGTCTCATACTCATAGAATTAATAGAATAAAAAATAAATTTGATTATGTAGGAACCACACAACTGTCCCAGATCTCCTTTCAGAAGCAAAAGAAAGAGTTGGTCCTAAACAGATTGTAACTGAAGTAAAAACATATGAAGAGTGTGGAAGGCAAAGAAAGCCAAGTGACTGCTACCTGCACTTCAATGAGATTGCCAAGTCAGTCTGATTTTTCAGTCTATTTTCTCAAGTATGGATTATCCTTTAAAAAATATTTCAAGGCTGGCAACTGAAGACATAGAAAGAAATTTTAATATTACAGAGTAGCCACCAATTCCTTGAAATTCAGTATTGTAGAGAAGGAACTCACTAGGATACATAGAAGCTAAAATCTGTTACCCAGGAATAAGATTACAGTGCCCTATAGGCACTCCCTAGAATCTAGTTAAAGAAAAATAATTAGCCTATTGCTAAAATTGATGGAGTGTACAGACTAAGGGAGAATAGTCCTGGATGGCTATTATTTAATTTATTTTTTCCTAATACTGTACAGAAATATTTTTAAATATATATTCTAATAAATGCAACAAAGACACTTTAACGTACATTTCACTATATGTTCTAATGACATAAATATATAAACATACCTATAGTTTTCTAGTCATCTTGGATCACACATAAAAATCACTTTCAAAATTAAAATCAAAATCTCACTTAGGAATTTCACTGTCTTTGAAAACTATTAAGAATACTCATGAGTCACATCCACAGCTTGCTTCTAGCACAGAGCTATAATGTAAAGGAAGTTTCTTTTACTCTGTAGGGATTTATTCTCCCTTGAAGCCTGGATGAAATGGTTCCAATGCTACCTGAAGGATCAGTAGAGGATAGCACTTCAATTACAAGAAAGAACTTGGGCCAAAAAGGAGCTCTTGGTAATTCTCACAGCGCTCATTACCTTTGGCTTTCTGCCTCAACAACTGGCATGTACCATACCAGGTGTATAAATGTTCTGCGTGGTTGTTGCGTATTCTCCACACTCGACCTCACTTGGCAGAGCTCTCCTCCTCTGCTGCCTTTCACCTTGGGAAATCATTATATCTTTACATTTATGTAAGGCTGATCCAAACCACTTCTGAATTACAAGCCTTTAAATGGCACCCTCTTTGCAAAGGTGTGAGTGGCCCCACAAGGGACAACAAAAAATTCCTTGCCCAGAATCCAGATTTCTGAGCTGTGCTTGCCTTGATTTTTATAGTAAGAATTCTTTATCAGAAGTGGTGCAGCTGAAAACAAACACCAATGAGTGCTTTCCAATTCACTCTTTATATGAGCTCATAAAAATGACCTTTGTGAGAATTTGCCAGGGAAAAATGTTTCTATCTATAAGGTGTACAGATCTGGAGATGTCAAGAACATAAACTCAACATTCTGGTTGTGCATCTGGCTTATATTAGTCAGTAGTATATGATGTGATAGTATAACAGAAGTAAAGAGCGTATGGGGGGATTCGAATGCTCAGTTACCACATCTGTCTCTCTGCACTATCATCATTAGAGTGTTTAGATGCAATTTATCTCCCTTTCCATTTGGAAGATTCATGTTCCGTCCGATGAACTGGGCATCAGCCCAACCCTGATGGGTTGTGTCCACAGGGGAACACCTTCACTTTGACACCTGCTAGTAGCCATCATCTGCCCAGCAAGCTCTGCTTGGCTTGTTTATGTTTGCAATATTTAGCCAACAAAGGAAGGAACCAGTGTTTGTCTGATATGGAAACAGGAGAGGAAACTAGGGGAACAAAAGATAAAGGTATGTCCACTCTTCCACAGCTGACAGATTTACAACTCTGACATACCAAAATCAACAAAGCTGGGCTCTGCTTTTAACTCATTATAAGTAGAGAAGAATGATGCTGCTGGGTTAAAGGCTATTGGCTAAAGCACAAGAGACGAAGAGTGAGTCATTGACAATGGCCACAGTCTGACAGTGGACAAATCAACCTCTCCATTCCAAAGCTACTGAAGAACTTGAGTACTTAGATTTCATGTTCTTTAGTGCTGGGATCAACTTTTACTATGTTTTTGCCAGTATCCAGTACCCTGAGGTTCTGACCTCAATGAGGTCATCTGGTTATAACCATAATGCAAACCCTGCTATCACTCAGGCCTAGATCTTACTAAAAAAACCTGCATGTAGAAAGGAACTGAGGAAAAATACCTAGGTGGAGGACAGAGAATTTTTCCTTTGGGTCAAAATTTCTTTTATGTTAGAACCAAATTGCTTATTGCTAATTAAGGCATAATGTGGAAAATCAGAGCTGGAGTAATTCCCTTTGTCCAGCTCCCTGGCATTGATGACAAAATCAAAAAGCTAAGTGATCAGAAGGTTCAGGGTATTGTTGTAGTGCATGTTGTTATATCTGAAAACTTCTGGATATGGTTGTTGTTAAAACATGCTTTCACAAGGAAGGTACAAGGTTCCCTATTTTCTCAGCCTTCTATTAGGGAGGAGAATGTAGGAGGGTGTGCACTTCTGCTGAGTCCCATCTTATCGGGATGTGTAAGTGGGTGTGATTCCTGCAGTGTGTATAGGAGTTATCATGCGAGATTTAATCTAGAAGCTGGCCTGTGCAGGCTGTGATGACACATCCAGCTGCAGCATACACAGATGTTAGATACAAAAAAAAGTCTAATTTGAATCAGGAGATCTGGGTTCTGTTAGTGACTCTGCCATATATTTCCTGTATTAGGCAAAGTATTCAGAGCCTGATCCAGACTCCATTTAATTCCACAGCACCCCTTTCTCTGGCAGTACTCTGAGCTGGATTAGACTCCTAGTTTATCACTTTCCCAGGCTCTCCATATTCCTCAGAGGTATAATCTTACCTTCTCAGTCCAGAGGTGTCTGATATAGCTTAAACCATTTGCCTCTAAAGTGATTTGCTGCTTAGGCATAGCATAAATATGCAATTGAATTAAATCCTCAATTCAGCAGAAGCCTAAACTTTTAATAAGCTTCAGTCAAGTAAACACATACTGGAGAATTTCGGGTTCTGTGTCATTGGGTGTCTGTACATACTCTTAAAAATTCAAGAAGGTAAATTAGTTCACTGGAACTACTGGGGCATACGTCGAAGTACCTTGTTCAAGGCCCTATTATCTATCATTAGCCATAGTCATGTACTTAGAGTTAAGTATATCCTTAAGTGTATTGCTCAATTCATCCTTAAAAGAATAATACTGATACGCTTTCTAGCACAGAAAACACATTTGAGCCTAGAAAATACTAAAAGTAAACTACCTTTGATAATATGAAATGTCACAAATAATTAGTTTAAACTTTTTAATAAATCTAAAGAAACAAAGAAAATGTAAGGTCATGTAGCCCATACTAATTTCCAGGAATCTTGGTTACATTATAACCCTTCACTTCTACGTAACTCTGAAATCACAATACGGATGTGTATTTTGAAGTAATTGTGTTGGTGGTCCCTTCGTTCTTTCTGAACTTCTAACAGTTAGCTAAGCAAACACACATGACTGATTAAAAGAAGAAAGGGAACTATTTTTACAGGGACCATTAAACTTTAACTGCCATCTGGCAGGGAATGATTAGAGAAGATCAAAATTAAGGCAGTCAACACAAATACTGTGTGGATACCTCAGGGAGTTAATGTGGATAGAAGACGGTGGACTTGTGGCTCTGTTAACAGACAGACAGAGGAGGAAGTGGTGAACACATCCTTTATGACTGCTGCCCTAATGGCCACATTCACAGCAACAGAAGCAGAGAAAGAAGAAATCAAAACCACCTGGGAATAATCAGACGTTTGCTGTCATAAAAAAAGAAAGTTAAAGGATTATACAAGAGCCACACCATTCTTGTTCCCCAACAAGCCAGGAAGGAAAATTTTATTGTGGAGGTGTGTTGCAGTTGGCAGGTTATCTACTATCTTTACATAGGCATTTAAAATAGGGTCAGTAATAAATCTTTTAATTGAAAGGCTTTACACAACACAGACCTGTGGTTGATCTAACTGAACACTGGATGTCACTATTTATACACACTATTAGTCATTTTAGAGACACTAAAAACACAGTCCAGCTATGAATGGGACCAATCCAGACAAGGTTGTCTGGGTTTTTTTAAAATCAGCTATCTTTAATTATTGTAAGATTAAATTATTCTTAATTATCCTAGAGATGGCAGTTTCCATGAGCCAAAGCTTCCAAGCTGCCTAGATATGCATCGGTCATTTTTTACAACTACTCAACTGTGTACCCCAGCAATGCTGCTGGTAGATATTCCTTAACAAGCAGACCATGACTGACTTCATATTTTAGGAGAAAAAATTGAGATTTGTATAGAGAGATAATGGACCGGCTGTTCACTGCAACATCTCAGAGCTGAGGCTCTGACCAGGCAGCCTTGTAACTTTGCTGTTATGACTGGTAAGAAACAATCAAAATACAACTCACCCAAAAGTGCAACAGCCCTCCCATGAGGCAGCTCCTGGTCTGACTGTTCTGGAGGAGAACCTTCTTTTCACCCCCCATGAGCTTTTGGGTTGGAAAACCCCTGTTCTCCCAAGCACATGCCTTAAAGTTTTTCATTTCATGGCACTAATAACATACACCTCTTCTCCCACTCTGCTGCCCTTACCTGAGGGTGCTTTTTCAGGTATACAATTATTATGAGGGAGCACTTCTAGGAGACTCATCTTCCTTTATCTTTAGAGAAGAGAAGAAAAAGAAAAACAAGGTATCTCTGAGTCCGCATGGTATGGAAAAGCCCACAAGGTCAGGTTAGCTGCTAAAAAGACTAAGGGCAGAGGACAGGTGAGAGGATGTGAAGCTTAGTTACAATTGATAAGTAATGTACTGTGAAATGAGGCTTATTTTTTGTTTCTTGAGCTCAATACAGAATTTTGAAGTTATCAATAGCATAGGAAAGCACATTAAGTACGCTTCAAAGCCTGTGAAATCTTGTCAACTGTATCCAATTCATAAATATGCTAAACAACAAAATGATGAGAAATTTAAAACACATTACTACTCTGAAATGTACAGCCAGTAGAAATGCTTGGTTATTTTAGACCTTGATTCCCAACAGAATTTTTCAATATACTCATGTGTCTACTCGTTGCTCTGCATCCTTGAAATGCTAGGACTCTAAAAAAGGTAGAAGTAGAAGTAGAGACTCTTCTGCACATTCTTAGATTCAACACTTTTTTAGGAAGAGGTAAAATCCAACTAAAAACAGTGTCAGGTGGCTTTTGCTAGTAAAGAGAACAACAGAAAATACCTTTCCTGATTTGAAAAAATACATTTCTATGACCAACATGTGAACCAAGACCTTTCTAGTGCTATTCAGCCAAAACACTATGGATGTCAAGAGGGTTGTGTTTCTTGGTTTATTTTCCACAGATCCTGCCTGCACAATGGAATATCTAAGAGTAAGAAATTATGACTGGAAGTACACGGCTGGAAATTCTCTACCCTTAATCCTATTTTATTCCAAATAGTATTTTCTGAGATATATGGTAGGGAAAATATTCTTTTGTTTAACTGCAAAGTTATATTTTAAAATTTGAGCATAGCAGGCTGTTTTGCTGAGGCTTGTGATGAGGTTTTGCTCTTCCTTCAGCTATTTCTAGCCTTTATATAGTACAGTGTAATTCTGCTAACACAAGTAATCTGTTCAGGGGGCAAAACAGGAGTCAAGATACAACATACTAATATGATACTAATGTGATATGGACAATATATCAATACAATATAATGTATCTTATATAGAGCATTACATAGACTAGTAACTTTACTAGGCAGCATGAATGTTGTTGCACATATGTGCCATTTTACAAATGGGTGGGGGCAGAATATGCCTTACACAAAAATCTGTTGAGAACCTGGAAAGGAAAAAGCTGTGGTGCAAAAGAAGCTCTAACATTCTCTCCTCAGAATATACTACAGACACAAAGCAGTAAAAAGAGACCTGAAAAAAGCAGCACAGCTCTGGTAAACTTCTGCAGTTTGTTGTCCCAGCTTTGATGCAGTAACCTGTTAAGACTGCTCAGAGTATATAACAGCCTATGGCTCACTCCTGTGAACAAGGTGCAGAGCATTCATTCTCCACATGCAAAATTCCAAGCACTGAGCCAAACTGCAAGAGAAATACAGTAGACATTTGTTGATTTTTTTTTTTTTTAATAATACCCACAAGCATCTACAGATGTGATCCCATGTAATGAAGCATGTGGCCTTAAGCTGGAATTATTTGCAAACAGCAGGATCTCCTGGCAAAAGAGACGGCACTTGCTGTGCTATGAAAGCTGTCCCTCTAAAACCATGCTTGGTTAGCACCTATGCCCTGTTGAAATTGGCATAGATAATTCTGAGTGGGAATAATGCCAGCACGACAGATGGGAATGAATACAGGCATGCCAGAGAACCAGGATGTTCACTGAGTCTGAGTACTAGGGACAGACTCCTTTCCAAGAATTCAGAAATGGCAGGCTGTCCAGTTTCTCTGCTTTAGGTATGAAATGTGAGAATATATGATCTCTTTTGTAACTATGAGCAAAATCAATGATAGTAATTTAAAAATAGCTCATCAGAGCCATGCAAAGCATGACAGTAGGCAACTGGATTACAGCAATTTTTTCTCTGGATTCAGACTGGCACCAGGTCCTGGAGGGCAGAACCTGTGCACAGGAGTCAGAAGGATTCCACAGGTTTTCTGCTAACTGGTTCAGGCTGAAAAGCTTTTAGATGATAATGAATATTGTTCATTTGTACACTGCCTTTCAAGCTGTGAGCCTAAAGCAATTTGCAGAGGTATGAGAATCTTAACTCATAGCTGGGAGGTGTGTCATTTACAATTAAGCAGATGAATCTTGCATGTATTCATGTGTTATAGGGCCATTTCCCCTCCAACCAGGGATCATCAGCTGGAAGTAGAGACTCTGAAGGAGGTGGAGGAAGGCAAAATCTTTCTGCCACAGTCCAGTGTACCCTGCTTTTGCTCTTTGCGTGACACAAATAGCCATAACAGATCAGTTATCCAAAACACTAATTTAATCTCCAAAAGATTTACTAATTCCTGTGGGGTTTTCTTGAGCACTGAACAGCAACATTTCCTATTTCTCTTTTCATATTATGAGTGGCCAAAATGTATGACCCAAAAACACTTGTCTAGGATCATTTATATAATTCTGGGAAACAAGAAAAACAACAAATCTAAGAAAAAATGCTTAGGTATTTCTGTTTAAAAACTAAGAATCTGATGTTGCAATTTCCTCTGCACAAAAAGCCTGTATTTCCAGAAGAGCCCATATGAAAACATTCCTCCATTTTTGATTTCTTCAACTTCAGCTATGAAAATTGGATACTTCTGACAAAAAATGGCTTCAATTTGGGCAACTTGGCTAATTTGGCTGTCTGTACTGTGTATAATAAGAAGGGTGTCAAAATTGGGTTGCCTATGTTGTGTACTAACCAGCGCAGCCAATAGTGTCAGCTTACAGCTGAACTTTGTTTTTTGTTCAAAAGGTGTTTAGTACTGTTAGTTGCATAAAAAACATTGCTGAATTTCTTTTCATTCAATCCAGTAATATTTTGCAACACAGAAATTCATGTGTGTGTTATCAGTGAACTGACTGACCATTTCAGGTATCAGCTGTTCTTTGCAACCCAGCCTTGGGGAATATTATGAGTCATCAGAGTAAGAAAATTTAGTTAAATAAGTTTATGTTCTAAAGTAAAACATGAATATTCATTGTCAATGTTCTGAATTTTCTGTGCATTTATAAAAATTACTTTGATTAAACACCAGTGGATTGTTTTATTACAGCTTTTCCTCAAAAATCAATTTCAAAAAAATATTGGGCAGATACATAATAAGAATTTTTAAACACATGAGAGTTCAACCTCTGCTCAGTGTGGCAATCCTGACACACACAGCATAATAGATGTGAAGCGTAAAGTGAAACTATTCATGAACCTGGTTATATAAGTAGGGTCTGCTACACCATAGCTTATATGTGTCAAAATGGGATGTTGTCAAGAGGAAAAACATTCTGCAGAATATCCTTGTAAAGGAGAAGTTTGGAATTTAGTTTTATCATCTGCATTCTTACAAAGCATCTCTTATGATCCAGCCAATTCTGCAATTAAAACAACATTACTTATGTCAAAATTGGCCAACTACTAATAATCAGTAAGGTAAACAAGTATTAAGAGAGTGCTACCAAAAGAATTTCTACTTAAAGCAGAGCCATCTAATAATGTCTTTGTTCCTTCTTCCCAGAGCAAAAATGGTTTCAATACTCTGGAGTGTATTAATTCTGCTCTACATGTATCTTCTTTCCACAAGCCATTGCTCCAGTTCTATGAGCCTGAATGGGAAGATTCAGTCCTGAATAGGAAGATTCAACCACACAGCTGTGAATGGAAGAGGTAGAACCGGCCCAGGCTGTGAAAAACCCTGAAAACCCCTGACTTTGAAAATCAATATCAATCAATGCCCTGCAAAGTACATCATAAATCTGGATGTTCAAGAGAGCTAACCCTGAGGTAATACACCTTAAGTTTTAAAATATTTCACAAACATTAGGATAATCTCAGGAGGCCCTTGATCCAATTTTGTCCTTCGGGCCTTCCAACAATTAAGAGTTATTGGAATATATTTGTTTTCCAGACACATCTCCTCTTCAAAACAGATTTTTTTTAAAAAAAAGACTAGTGTGAGTGTGTGACATGTTTTGAGTTAATAATCCTCTGCTGGGAGATAAAACTTAACCTGAAGGAATAGGTTTCGATCTAGCAGCAGAACATTTTATTTAGGCTTTGGACAATGGGATTTCTCTTAACTAGCCAAGATTTCTCCTTCAGCAAATATAGAACATTCAGATATAGGCATTCATCTTTTATAAGTTATTAATAATAAATGTTGAATTCTGGCAAACCCTCCAGTGCAAAGCACTCCAGACATGCTCATTTATTTAGCATTTCACAGAATTGTACTTGTTGAACTGCACCAGTATGCAACTACCATCATTTGTCTGTACCTGGAGGAAAACCAACCCAGATCTATCAGGCAGGCATTCCAGTTTATGGGTACTGTGCCCAGTTGCCTTATTGCCTGCATTCTTGACAGAAATAAGGCTTAATAGCACTCTAAGAAGTCACCAGAAAAATGCCATTTGTATACAACACCCATTCTGCTGGATATTCGTGTGTGGTAACATTCAGAACCTATAGGTATAGATGTTCTCCTTCATTTCAAGATTATAAGTTAAAATTCATGTCACTGTAGGACTGATCCATTGCATGGTGAACCTAGGAAATTAGCTTCTTGGCGGTGAGGGTGCAACAGACATTGCTTTTCTTAAAATAAGGACAAAAAGACTGGGAGAAGCTTTATGGTGCCAGGAGAAGTTTTTAGAAAGCTTGGAAAATTTGGGATGACCTTTTCTCTCTCCTTTCTGGGAAAGGAGAAGGCCATACTGGTGGAACACAGCTGGTGGTCACTTGCTGTTCTTACTGACCTGACACAAACCTGGCTCAGCAGCAGGGAATTGCAAGGCCATAGGAGCTGTGGAAGAGGACTGGACTGGCTCTTCAAGCCCCCTGTACTGCTCAAACATCTGCACTCCATCTTCCTTGCCAGAGGCAAAATGGGGAGAAAACCTCCTCTGTCATCCTTGGCTACTGCACACATGCATAACACAGAGAGACAATTGGAAAACTGGGAACCTGCTCTAAAAGACTTTCAGAAATGTGGTGAGCAACTAGAAATTACACTGTCTTTAGTGCACTGATGCCCTTCCTTGGGGACCTACCAGCAGGTCAGCCATAGGATAGGAAACGGTGTGAGATTAACAAGTGTTTCTTTATGAAGATCTGCTTGAATTAAACTCAGCCTGGCCCCCAGAGATTAGTAACTGCTCTTCAAAATCCTCCTGAAAGGAACGTCTGAGTCACATTCAAAACACAGTATCAGATGTTATGCCTTAAAAGCAACAATAAACCAGTGTTTAATAGTGGTTTTGATACTGTTCACAAAAAATGGCTTGTGAATGTGTTTTTTACAAAATATTCTGTGATGGGAATTGTGACAGAAGAGAGCACTTTTCTTGTGAAAGAAGAGAGTTTCTATTTAACATGGTTTGGAATCCATGTGACTTTGTGATGTGTGTACACAGGAGGGTAATTTCCACTTTCTTCCCCATTCATGAGAGCTGGGGGAAGATTTGTTTCATGCCTGGAGGTCCAGACCTCCAGTTTCCCAAGGAGAAAGCACGTCTCTAACTGCTGTGCATCCTTCCATGAAGTGAATTTCTTCATTGCAGACACCCTGCTGGCTTCTGCACTTCCTAAGGTGAGGTACTCATCTTCAGAAATGGGATACTCTGCATGTCACTGTACAGCAGCATGTCACATTGAAGTCATTCCAACACTACAGCATTTGCCTTTGAATTATGGTTTTATTCATGGTGATGGAAATACACATTCCCACAATAGCATATGGACTGAAATTTTTTGAGTGAAGAGTTCTAACCATTAAAAAGTTTTGTCATTGATACTTATTTCTCAGTATTTGTCTATGGAAGAACCATGTGGCAGACACTTCAGATCACCTCAGTTCCCAAAAAATGTGTGTAAGCTGTGAAAAGAAAAAAACCCCAGAAAACCCAAAACAAAAAAAAAAAACCAAAAAACTGAAAAGCACCCAAAAATACTGTCTTATAACCTCTTCTGCTGGCCTTTACAGACTGACTTTTCACTGCTCTGTTACTATGAGTCTGGATGCACACTGGTTTGGTTCCTGCTGGATTGAGGCAGGGAGCAGAAAGCTGGGAAATTCAAATTGGACCATTGTCTCTCACCTTCGGACCTACAACTGATTACACCTCTCCCATACCTAAGGATCAGAAGACACTACGTTGTAGGTTATAAAAGCAACATTATGGTGAACATTTTTATGTAGCTGTAGAAAGCACCCATTGACCATGTTTGTTGGGGGGTGTTCAAGTTGCTGAAACGGAGCATGTCTCAGCTTTGTGGCATCTGTGGTTTAACCAGTGACAGCAGCATCAAGCGTCCTGTAAGTTTGCAGGAGCCATCCTGAGGCTGTTCCCATCCCTAAATGCAGCTCATGGTCCATTGGAGACCGTTTGCAGCACACTATTTTAGAATTTATTTTTATGGCACAGATTGTGTCAAAGGAAAATCCTACAACTTAATGTTTACCAGTGTTTTACTCACAACGTCGATTTTTCAGTGTCTTTAGTAGTTGGCATTAATACCACTTACAATAGCAATTGACCATTTAAATAATAATCCCGTTATCAAATGAAAAACATAAAAAGCACATGTAAGTGATTAAAACGGGAATCTCGGGAACACATGCTCAGCTCAGTGAAGATAATCCTATTTCCGTTAATCGTGATTAAAAAGGATTCTTTCGTTACTTGGGTGTGAATCTGCTCATCGTGCAGAAATGACTGATTGAACAGAGCCCTTTTGCACACAGCAGGCGTCCTCCATCCCAAGGGACGCAGCCCCTTTCCCTGCCCGAGTCCCGGGGAATGGGCGCGACACCGGTATCGACACCGCCCTTGGCAGCACCGCCCTCACAGTGGTGCCGCCCTCACGGCGGGACCGTCCCCGCGCGCGGCGGGCGCGCCGCCCCTGCGGCTGCGCGTAGAGCGGCGCGCGCGCCCCACGCCCCCCGCCACCGCCAATGGCGCCGGCACAAAGTGACCTTGGCCGCGCCCCGCCCCTTCCGCCGCCCGGCCCCGCCGCGCCTGCGCACAGCCGGCCCTGCCCGCCCGCCCGTCGGCCCGAGCGCGGCATCGCAGCGGTGAGAGCCGCGCCACTCGCGCCATCCGCGCCCATCGCCGCCCCCGCCCGCCGCCCCCTCACCCTCTCCCTCTCTCCGCAGAGACGCCGGATCGTGAGCCCCGGGACGCCGCCCGCTAAGATGTTCGCTTGCGCCAAGCTCGCCACTTCGCCCTCCCTGGTGAGTGGGGGTGCGCGGGGGGCGCCTGCGCCTCCGCACCGGCCCCGTTCCTGTCGGCGGCGGTGTCGGCGACGGCCGCGGGGCGATCTCGGGTTGAGCGGGCCTCTGAGCCCCGCGGCAGCGCCCTGGGACGAACCCGTACCGAGCGCTGCCCGCCCGAGAGCGAAGGGCGTGGGGGTGGGGGTCGGGGAGACTGCGGCAGGGCCGCGTTCTCCTTCCTGCCTCTTTGGCGCGGCCAGGGCCCTGTGCCAAGGTGAGGGGCCTTCGCACACGAGCGCCGAAGGAGGGGGAGGTCAGCGCAGCCGACAGCTCCTGGGCCTGCTGTGCTCCGTGCCTCGCTGTAGGTCAAACTCCAGCCTGTTGCTTATCCTGTGCAAGGCCGGGGTTTTTTGCCCTTGCAGAGATAAGAGATTGTCCTGCACGAAAATGCTCTCTCTGGCCTGCTGAAGGTCTCATTTTGCATGGTCCAGGCCCAGGTTTCCCCTTCAGGAAGAGCTTTGTGCAAGAGCCGGTATGACCTTAGACTGCTGGGAGCCCAAGGACACATGCAGGCCGCTTGTGAAAAAGGATTCATTCATTTGTGCTCCGCTAAATTCAAAAGTTTAGGTTACATCTGTGCATTTAACGACTTTGAAATTCATTTTGATGGCTTTTATTTGTTCATTTCAAAATGTGTTTTACTACCTTCTGGTCGGTCTGGCTTTTTTGTCGCTGTTTTGCTCTATTTTTGGTCAGCATTATGCATGTATAGGTTCAGTGAATGGTGTGGCTATTTGCAGTATATCTCCTGAAAACAGTGCTGTCAGATTGCATGGCGGTGCTTGCTTCTGTATTTTTGTTGTATATCTAGCAGTTCACAGATTGCTTAGTAGCTAATAGTCTTATTATCTTACACACTTCTGTATGGAACACCTGTGATCAAATGTTTCTTTTTTTACAGTTTTTTTCCTCCTCTTACAGATCCGTGCTGGATCAAGAGTCTTGTACAGACCAATTTCGGCGTCTGTGTTGTCTAGGCCAGAGGTCAAGAATGGAGAGGTACCTTATAAACAAAATTCTGTATCTTCCTAAATTATCTGGTGAGCCTAAATGTCCTAAACCCAGAGTTCACTTGTACTAACTCAAATACCTATAGTGTGAAACTTGCTTTAAGTCAAACACCTAATTACACTTGTTGCTGTCTTGCTGTTTCCTCTGAGAAGTCTTTCACATTTAAAGTTGATACTTTCAGGTGGAACAGGTAACATTCTGAAGTTTATGACTTACACTCTGGTCAGTCTGAAGAAGTAGACATTGGATCTAATACAACTTTTAAAACTGCATAATAACACTATCACATGGTCTTTTGTCTGATTATAATGCTTTTTCATGGTTTTTTTTTTTTTTTCCTTAGGGCAAGTCAACAGTTAATGGGGCCCAAAATACTGTCTCCCAAGTAGCACTTAGAGAATTCCAGACAAGTGCTATCAGCAGGGACATTGACACTGCTGCCAAATTCATTGGTGCTGGTGCAGCCACAGTGGGTGTGGCTGGTTCTGGTGCTGGTATTGGAACAGTCTTCGGTAGTCTAATCATTGGTTATGCCAGGTAATCAGTCTCTCCCTTTAAAAACTCTTTAATTGTATGCAGATGTATCTTGAGACAGCTGAACTGTAGAAAAGATAATGGTGCTGTAATAAATTCTGTTAATGATTACTGTTACTGATACACATGGCTGAAGAGAATCAAATGAAGCTGTACCATATTCATCAGGATGGCTCTGTTATAAAATTCAGAACTTTGTACACTCTTCCTGGAGGAGAGCCATGAAAGAAATTTCATCATTACACTTGGTCAGTTTTTCGGTCACTGAAGCCCAGTGTTGGAGCATTCAGTTCCAGAACTGAATTAAAAATGCAGCCTGTATATTTTTCCATGTAAGAGGAAAAGTCCTAAAGAAACACAATCTGAGAACTGGTAATAAGGACTGAGAGTCTGTATGCTTTAGTCTTCATAGTCAGCATCTTTGTTTAGGAATGGATTCCTGATTTTCTGACACATTCAGCTTTCCATCTCTGAATATTCAGTTATTTTAGCAAATGAGTTATCATTCCTTTTAGAAATCTGAAGGGTGCAAGGGTGAGAATTTTGTAGTAGGGATGAACTTTCAGGTAATTTTGCAACATTCCTGTAATAGAAGTAGTTCACCTGGCATCATGGAAGAGCAGAACTGATAGAGGCATAAAAGGTTTCATGTTTTTCACTACTTTTTCAATCACTTAAGTCTTACTTCTAAATAAAGATTTTTAAGCCTTATTGAAGACAAGAAAGTTAATTTTCCACTTAAACAAGTGTTTTCAGTACAGTTAATATATCAAGTTTTGAATTTGGCATGAACATGTCAATAAGAGATTGTGGAACATTGCTTCATAGTTTTATGTTTGGGATCTTCTCCTCTCACTTTTTGAAGACATATTCATTGCATTTTTGCAACAAACTGCTGCATTTTTCTTTCTGTTTTGTTTTTCTTTGCTAGTGCTAAGTGGTTTCAGTTCCTGTATTTGCCCTAAGAGCTGCTTAAAACATGATACACATGAAATTCCTTGGAGTATAGTTCTCATGTCACAGATGTGAAATAAATTTCTAAAGGCTAGCACTGAGAGTTTCTGCATAGGAGGATGTAGAGAAGTCAAATTCAAAAGTTATATGAGTGTAGTAAGAAAAACTGCTCGTTTTCAAAACCCTTACACCATCTACATAACCTGAGTCTAGTCTTAATTGACAACTAATTTGTCTTCAGTGAAATCCTTGCCAAAAAAATTATTTGGATTTATTGGATTTTCCTGTTATAGAAACTGTAGCAAGAAAGTGTGAGGTTAAACTGCATGAAAAACATCTTAATTGTAAGGATAAAAAGGTCTTACACCTTCTCTTTCTTTTAGAAATCCTTCTCTGAAGCAGCAGCTGTTCTCATATGCTATCCTGGGATTTGCCCTGTCTGAAGCTATGGGTCTCTTCTGTCTGATGGTTGCTTTCTTGATCCTATTTGCCATGTGAATGGAGATCTGCCTGTAATATTGGCATTGGAATGTAACTGCATTTTATGGGACTCCCAAAATGTTGGTGTCATGGAAATTGATGCTATTTCCAAAGTCATTTCATTAAAGATAACAACTTTAACTGTCAACTTGTTGCCTTCATTTATTGTCTTTCTCACTGGGCTATATGGAAGATGGCATTTTGTAATTCTGTCTCCATGCATTACTTCTGATAATGACATATTGCATAGAGCCCTTCCAGTCAAACATTTATTAAAATTAGTGTCGCATACACTTGAAAGATCAAAGGATGCAGAGATTAAGTGTGAAAGGCTGTACTGCTGGCCTTGTTCCTTCACCTGTGTTTTTGGTTTTTCCTAGGCTACCTGACACACACATTCTGGCACCTCTTGATAGATGGAGTCAAACACAGATCCATGAAAATGAAAGGAAACCTCTCCTCATAGCAGTTTTCAAGTACACTAGATATTTTGATTACCATGGTAGGTTTTCCACTAGCATCTAACCAGTGTCTAACCATTGAGCTAAATAAACAACTGCTTTAGTATTGTCCAAGACATTTAGTTGTGATACATGGACATATTTTATAAAGTTACTGCATTTTCAGCATCACTTAATTAAAAGAGCTTCCACCTTTCCAATTTTGTAGTCAGCCTTTGCATTATCTCACACATTCTTTTAAGAGCATTAGGATTAAAGCATTTTGGTTAAAAAAACCAGCTGCAGTATCTACCTTTACTCCTCTTGTAGCAGTCTAAATGCATTAATGGTGTCATCTGTACTTGGAGCAAAACACTTTGTGCTACTATACTTACCTGGGGGAGTGGGGGTGATAGCCTCAAACTTTATGCAGAATATTAAATAATCTGATCCTATAACATACAAGCTGGACTTTTTAAGAATATAAGCCAAGCTTGTTAAATGTTTTGTCATCTTGCTGTTAAGTAATTACTGAATTAAATACAGGAAACTTTATTGGAGGATGTGGAGAAATTATTAATGGCTCAGATAAGTGCAAGGTGTGGGTAAGATTTTGTTTTAACCTGAACTAAAAAGTACCAAGTGGGTATTCAAAGAGATATGGTTTAGTGGACTTCAGTCCACTTTAGTTTATGGTGGACTCTGCAGTGTTAACAGTTAGACTTAATGATCTTAAAGGTCTAAAACACCTTTCCTTAAAGGTGTTTCCCAACCTAAATGATTGTAGAATTTGTGTGGCAAAATTCTAGAACTTAGCATGAGAAATAACTTTCCCTGTATGTTCTTAGTAGAAAACAGTAATCTCCAATACAGAGAATGTTCTTTTATATATGTGAATTTTAGGAGTGTAGGATATGAAGCATCTTAAATTAGTGGTTTTAGAACAATATTAGTGTCTTACACAACTAGAGCAGGAAGTGGGGGTTTTGAGGAGTGAGAGGGGGTAGGAGGTGAAGCATATTGCAGGTACCTTCCATGTGATCTGTGCTCATGCACTGGTGATTTTAGGGACTTGCTATTACCCACTCTTGCAAGCTGTTGATTGCAAAGCTGACACATTTGTCCTGGCTGAAAGGTACTCTAGACTCTAAAGCTCATCTGTCTACTGCTGTCCTGGTAGATGGTGAACTTTTTTCTCTTGCAGTACAGCAGGGATCACTGCAGGCATCTGAGGTGGCAGTCTATTTCCTAAAATCATGGACTGCCCAGTGGACTAGCTTAATTCAAGGTTCAGGTTTCCATATCACTGGGATTTGGCCAAATAGGGATCTTCAGACAAATAGGGATCTTTGGTCAAGTCCAGCTCCAACTCTGCTAATTCTGTTTGGGAATTTGTTTGCATATAAAATGTTTCTGTGGAGTTGTAATGGTTTTTGGTGTAGATAGAAGACCTGGCTGAATTACTGCTCTGTAAGTTCACTGAGAAAGACACCTGAGTCACCATGAGTTACTTGAATCAGATTTGAATGATGATTTTTGGATTTATATCCTATCTTCTACCACATGCATCACCTTCTCAACATGAACCCTTTTGTGATCAGCCTTGCCTGAAAGGCAGTGGACATCTTGGGTGATCCTATATGTGGATGTGAAGGTTGTTGTAGTAGTAACATCTCCCCAAGGTTATTGCCTTTTAATTCACTCTTAGGCTGGTGAGCATAGGCCAAACTCAGGCAAAGTGGCTGTTCAGTTATACCAGTCATGAAAGAATAGATCTGGGTTCCACAGATAAAGATTAATCAAGGACTTTTAAAACAAGGCAACAAACCTTCACACAGAGGATTATCCTCCTTACAGACAGTAAGTGGCTTAGAGTTAATGAGTGATGGGCAGACACTGACAGGTGAACTCTTACAGGGCACATGGAATCCCTTTCCAACAGATCTTGGTCAATTTCAGTGCTCTGCCAGAGGATCCTCAGTTTTCCTAAAATGCTTACAAAAGTAACAATTATTAATGTGTAAAAGACATATTTTTTTTTCTTACAAAAAAATACCCCAACCCAGTCTTTGCATTAATAGAGCAGGAACAGACCGGTATCTCTTAATCTTCCTGTAAGAGTTTACATCAAGAAATATTCCTGTAGGTAAGAGACCCCAAACTTAAGTTTCATGAGCTGTTACTGTAGGCTTTACTTCCCTGAAACCTTTTTCAGTTTCTTCTGACATGGACTGTGCTGAACTTAGAGATGGCCAGCTCATGAAAATTTGTCTTTTAGGTTCTCCAGACTGAAAAACTGACTGCTCATGTTTTACTGTTGAAGATGAAGCCAGCTAAAGCAGAGATCTTCATTGTCTCTGAGTAACTGTTCTGCCTGCTGTTCCAGTAGATCAGACATGACACCACCTCTGTAATAGACATGTTATTCTAATGGAAAATTAAGGAAATGTTGAAGTTACCAATTACACTATTCAGTTATTGCTGCAGGTAAAAGTGATTCATCCCTTGCTGCAGGTAAAATTGAACATCCTGCTGCTGTTTTTTTTTTCCCTTTTCTTGCTTTCCTTCACTTTGATTTTTGCATCAATTTCACACTGAACAAAGGCACCTGTAGTTCAGTTTTTTAGTCCAGGCTTAGGACTGCTGCTGCTATGTAATGGTGAGGCTAAACGATCAAAAAATACTTGTTTCTAATACAGGTCTTAGTTGCTCTCTGAAGAAGTAAGATCTCTATTCCTCTCTTCTGCATGTACAATTGATTCCTTGCAACATGCTACTTTAAAGAATAATTCCACCTTTAAGTAGACAGTGTACTTCTATGCAGTGCTTTCTATCCTACCATATCTTGAAGAACTTCGCAGAAGTGCTGTACAGTGCCCACAAAAACCATACACAAGAAATAAAACATACCATACTGACTTGTGCAAGTTCAGAGAAATTCAGCCAAAATGTATTTTACTGGAACTGATACTACTCTTTTTAGAAGTACTTTATTGTTATGGCCTTGCACTCTCAGATCAGTCTCAGAACAAGATCAAATGATACACATTAACAGAATTAAAGTGTCATGTGTGATTCAGAATGCACACTAGCTAAACTGTATTGCCATATAGGGTTATGCTACTTTTTTAAAGAATCCAAAATTCTCTTAGTTCCTCCTGTGTAAAAATACAGGCGTTTGCCATTATTCTACAGTGCTGCAGCATTTTTGATACATTAACCAAGAATGTTGAGCACAACCATGGTTTCAGGCGCACACCTCGCTCCTGCCCTGAGTGGGGGTGTATTGAAAGATAGGGAACCTCGCCCGTACAGGGCTTTGAAGCTCTGATTATTCTGAAAGTTAGATGTGACAAGCGCATGATGCCTTGCCGCTGAGCGAAGCCTTGCAGTGGTTTAGTCTCTCTACGTGGTGCCAGCCGTCCTCAGCTGCCTGCCCTCCTGCAGATCCCGCCGCAGAGGGTGGGCACCTCATCCTGAGCTCCCTCCGCCACGGCCGCACCAATCGGGCTCCACCGGGCGAGCTTTGCCCGCCGTGCCGAGTGCGGCAGAGGCGCTGTCCGTCCGCCCGTCCGTCCCTCCGTCCGCCCGCCCGTGCCGCGGCGCCGGGGTCGCTGTGGGCAGCTGGAACGGCCCCGCCCGGCCCCGCCCCCGCGCCGCGTGACCGCCCCGCCTCGCCCCGCCCCGCCCCGCGGAGGTGTCAGCGCGGCTCTCGCGAGAGGTGACGGAAGCCCGCGGGGGACCCGGCCTTTAATGTGCGGTCCGGCCGCGTTCCGGGTGAGTTTGTAAACACGGCCCGGCCCGGCTCGGCCCGGCACGGCGGCTCCTCCTCCCTCCGTGCTGCGGCGGCGCCGGCGGGCGGGGGCGGCGGGGCGGGAGCGGCACGGCGCGGCGGTGGGCGGGGGATGCCCGGGAGGCAGTAACATGGCGCCGCCGCTCCTCTCCGCGGCAGCCCCCTCCCCCAGCGCGGCCTGCGGCTCCCGCCGCCCCTAGAGCGGGGCGGGGCGGCCCGGCCGGCGCCGCGGACACCGGCACCCGCCCGGAGGTAGGGCCTGGCGGGCGGCCCGGGACGCAGGGCGGCGGGGCGAGCGGGTGGGTGAAGGGGCTGCAGCGCATCCGGGAGCGGGGTGCCCCACGGGGACATCGCCGGGAGCTGCCCCGGGCCCGGCCCGCGGCGCGGAAGGCGGGAGGAGGGGGCAGCGAGGCCTCGCTTTTCCGCCTCGCCCCAACTCCAAGGAGGCCTCCGTTTGCATCCATCTTCGTCTCTGAGGGAGAACTTGGTCCGTGCCGGTGCTGGTGCGGAGAAGGGTACGGGTGCGGGGGATGCTGGGCGGGGGGCTAACAACAGATTTTCTGCACCAGAGAGAGGTGTTGGCCTGCCTGGTATCTGGCAATAGAGCTGAACCTCCTGGACCAGTTTCCTCATTGACTTTGCCTGTTATTGTGCATAATGCCTCTCGAGTTGTCAAATAAAACATTTCTGAAGCTTTCACGTGAAAAAACATGTCACAGAGCCCCAGTTAGTGATAGCTGCACGATGTTCTAGGCACAAATGTTTTATGTCAAGATGTAAGCTCATGTTTGGAGTTAGGGGAAACGTGTGCTGCCATGTTGCTTCTGCAGTCTTATTCTACGGCGTCTTTGCATCCCTGGATGGGGATGAGAGACCCATTTGTGTGTTTTTATGCCGTGCTCATGCACTCTATGTCCCTCACTTGCTTTTCGTTCTGTAGCTTTCTCCCAGAGGTGTTTATATTCCAGTAGTGATGCTGTCACCTGTTTTCTTAGGCTGAAATGAGAAATTTGAATAATCTGAACGTTCTGAATCATCCCCTACTTTCCAAACAGTGACCACAAACATGGCTGAAATGTATTTATCACCTTTTGAAGCAGTGGTTTCGTTTTCTTTTTGATGTATTCTACTCATGGCAGTGAATGTCACATCCGCACTTCTTGCTGAGCATAAAGCCAGAGAAGAGGTAATAAAAAGAAATGTTCTGAAGTTTGGGTCATAAGACTGCTAGTTCTGGTTAGATGCTAAATTCAGCATGAGCTGAGAGGGTCAGACCAATCCTTGTGGTTCAGGTCTTCTGCCAGTGTTCCAGGTGGAATTTCTTCAGCCATCCGCTGACACAGGTTGCTGTCTGTTAATGGATGTAATTTTAGAGGGACAAACTGTAGTCCAGTTTGGCATTCGCATACTTGAATTAATTCTGAAGTGTTAATAATTATGCAATCCAGAATCAAAATTGGCAAGTTGTCTTGTTAAAAAAAACTAAACAATAATTTTATCAGGACTGGCTGTTATAGAATGCTTCAAAAGAATTGTCAAATTATAAGAAACCTTAATGTGTACATAGAGTGAAGCAGCTCTTTTAAAAATCCATTGGGATTTTATGTTTCAATACTGACATTGCATGCTAATGCTTAATCAAGTAGTTGAGCTTTTGATCTTCTTCACAATGTAGTTGATATTTCTACCCTGACTTGAATTCTAGAAATATGAATATGTTTGGTAGGTCTTTTTCCAGAAAATTCTAGACTGTGCAGTAGCTAATATAAGGTGCTTTCAGATTTTAAATTTCATCATACATACTTCTATTAATAATCTTGTTTTTCATGCTGCTTTTCTTTTGTGACCACATTGAACAGCATGAACTATGGTATTTTCATTCTTGTTTCATTAAATTTTGAATGTGCCTAGTCCTAAAAGTTCATTTCGTCATCAGCTTTTTTTTTTCTTCTACTCTTAATTAAGTTAAACTTAAAATTTTTTACACTTTTTTACATCCATTAAGTTTTCCTAACTTAAAGTTATTTATAACATCAACATTCCTAATGGTTTCTTAACATAGTTTTGAGCTTTTGTATAAAGATTATGCAGTTTTTTATTTTCAGATGTGCAAATGTGATTCAATACTGTTAACTTTTATTTTAATATTGAATAGATTTCAAGTTACCATTGTTCTGCATAACTGAACTGTATTTGTTTCACATATAATATGCGCTCTAAGGAGGCTTTGGATATAGTTAGTGACATAAATATTAAGTATTGACTAATATTTATGCAATAATGCCTCTTTTTTTTTTTCCCACATTTATGCTGTACTGTTTTCAGCTTTGTTCAGTGTCAGCTTCAGTTCAGCCTGAAAACTTTTCCATTAGCTTCACTTCAGATAAGAGCTTCTCTTAAGCAAGGCATTCCAAGCAACATATTATGTTTCCTTCCCAGGTAAATCCAATGGTGATTTATAGAAGTGCTTACAGGAAAGAAAAAGTTCATTCTGTTTTAATGAGCAAGAGGAATCCTGTAGTGAGATATTTGATATATTTAAAGATTTTTAGAATTAAATTTTTAGTTAATTAATTCCATTTTAGACTTCAGGAGTGCAATCTAAGAAAATGTGAAAAGCAAGTAACTTTTTGTTAAGCTTCTTTTTTAAAATTTGTTAAAACAAGTGTAAATAGTGAGGTTGGGTTTCTAATGTTTGTTAGGTTGAAGATGTTCAAACCTAGATAAATGAGCTGGGGAAAGCAAGCCTTAATATTTCTGTAAGCAAATTGTGAGAAGGTGGGAGGAATATTAACCCCTCTGTATTTCTTTTATGAGGTACATTGACATTTTGCTTATCTACAAGAGCTGTATTCACACAGCCTGAATTTTTAGTAAGTTAAAGAAGTATCAGGGGTGTCTCTGAAAAATCATTAAGCCAGAGGGTTGAATTAGAAACCACCATGTTCAGCCAACATGAAGTGTTAGGCCTAAGGACCTTTCTTTATGCCATTAATGCTCTCTGTTTACCAGAAATGGATCTTCTGGTGGAAGAAGCCACTCCTGCAGCTGAAGGAATTTAATTGCTTTGTTACTGTATATGTGACTATCTGTTCATCTGGCTGTCTTGTTCTTCCTGGAACTTGTGAAGTCAATCATCCTTTCTTTTGTCTTTAAGTCAATCATCTTTTCTTCCTGTCCAGATACTCTGCCCTTTATAGAATATAGACAAATGATGGAAGGTATGGAATTAATTTTAGACATCAGATACTAGCAGTTAAGTAATAATATCAGCAAAAAATGCGTAACATTTGACTTTTTAAAAGAAAAAAAGTTGAGCCTTGTGCTAGCAGCATAATGTGAAGAAGGAGCACCTGTCTTCCTGTTTGCCGGCCATTGCTATTTATGAACTTTAAATACTCTGGACTATGGCTTATAGTTTTCTTTCAGAATCTACAAGGTTACATTATGCCAGTCCCACTTTCATTATGAGGAGAAATGTTCTAATTTTTCAAGTTTTATCTCCTCCATTTCCTTAATTCTTCAGTTTTATTTTTTAGAAATGCCAAATTCGACAGTTGCACGAATACAATCAGATCACTTCTGGAAGTGCACTGTAATGGTCAAGTATTAATTACACCGTTTTTGCTTCACCTTTCTTCTTTTGCTTTGTAGGAAACAGAAAATATAGCTCCAGTCCCTCCAGGTAAGTAGAGCAATGGGGTTTCTTCCTTTTACAATACAAATTGCTTTTTTTTTTCAAGTTCATGTCACTTCTCAAGCGGTGTATTCTAACTACTAACTTCTGATTTTTACTGAAATCACAACTTGCAAATCTACCTCTGTAGAAAATTGTGGAAATAGACTCAAATGTGGGAAGTGATTAAAATTTATGATGTGAATGCTGTATGCAAGTGTTGAAAGTGTAAAGATACCTTGTTCATTTTGATTTTTGTTGTTATTTGTTTGGTTGCATGAAAAATCCATCTCTTAATTGTGAGGTGTTTAAATTGAGAAAACAAAAATAGCTACCTCCCCCCATCTAAAGACAGCTTGGAAGGAGCTAAGCAAAGCACTAAATTCAGCTCTCCAGGTAACCACTAAGAGAATGTTATTCTTTACTGCAGCAAATATGTTCAGTTCGCTTTACTCTGAATAAGTATGTACTCTAAGTAGAACTCTTAAAAGTTGGTAAAAGTTAAAAATTTTGACCTGGTTCTTCTATGCTTCAGTTTCCTGTTATAAAATGAAGCTTTAAAGTAAAGTCTTACATTAACTAAAGTAGTTACACACTATGATGAGGTCATCAAAAAAGTTTAGTAAGAGTTAATAATTCTCTATACAGGAAGGCTTTGTATCTTGCAGTAAAAGGGGGCACAATCCCAGATCCAATGTAATGAATAAAAGGAAATGTTGAGTAGACATGATCAGTCTTGAGGAAATGCAAACATCCGTAGGAAAATGCATCACTGGTACTGTAACATGAGCACTTCGTAGTGTTTGGACTCAGAGGAGACCAAATGCTGGTGTGCTACTATAATTCTGACTTGTCTCAATGGCTTGATACAGTTCTTGTCCAATTTTAATTTTTTTCAAACCAGAAATTTACAGATATTTCTTGGGTTGGAGCCACATGCAAGTGGTCAATGTAGCTGCAAGGCTTGGGTGTAAGCAGTACTTACAAGGTGTCTCATGTAAGCAGTAGGAGATAAATCAGCTACTGCTGTAGCTGCAGACTGACACATTGTCTTCTGTGGGCTGTCCTGTTTAGGAGGGTGACACACTTGTGAGAATATGCATCTCTTCTTGCCTGTTGGCCAGAGGAAGAATGCTGTCCTTCAGAAACTTTTACGGTTTTTGTTTGTTAGTGAGGTTGTTCTCATAGCTGTCTTTTCTGTGTTCAGTTCTGGCAGTTTTCTTCTGTGCTGTTTGTTCAGCCCTGATGTTACAGGATGACAATCTCTGTATTGCTACAGTGCTTAAAATAAGAAATCACAGGGTAAGACTGCACAGCCTGTGAGCAGCTCTGTGCATGGATGTCGTTTCACACACACCTTGCTTTCTTACAGGTATAGTAGAGGCTTTAGCTGCAAGTCTGGTG
Source organism: Pseudopodoces humilis (assembly GCF_049639895.1). Taxonomy (NCBI): domain Eukaryota; kingdom Metazoa; phylum Chordata; class Aves; order Passeriformes; family Paridae; genus Pseudopodoces; species Pseudopodoces humilis. Next base: position 21,362,116 of record NC_142207.1, on the reverse strand, counting down.
AGTCTTTACTAGATATGTGTGAAGAATTACTTTTCTTAGCAAATTTTGAAGAGGTTTTTGCAAGCACTATTGATACATATACATTTTAAACTGCTGCTTAAATGTTCTCTAGAAAAAATTTTGAAATAAGGTGTCAGTTATATTTTCCATGCTCTGGTATGTAGGCAATTAAGAGAAAACAGAAGAATCTTTAGCAATTAAATAAGCCAGCAAGACATGGCTTAAGTCAGTATAGGCTTCTATTCTTTGTAAAATTGTCTTCTGAAAGGTATTTTGGAAGCAAGCCTCAGACTATGTAGTAATAGTTTCCACCAAGTGTACCCAAGGTGTTCAATTAAAAACTTATGGAAATATGCTGATAATTGTTGAAGCTATTTTTGTAGCACATTTAGATACATATTAATGTGACATTTTATAGAGATATTTTTATTTTTTAAATAAGCATACTGCCTTAAATATTAGTGAATTACTGGCAAAGTCATTTTTATTTATCCATATTATATATATTTTAAAGATGAATATATATTTATTTATATAGTTTACCGTTTACATTCCAAATGTCATAAAAGAGGCTTGCCACATTTTAAATAGGCATGGTGTGAATGTATTTTACTTTTGTGTTGAAAATATGGAGCAAACACCAAAAAAGTGAGATTATTAGTCTGATTTTAGTGCTGAAGTTGATCATACTCTCAAGATTATATCAAGTTTTTCCTGTGTTCAGCTCTGATGCTGTTACTCTGACTGGAATTCTACATATGGATTTCTTTATGCTACTGAAAGGAATGTAGGATTTGAAGCTTATAAGAAGAGAGTTGTGGTTCAGTGGACTGTAGTAAGAATCATTTCACTGAATGTTCATTTTATCTGAAGAGAAGAGTTAAGGCTGGAGTTTCACATTTATATTGGATTCCTGCAGGAACTGTCTTTTTTCTATGGGGCAAGGTGTTAGCTGTTGCCTAGGTAACAGTCCAGGGTGACTGTAATTCCCCTCTAGTGACAGGGTTATTGTTTCATGTATTACATTTCTCGTTTGGCTGGGTCAGTAACATTTTTGGCAAGATGGCATCTAAGTTGCTATTTTGGTTTTCAGAGGAAAGGTGTTTTCTAAATTCTTGTTTCTTACTGTCATATTCTCACTTTGAGCAGTCTACAGCAGAGACTCCTTTGAAATTAGAGTAGCAATTACAAACATTTTTTTCTGAAAATTTGCCTTCTCTGTGTTAGTTCTGTTATCCCTGTCAGGCAGCATGCAATTCAGAAGGAAAAGAGGAGGCAAAGGATAGGGTTTGTGTGTATTTTGTAGCAGCACCAGGTTTTTGACCATGCAGATTCTTCTAAATGTGTCAGAACATTATCCAAGTTTGGATTGTCCGTTGTGGTTGTTCACCTCTGTTCCTGCTATGATTTCTTTATGGTATGCTTTAAGTTTCGGAGTTCTCTTGGATGGCTCAGAATTTTATCCAGTCAGATTCTGAATTTCTGCAAGGCAGAAATCTGCGAGATTTCACAGCACCACTTGGCAACCAGTTCCAGTGTTCAGCAAGCCCTCACTGTGGATTTTTTTTTAATGCTGTGTTTTCCTCTTCCTCTACACTTGCTCTTAACTTTCTTGGATTCTCATGAATGTTGCACCTCATCCTTTTATTGTCCTCTACCTAAAGTCTGGATCTGACTTCTCTATATCAATACATTAGCTAGTTTAAGACAGCAGGCAGATCCTTAGCATTTCTTCTCTATTCTGAACAAATTTTGCATCCCCTTGTTATGTAATAGTTCACACATCACTGTTTTGATGGGGCCCCAGATGTTTTCTCTCCAGTTTTTCAGCTGTCTTGAGGAGTTCAACTTTGGATATGGCACTTCAGCTGTAGAGTGCCAAACAAAGGACAATAATCACTTCCCTTCATCTCATTACTGTGCCTATGCTAATTCATCCCAGTAGCCTCTTGTCTTTCAGTGCTACAAGTGACATGATGCTGAATTGTGTTGGGTTTGTTGTCCACCAGGAATTACAGGTTCTGCCCCAAAGCTACTTGATAGCCAGTTGCTCCTCAGCCTCCACTGTTGCAAGGAGTTATTTTGTTCTAAGTGCAAGCCTTGCATTTGTCTTTGTAATAGGTAAATACAGTTCTTACCAATTTGGCTGCACTAACGAATGTGAGCCCTCTGTTTTCCCATCCTGTCAGATCCAGTTTCTGTTTAGATTTAAAATGTCCAAGGTCTTGCTTAGAATGTGAGTGAACTTTTTTTCTTTTAGGTGCAAAAATTTCAGTGCTTCAACATAATTTTCTTCCTCAGATGTTATCCGAAATCTCTTTACAAGGGATTTCCTCACAAAATTCCATGTGGCCTTCAGTCAAATAATGTTACAAAGATGAGGAAATTAATTTATCTCCAACTTTTTTCCAGTAAGTTTGCCAGAAGGACAGCGCTGCTTTTCTTTTTCACAAGGATTGATTTTTCACTTGTATATCAGGCATTCAGAATTCACAGGCTTCACAAACTAAGACATGTAACCAGATAAGAGCTTCACATGCAAATATGAGCTTTGGTAATATTCCTTGAAAAGAGAAGATGAACAGACCTAAAAAATTTACATCTTCTCACCTATGAAAAATACTGACAGCATGGAGGGAATAGATTTTATGGCCGAAACTGCATCTCTGAGACTGATAAGACATAGAAACAGAGTGGAAAAAATGTCCTACATGCACTTTGGTTAATCAAAATCTTCATACTTTGGATTAAAAAGAACCTCAAATTATAATTGGTTCTTCCACTATTAGACGTTTCTGATATGGATATTACTTGTCTGCTCATAATACATATCCATATGTGCATATTGGCATATGGTGGCACATGTAGCCATTAAAAATGCACAGTGCCCTATGAACACAGGTTTCAAAAAACTCCTCTTGAGAGCTAAACAAGACTAACTCTGTTTGAGCCTGCATTTAAATTAGATTGTTGCATAGCTGAAGAAGAATAATAAACTTGTGGGATAGCTGTTAACTCTTTTGAAGTTTCACATATTGTAGGGTTATAAAGTGTCATGGTTAAGGACCTTATTTCTTCCCCTGAAGCCTTAGTCATGAGTATTCAGATTTGCCCATAATTTTGTTAATATTCCTTATTAGTGAAAATACCAAATTCACAGGTTGAACAGTTCAAAAAATACTTCATTCCTTCAGAAACTTGACACAGGTTATGAACTCTTTGCAAAGAACAGCAGAACAGTCTTCAACCCTGATTTGCTTTGGCATCCTTCCTTTGGGATGTAAATGTTTCCCAGAGCTGTCAGTGCCAAAGACTAAAGTTGCTGGCAGCCATTCATCTCTTCTCGACTTCTGATCTCAGCTCAGTATCCTCATTCTTTGAAACATATGTATTTAGAAGTGACAGTTTAGAATCTCCTGCATGCCATCTTTTTCTTTCTTTGCTGTTGGGTGTGCATTACCAAGGACGTGGGGATCTCGTCCTCTTTGAAGGAATATCTGAAAAAGTCTATACACAGTAGTTTTTTACTGTACAGGTACATCCAGAGGGATCAGATACTGTGTTCGCTACAGATCTCTGAGGGAATAAGGCTGAAATTATTTGTTTATGCTTAGTTGATATGTCTTGTGTCTAGTGCTAGTCTAATGCCCAGATGTGTACCAGAAATGTACATTCTTAGGATGGTTAGACAATTAGAGCATCATTGCAACTCTACATGACCACCACACTGGGGAAGAGATGGGTTTATTCTGCCTATGACCTTTAATCATAAAAACATCTTTATTCATCTTTATTTGCTTCATCAGTCTAAATAGTGTTCAGAACTAACACTGTTAATTCTTCATACAAATACTCATTTGAAGACAAATATATTTCCTCCACAATATACATGCCACAACTAGAGGATACCTTGAACTAAATCATTTCTTTGAAAAACTGTTGTGTTTCCTGGGTGAATAGTGGACATTTTATAATTTATCTTTACAAAATCATTTGTTATTATATTTTTAGCATGCACAGTAATTAATATCTTCTTTTAGTTACAGTTCATTGCCATGAAAAGGAGGATATGATAGTTTGCCCTATGAAACAGGTTTATATGTGAAATCTGGCAGGTAAGTGTATTAGTATGTGGGGTGAGTATGCAAAACAGCACAAAATATCATTAATATCTTACTTCTTTCTAAAGTATTTTTAGCCTGACAGTAATTTAGTAGCTGAAACATTACTGAAGTACATGTTTTTGTAATTAAATTTGTAACAGTTCACACAAAGGGCTATGTGCCAACTTATCTCTAATGATGAGCTTTAAATAAAGATTGTGAAAAGGCTAAGGAATGAACACTCCTTTCTCATCTGTTGGCACCAGAACTTCGACTGCATGGTGTTTCTGCTGCTTTGATCTCTTTTTAACTGTGAGAACTGGATCATTATTATAGTGTATTTGATTTCAGTGACAAGTTGTTCTTAATGTGTTTTCAGATACTTTTTGCAATTAGTCATGTTACATGTGAACATGTGGATTTGTGATTGAGGTGTACGTTCAGAAACTGCTGTGGTGGATTTTATGTGCCTTCCTGACAGAACTTGAAATCCATATTCTGTTTGAATCATGAGTATTTAGAATATTACTATAGTTAGAAGGCAGAAATTCTTGCCCATAGAATATTAAAATAGCTTGTGGATGTTGATATATTGATGATTTGTTGCATTATTTGTGAAGTTTGTTCCATTTTAATACAGGTAGCACAACGACCTGTGGAATATGAGTGATGACAAACCCTTTTTATGTACTGCCCCTGGATGTGGCCAGGTAATGGTTTTAACTGAAGTTATTACCATTGTTCAAATAAAAGTAAAACAGTGAAATGTATTTTTAGTGATGGAAGAAAAGGGGCCTGTGATAATTGATACAAAGTATTTAAGTTTTGCTGAAAAGCAAGAATTTGTAGCATATTATCTATTTATCCAAAATGCTGTCCATAGAAGAAAAAACAGATTGTCCTTTCTGCACTAAAAACAATTTCATTTGTTAGCCCTGCTTTACTTGCTTTCATGAGAAAAGTAATCAAGAAACAACCTAATTTGTGACCTGCATTTTCTAGAATATTTCAGTGTTGGTGGGGTGCTCAGTGTGAAGGTTACCTGTAACTAATCTTCATAGCTGTGGTAATTGCAGATATTTAATGGCATAAGTTTGTTTTATATATTGTTGATGTGTATAGGAAGATTATAACAATACGCATGCCACAAAATACATTTCAATTCCTATAGTAGTTTTAATGAATTCTAGTAAATAGCATTAGTGTATATATATAGGTGAATGTGAGCAGAAAGATAAAAATATTATGGAGAATTTTAGGAGATGGTTGCTTAAAAGGAAGCTGTCATAGCACTTTTATTTAGTAACCTGAAAATAAGTGCATTTGCATTATCTGCTGCATGAGATGGACAATCCTGCATCCTTTGTATAAAATTAGTTTCATAAGCTGATTTTTTCATAATATAATGGCTGCTGTCTTTATATAGAATTGATTTTTTGAATGTTTTTCATTATAATTGTGTATTTTGTTGTATTTGGATTTTGAATTCAAGATACTCTCATTTTTATTCTAAAAACTTAGTTTTTATGATGAATGGCAGCATTAATGTTATAATAATGTAGTCTTCTGTATTTAAAGTAGAAGAGGACTAAGATTTCTTGTTTCTAAGGTGTCTAGTGTGTTCAGAGGCATCAAAAGTAAGAGATGAGGATGGTTTTCTCCTAAGCAACATTTGTCCCCATCCTATTTGAATCTCATTACAGTGTAGAGTGTCAGAAGTTTTGGTAACTAAATCTCACAGAAGACACATCATGGGTCTACAGCAGCCCATGCTTCCAGGGAAGGTGAGAAGTTCACATACTAGCAAATGGACAAGGCTTCTCCAGATGCCAGCATTGTACTGTAGAACAGAGAGAGGGAGTCAGGCTCTGGACATTCTCTTCCTTCTGGAAGAGCTGCTCCATTTTAGTGAGGACAGAAAGATACACTGAACTCTTAGCATGATGGAATGTAGAAATATCTGGCTTATGCTGTATGCAGAGATAGGGCACAGGAGTTACAGAGAGCTAAGAGAGTTCTAAGGAAAAAAAAGTCCCCTGCCTGTTTCACCCTGTCTTACAGTGATCCTCTATTTTTAATTTCCATCACAGTTCTACATGCACGTCCTTTCTCATGGAAACATTCTGGATTACTGTACCCTAAGGTCAATTCAGTTTATATACTGGTTCCTAAGAGGTGATTCTTGGATTGGATCTGTTATAAGATATATGTGGAGTGACTTAAATTGTGAAGCATAACCAGAAACATAATTTGGTGCTCAAATATTCACAAAGAAAATTAAGAATTTCAGTGTTTTGTCTAAAATGTGTTCTTTTTAGGAAAGCTGCATCTTGGGAAACATTTTCTTAGATTATGTCAATTGAAACACTAACTTCACCCACAATTACAGATGCATAGCAAATTAGTGAAAATAAACAAATAGTGAAAGTAATAATATCTCTCTTACAGCACTTAATTTGTCTGCTTACTGCTTTTTTATAGTGTATACCCCAAATCTGGGGGAAAGTATGCATGAAACAATCAAACCTGAGAGGTTTTTAAAATGCTAGTAGGTTTAGTTCATTCACAGCATTCCAGTTGTCTGGCATCATTCCAGTGTTCCTGTTCTGCCTGCCCCTTGTTTTATGTAGTAAATGGTCAGGGGCAGGAGCTATAGTATATTTTATCTTTATGCTGTTAAATGCAGTGAAGTTTGTGATTACAGATCAATTCTCATTAATGTGGTAATACACACAATGCAGTAATCAAGTAGTGGTGATCAATTACTAGACGTTGTCAGGATCCATTAATACAGCAAATGGCTGTTTGCTGATGGTTGATGGAGGCTGCAGCACTCTGAAATTTTATCTTGGACTTTTGATGAAGGCAGGTACTTACACTATGGTTTCCCTGGTATATTTAGTTAGTATGAACATCATTTGAGTTTTATAATATCTCTGCTTGGTACTGTTGACCAAGTAACAAGATGTATCTGCCTTAGAGGGTTGTCTTTTAACATAGTAGTGATAGTTTAACATGTAAAAATTGCTTTCTGTGGAATGGCATTTGTTGTGTTCACACTCCCAATTACAACTGTTTCTTAAAACTTTCTGCTGCAGCGTTTTACCAATGAGGATCATTTGGCTGTCCATAAACATAAGCATGAGATGACACTGAAATTTGGTCCGGCTCGTAATGATAGTGTCATTGTGGCTGGTAAGCATATACTTTTATTAAGTTTGTTCACTTCCTGCTGGAATGGGCACGTGCTTTACGCATTTTCTGTACATAATGCATAGATATATGTTAAGAGAATGTGATACATTTTCTTCACTGTATTTGTTTGCAGTGTGTGCTTAAGCAGTGTTTTCTTACGTAATTCATGTCAGAATTTGAAGCCAGTATTATTCTCCATAAGTTACTTTTATTTGTATCTGATATATAATCAAATATTTTCAAATTGGCAATACTTAAATAATTGATTAAATTATATGAATATTCAGTAAAAACATGCTAATAAAGACTATGCCTAAGAGGATCTGTAACTAAATTAAACTGCATTTCAGTTTTAATTATTCATTGATATTACTTGTCTCTTAGATTTTAAAATATGTGGCATCTTTTACATATCATGGTGATATTAGAAGAATGAATCAGTGATTATTCTTCCAATGAGATAGTAGAAGAAAGATCAAATCTTTTGTTTTCATTTTAGTTTAAATTCAAAATACTCTATTCCCACCTCCAAATTCATGTTACATCCTTAGTAATTACAACTTTTGTACAGGATCAGCAGTAATCACCAGTTTGATAGCATTATTTGAGAGTTTTTGAATGAAGATAGCATGTGTTAAGTATGCTGATGTTGCATGCTTACAGTATGGGGTTTTTTCATTGGTGGAGCAACCTAAATGAACTTCAAAAAGATATTTTGGGGTTTTTTTCCTTGCATGTTGCTAATTTCTTATGATGAGCAGAGAAAAAAATAGTTGTTCTTAAACTCGCAGTTACAAATTTTAAAATTCTAAATGTGCTCCTTGTCAATTACACCACAAGAGAAGGGACCTTTCAAATAATCAGGTGTTTAAAAATGAAACCATGAGAGTGTCTCTGTGCAGTCACATTCCAGTGTGGGAACTGTTGTAGACACTAGGCTTAATAAGTGCACACAATCATACCACTTCACAATATTTTAAATGCAAGTAACTTTGTGGCAAGTGTGGTTATTTTTGACCTGATAATAACACTGAAATAAGGCAAATTTATATACTAACAGGAATTTTATATAAAGATATTTTTGAAACTCCTTCATGGAGTAGTCACCCAGATGCCCGAAGTCTTATGATTCCAGCTTGATACAGAGGCATCATAGGACTCAGTACAATCTTGTGCACAGAGTCACACTTTCTTTTTGAAGTTCCATGCACCTGGAAGTAATCACTACTGTTGTCAAATTAGGAAAAGAGAAGCAAACTGGCTTTGAGCTGAGCACTTCTCTCGTTTGTTTTCTAATTAAAAGCCTTCATGTAGTCCTTACCTTTATTTGAAAATAGAGTCTGCTTGCTCATTGAAGTGTTCTGCTCTGCAGTTGAGAATAGCTCCCTGTGGTTCGTGGCCACAAAAGCAATGCTGTAGTTCCCTGCCAGAATTGTCAGGGCCTTGGTGGCTTGCAGGCTCCGGGTGCTTGTCTCCAGCAGGTGGAGTTTGCCTGCCAGCTGCCTCCCCGCAGGGCAGAACGCAGCCCGAGGGCTCCCAGCCACATCCTCGTCTCTTTCTCTTTGTTTGTGTTCTGAAAAGTATTTACAACAGGTAGGTTCATAAATGGTATTGTAAAAATAAAATTGTGGGGGTTTTATACACTTCTTTTCAGATCAGACACCAACACCAACTCGATTCTTGAAGAACTGTGAAGAAGTGGGCTTATTCAATGAATTAGCAAGTCCTTTTGAAAATGAGTTTAAAAAGGCTTCTGAAGATGACATTAAGAAAGTATGTTCAAAATGTTTTTTTTCATCAGAGTTTCTACTTTTTTTATATCAGAAATTCCATTGAAAAAGCAAACTTTGGATTTATATATTGCCTTCTAAACTATACCAGTAATCATGTTAACTGCTTATATGTGTTGTATGTAGAGAATACAAATCTGTGATTTCCCTTCTGAAGATTAGTTTACCTGATTAATTTTGCTTAGTTAGCATTGACAATGGGACACATTGTCCTAATCATGAAAGTATCTAGTCTGTATCTGTGGAAGTTAACTACTAGTTTTGACTGAATTTCATTAGGTGCTGGAGAAGCAAAAAAATCTGAAAAGAGTTGTATGTAAGGAGTTCTTAGCAGAAAGAAAAACCCACATGAAAACAATAGTATGGGAACACTGATAATTTTGATTAGTTCTGAAATACTGATGTTATTGTAAGAATTACTCATCATGATAATGAGAATTAAGTACTGACTAAATTTAAAGAAGTGTCTAATTTGCTTATGATTATATTTATTATGTGTTGAAAACACTTTTGTCTAAAAATTATTGATTACAATGTAAAGATCTATTTATTTTTTAATGTACAGATTGAAATACAAGAAAAAATGTGGACTTTATCTGCTTAGCAAATTCATGTTTTTGTGAGGAACTTGCCATACATTTAAGTGTTATTGTTACTTATTTCAGTGCTTCCCAGTCATAACTGATTAGGAATTTAAGCATTTAATTTCTTCTGCAAATAAAAAATTCTGTTCAATGTCCCCTTTGGATAATTTTGTCTTTAGTTGATTGTTTGGTTGACTTCTATAGGTAGTGATTAAGAATATAGTTTTATGCATATAGGTTTTGCAGAATCAGTAGCTTCATTTCCTTTGTTTCAGTAAAAATTTTGAGAGGAACTTGTAAATAGTATGGATTATTATCAATTCCTGACTAAACCTTGCCCTTGCTTTGTAACCACATCTGTATCAAATAATGGATTTATAAGTTTAATTTTTTTAGTTGCTATATGCTGACTGTGTTTATAACATGACATATGGTAAAATTGATTTTTGATATACCAAGACTGTATTTTCGGTATAGTTCACCACTGTCTTGGAGAAGGTTGTATGTATTGCAAAGTATTTTAAACGTTTTGTCTATTTCTTTAATTGATACTAATTTTCCAAGCTGCCCTCTGTGTCACCACAGTCTTGCCATATCTCTGGATGATTTACTTACATAAACAATCATGGCAAAGTGTATTAAAATGTACCATAATAGCAGACTTTCTAAGGGATTGATAGTTGAGTTCTTTCTGTAATATTTAACAGTCACTTGTGATATGAGAAAAGATTCCACTTCTTACAGTCTTCCCTGTCTATTAGTAATATATTGCACAGGAAAACTAGGAATTTAATTGACAAAAAAAAAAAAAAAGCATTTGGAAAACTTCTTTGGGGGAAATTTCTTTTAGAAGTATTTGAATAGCAGACTAGACAGGAATACAGGCTTTCAAATCTATAGTATTAAGTGCTTTTGTAACTCAGTTTCTTTGGGGCATTTCAGATATCCTGGTGAATTTTACCAGTGTAGTAATATAAAATTTGATTTTTCAATAACTGTTAGCTGCAATAAGCTTGAAATTTGTCTATACTAACTTCCTCAATTTGCAGATGTGGTTAGGATTTTGTACTTTGTGGCATGAAATATAATAATATACAGAAGGATAATACCGTAATTTAGCTGCAACTTTTTAACTGTAACACAGTCCTTCTGCACCTATAATTTTCTTATGACCCTTGGAAATTGAAAACTTTAGGAATGTTTTTAATTATCAAGAAGATTTAAGATAATCAAGAATTATCAAGAAGAAAATATTTGTCTGATGAAAATATTGCTGATGAAAATATTGCTGTTGAAAGACATTGTTACTAAAGATGGGTGTTCATGTAGGTGCTGGTAAAATAGCCTTGACTGGTAATGCATCTGCATCACGATCTTTCAAACATCTGCACCTCTGTCTTGTAATGGGCTGATATTTCTCTTCAGTTATTTGTATTTTTTTTTCTTAGTTTAATTTTTTAAACATTAACTAATTTTGTTTTACCTTGTTGCTCATAGATGCCTCTAGATCTGTCTCCTCTTGCAACACCGATTATAAGAAATAAAATTGAAGAACCTTCAGTTGTAGAGACAACTCATCAAGATAGTCCTTTACCTCATCCAGAGTCTACTACCAATGATGAAAAGGTCAGAACCTTTACTTTTCTCTTTTTGGAATTTATTTTTCAATTTTTCTTATGATCCATAAATTTATTATATAAGGTGGTAGCCACACTAATTAGCTGGTTGAAAGGAAAGGGTGGGTGTATAGATAATTTGCTCAAGTCTTAAGTAGCTTTGTTCACTAGAATTATTTCTTTCCTTCCAGTAAAGCCAGAAAGGAAATCAAATTCAAGATTAATCTACCTTAAAAAAGACTAAAAGGGCTCTTTATTCATGTTTATGCATCATCATTCATAACAGAAAGATCCCAAGTTTAGTTTCTTGGCTTTTAATTTTTCTTTTAAATAATATCAGCAGTTTGGAGCTCTTCATGTGTACATGTTTGTTAGGCCTATGTTTTACCAAAAACTGTTTTGTAGAACAGCAGGGGGTGTTCTAGAAAAATGTACAGGGATGAGTGGGTAGTCTTTCAAAGCCAAGCACTAGATAATTTTGTTTCAAATGTTAGAATCTTTAAGATATAGCAGTGTGTATAAAGGTGATGTCAGGCATTTTTTTCTTTTGAGATTACCTGAATACTCACAGAAGACTGAGGTATTGTCTGTCACTAGAGGATGTTGCAATCAAATCAGTTTTAGAAATAGAATTTTAAAGAATATATAAGTGGTTTAAGAGTAATTATACTTCAATATGTGACTTGCAGTGTTTTTATCTTGTGGAGTTCTCTTGAAGTATGGAAAATTAAGCAAAATCAGTAAATAAATTATTTCTAGTCTTACTTCAATAAATACAAACATTAAGAGCAGACCATAATAAAACATAGCGATTGCTCGAGTCAATCTTTATGTGCATCTTCAGTAGGCAGTCTGTGTATGAGAGGCTTAGCTGCCTTACTCCCAGAAATTAGCAGGACTTTTTAGGGTCACAGGTAATTCAGGTTGGAAGAGACTGCTGGATTTCCTGGTCCAACTTTGTCCTCAAAGCCAGAGTTACTTCTGAGATTAGACTAAGTTACTGAGTGCTTTGCAGTCTGGTCTTGAAACCTCTGTGGGAGAGCGGCTGCGCAGCCTCAGTGCCACCTGCTCCCATACCAGGCTGTTCCTGTGGGCAGAATGTTTTCCTTTGGGTCCAGTATGAACCCCTCTGGTTTTAACTCTTTCTCTTATACTGCCAGAGGAACTAATGTGAGAGCAACCTTAAGTGTGTGACAGGAGTTAAAAAGAGTTGCAATTCAGATTTGTTCCTACTAAGCTTTTCTGAGGTTCATTAGTCAGCAAGGATGAGTAATCATGGGTAATCGAGGCAATCATGCAGTCTCAAAAATAGTAAAAGCATTTTATAAGGAGTATATGTAAAGAGCTGCTTGGGTTAAGTGAATCATAGTCCAAATCTTAAGTCCTCTTTAATTCAGAGGTTAGTTTATATTTTTGCTGGAAATACATATTCCAAGTAATCTAAGATAATACTACTATCTTCATACAATAGTGGTTCAGTATCTCATTAGGATCGTTACAATTGAAAATTCTGTCTCAGTGCTCGGCAGTATTTATAAGCTTGTCTCAGTGATGATGTAATTCCGGTGTGTCACTGTGACAGTGCTGCTGCTCAGTGCCATTCTCATGTCTGATTGTAGAGACAAGCAGAGCAAGCCTGAGGCTGCTGCTTGGAGTGTACAGCTGAATATGACCTGCAGATATTGAGAAATATGAGCAGAGTGTTCCTCAGTTAGATTTTTGTGTTCTCCTTCTGCAGTTGTATTGGAGGAGAGAAGGGCTTTCAGGGCATAGCTGGTTTTAAAATATATGTGCCACTGTTACCATTTTGCTGGCTGCATATATTTTAGTAGCCTTAAATGATTACAGCCTATTAATGTATGTGCAAGACAGTTCTAATTGTCCTTGTGATTGTCAAAATAATTCCTTGGAGACTCTTAAGAAAAGTATGCCTAATTATTTCCCTATTTTTCTGAGAGTTCCATGATTTCTGTTAGGCTTCAGTAAGAGTCGATACTTTGCTTTGAGTAGGCTGAGATGTCATTAGAAACATATAAAGTCCTTAAGCCTTAAAGTAATAATAAGAGCTTTCAAATATTATAGTTGTTTATTAACAGTACTTTAAAAGGACAACCCTCTACAGAGTTTTAAAAGTTGTTTAGTTGTTGCCAGGTAGCTAATTGCCTAATTTAATTACTTTAAAACCAGTTATTTTCTTACAGTAATAGTCAAATACAGTATTAGTTCTGGCCCTTTATATTTCTGTATAACAAATCTTATATATTTTTGATAGCATTAGAAAGTTATTACATTAAATTTGCTTTTAGATGGAAAATACTTGCAAATATGCACATCTGAGAACACTTAAAGCAACTATCCTGTTCCATAATTTCCCATTCAGTAGGTTTTAGTTTCAAGAATAGGAATTATAAAAGTTGAAGAAATTCTTTTAATAAGTCTAGTACCTTTGGGTGGGCTTAAACTTCTGTCTTGTAAGGAAAGATAGGTAAAGTTAAGGTCAAGCATTATTAAAGTCGTATTTCTTAAGTCTTCAGCTTATGTTTTTGCCGCATTGTTGCAGTAACAGGCACCTGCATGCATTTTTCAGTGTAGCAAACAGTAAGTTAGTGTAAAGATGAAGTTAAAAATACTTTTTCAGCTGTATAAACACACTTGTGAGTAAACATGTTTTTTTAATAGCTGAAGATCATTTCTGATCTTGTAAACAAAGCATAAATGCCACCCTTAATAATTGTATGTGAGATTTCCATTTTCAGAATTTTACAGATTTATTTCAGAATTTTGTATGTTGATCTTCGACAGTTGGTGAAATCTGGTTTCCATAGAACACTGTTTCTAAAAATTTCAGATTGCCCTTTTCCTGATAGGTGTTCCAGCCAGGGAGAGGCCCAGTTTTACAGTCAGTATTTATTAGAGCATGCATTAAATAAGCTCCCGTTATGAGCAGCAAAGAGGTATTGACAGAATGCTACCACTCGCTTACTTGTACACAGTTACCTAGTTGAAGCAACAATTGGGAGACCAATCCCAGGTGCTTTCCCAGAGGTAGGAGGTGGTATTGACACACCAGTGACTTCTAGGTTCAGAAATTGCTCGGTCAGGCTGGTTGGGTCTCTGAGCAACCTGATCTAGTGAAGGATGTTCCTAGCCATGGCAGAAGGGATGGACTGGAATGGTCTCTAAAGTTCACTTCCAGCTCCAAACAGTCTGTGATTCTGTGCAAGTCCTTCCAAAGGTCCATTCTTTATCAAGTGTACATATAATCTTGTAGTCTTTGTTCACTTGTAGGAACCACCATGCATGTTGCCTGAATTGTGCAGCTTGTTCATGCTAGCATATGGATTCAGCTGGTGTTCTGAACTCTGAATTACCCACAGTCAATTCAGCCTCATTTATGTTTTCCCTGTGACTCCTGAGTAAGATCTGTAAGATGTTATACCAAATTCTTTACTAATCCTGTCCTAACAATATGATTGGTCTTTTTTTTTCTTTCTGTTTCCACAATTCTATACTGGTTGTCTTCTTTTTACTGAACACTCATCTGTAGTGCTAAGTGCAGTGTTCAAATATTATACCCCAGATTGATAATCAAACAATTTCACTTTTCTCACACACAAACACAGCTCACTCTTACTCTCCAAAAACTCTCATTCACTGTAAATAGTCTTTGAGGTCCGTTGGGAAAAAGCATGAATGAACTAGTGAACCCTGATGACAAATCTAGCCTCTGAGCTTTTGGAGGGAGAAAATGTCATCATCTAAAGTCTTTCCCTTTGTAAAGCCCACAGTTC
Organism: Pseudopodoces humilis; assembly: GCF_049639895.1. Classification (NCBI taxonomy): domain Eukaryota; kingdom Metazoa; phylum Chordata; class Aves; order Passeriformes; family Paridae; genus Pseudopodoces; species Pseudopodoces humilis. Next base: position 21,347,037 of record NC_142207.1, on the reverse strand, counting down.
GCCAGCAAGCTTATGGTTGTATGAATTGCTCAGAGGATCTCAGCATTTGTGCATTAATATATAAAGAGACAAGCAATCTGTTAAGAGAGCTCAGAATTTACTACTTAAAGCTTACTGGATAAATTTTCAAAACTCAAGCTTCATTCAAAGGAAGTGATAATGAGTGCAGTCTGTATGACACAGGTATAGAGATGTTCTCTTTGAGTTCCAGTTTACCAGCAGAGCAACTAACGTTTGCTGGTGTTAAGAATGTGATTTTATGTGTCATTGATTGCAGTAGCCATTGTAAAAAGAATGACTTGTACAAAAACCTTTCTGAACGTAAATTTCAAGTCTGGCAGTATCAAGGGTTTCCTGAGAAGGAAGGCATTGGTTAGTTAGGCCTTTCTGGGTTTTGAGAAACAGCAAATACAGGTCCAGCTTTCAACTGATAATGTGCTTTACCTGATTGCTAAGCTAAGAGCCATAGGGATTTCTGTCTACTCTTTATTTGCACCTAAGAAAGTTTAATTTCTGTGCTGTAATAGTATTTTCTGCATCAGGATATGCGTATATTTTGCAGAGCTCTGAATATAACATTCCAAGTACTTTTATCACTCTAGTTGGAGAGCTTCAGGTAAAGGCTCAAAAAAAATTCTGTTGTTTTTTTTACTGAACCATAAACATCTTGTTTGTTTCTCTTGTTTAAATCCAGAACAGTGGACTGAAACTGAAATGTACATATGGACACCATAAAACATTTTCCTTATTTGGAGTGTGGGTAAACATGATGGTGTTGGTAGTACCATGGTTTTCTTGGGGAAAAAAATTAAAGTCTGATCAAAACTGAATTAGAAGTAATAAGAAGTAATAGTAGCCTTAGCATAAATTGAGCCAGGTTTGTCATAAAACTAAAATCACTGTTGTTGAAACAATTTTACTTTGGTGGTTTAAATTATTCATCCAGAGTGGTTTTTTGAATGTTTTTAATTGTATAATTGATTCTATTTGCATAATGTTACAGAAATTCTGATTTGTTCCATCAAACTGCATTCATTTGACAGTTAGAATCAGTGGTCTGTAATTGTATTTTACAAACTGATGAAGCTTTATTTTTCCTCAGGAAGTGTCACTGCAGCAGACTGCACAGCCTACATCAACAATAGTTCGTCCAGCATCGCTACAGGTTCCTAATGTACTGCTTACGAGTTCTGACTCAAGTGTTATTATTCAGCAGGCAATACCATCACCAACTTCTAGTACTGTTATCACCCAAGCTCCATCATCTAACAGACCAATAGTGTAAGTTATATAAATCTTAGTAAAATGTTTTCTTGCACAATTTGAAAATCTCATTTACTTTCAGTTACTGTTTCTGCAGTTAATATATGAATTTGAGATGCTTTGGTGTAATGTGGTGCTTTACTACACATGAAACATTGAACTTTCACTACATGTGAGATATAATGCCATGTTCTCCACATCACTAAGTTCATATTTTTGATCTCCAAATAAATATTGCATTACACCTGTAAAGAAACAAACCAATTTAAAATAATGTGTAAACTTGTTCTCTTCTCTGGATAAGTTTTCTTTTATATAGTTCATTCCTTTTTCAGTCCAGTTCCAGGTCCTTTTCCTCTGCTGTTACATCTTCCTAATGGACAAACCATGCCTGTTGCTATTCCTGCATCTATCACAAATTCTAATGTGCATGTCCCTGCTGCAGTTCCAGTAAGTAAGCATGATGCTATATTAATTTGAAAGTGGAGCAGATTTGCATAAGTGCAGCATAGAACTTAGTTTTAAGCACCTTGATAGCTGTTTTGGCTTCAGAGGGTAGTGCTGTCAAATGCTCTCTATTATGATAACATACTCAGGTTTTCTTCATTTTTATACTTTATCTGGTCAGCTTGTTAGACCTGTCACCATGGTGCCTAGTATCCCAGGAATCCCAGGGCCTTCCTCCCCACAGCCAGTGCAGTCTGAGGCTAAATTGGTAAGTGAAAAACTCCATTATTCCTCAAGAAGAATAACTTGAGAAATTAATTAAATTCTACTGCTTTTTAAAACAGCTTTAGTTTTCTTTTATTAGTCTAAATTGTGCAAGTACAAATTTAATAAAAACAGAAAAATAACAGCTGCATTTATTGGTTCTTTATATGGTTCTTTCCAATTCCAGCCTATGTTAGTTCTGTTCTTAATGGCCATTTTGATCTTATTTTTAGTCATTCTTTTAAATAAATTAAATTTGTAACTAAACTTCTTCTTACTTCTTGTATCAGAGGGTCAGAAATGCTAGCTGGGAGAAAGACAGACAAGATTAGTAGCATGTGAAAATTTCCTTCAGAGAAGCAGAATATTTGCTCCCAAAAGAATGATATTTCTTATAAGCTAAAAAAAATACGGTTTTTTGAAATGTTTTCAGAATCTCAACTGAATATACTTCTTTTGGCAAGAGTTCTGCAATTAGATATGTAGTGCTTATGTAGTTAAAAATTTAATCTGTGTGGAGGTTGTTTCTGTTGTGTTGGGTGTTTTGGGGGGGAGTTGAGGATTATTTGTAAAATACCTAAAACAAGCAAAAAATTGGTTTGATTTTTGTTTGGTTTTGGAGGCTGTTCTTTTTAGTTAACATTAGTGACTATTTATGGTGGCAGTTTGAATTAATCAATTTATTGAAATATTTTGTGCAGCATTAGGCAGTTGCTTCTCTTTTTTTCTGTCGTTTGTTGCAACAGTTCTCAGGCAATAAAAAATTCTGTTATTAAACAGTAATTAACCCACTTATAAATTTTCAAGATGCCTTCATAAACACTATCTATCCTGTGAAATAGTGTTCCTCTTCCTTCTTTGTGCTAAAAGAGAATCAGGAACACCTGCTAGATAAAATACATTCTTCTGCTTTGATATTGGTAAGTGGGAGGATGCCCTTAACATTCTTAGATATCTCATTTCTCTTGATCTAAACCTGTGGGCTTTCTTTCCTTATCTTTTTTCTCTTCTCAAGCCACAGTATGAAAAACTGTGGGTCTGGTTTTTCTGGAGTAAAGGGATTCCAGTAGAGTGAGCACACCTAGACCACATTCACCAAACACTGAAACTGCTGTGGAGAGGGGAACTGACTCTGCCTAATGCTGTCAGGTCTTCCTTCATTTCCCTGCTGTGTTGAACACAGTGACTTTTGAAATAGTACAGAGGAGGACATAAGGGAAAGAAGGTCTGTTTCTGTGCATCTTTGCCCCCACCCAGGAATGGGAAAAGGAATCTTTTAATACCTCAGAAAATACTTAAATGTAATCAGATCTTAAAAAATTAATTTACCTTAAATCCAGGAGAGAAGAATATAAAAAAAGCAAAAACAGGAACTGTTTTTCTAAAACTGAACATGTTTTAGAGTCAGGGACTCACACTGAATTCTGTTTGAAATCCAGGAGGAATTGGTTCCGAATCATTTCGGAAATAAGAAATTAGACTTTTAAGCATATTATGGAGTAATTTGCTCTTAGAATGATTTAAAGGGAGAAAGGAAATACATGTATGTGGTGAAGACTTTGATCTCACATTAGAAGAAGCGATCACTCAAATGCAAAGGAAAACAAAGATCATAAGACTTAAAATTTAACAGTCTCATTAGCCTTCTCGTTACAATTTAGCTAATATATGCACTTCAGTGATGGCTTATCTTTTTTTAAGTGAGACTGTAAAAAGGGGATTTGCAGTATTTCCTTTCCTTGTTGCTTAATATGAAGCATGAGCAGAATTCAAGAATATCAGAATTATGTCTATTTCTTACTCTCATTTACTTTTATATAGTGCCTATTCACAAAAATAAAAAAGTTAATTTCTTATCCCTCTGAAAGTAACAGCAATTTAATGAGAAACTTAATGTTTATGTAGAAAAGCCTCCAAGAGTAAGACTAATTCACAGTGCCATGGGATGCATTGTTGGCAGATATGTGATGGTTTATTAACTGCAAAGTTCAATTTAATTTTTAAAATTTAAATCTTTGTGATACCAATCCGTTTCTTTTCATGTCTCTCTTAAAAATAATTTTACTTGCTGCATACTAAATTCTGTGAAGGTCTGCTAAGCAGGTTTATTTTTCACTTGTATTCCTGGTTAAGCCAACAGAGAACAGTATTTAGTTTTACAGCTCGCTTTTCATTCATAAAATAATAGTTCACATTTCATGTTGAAATATAAGCTATTACACTGAAATTTAATAAATGAACAGTGTGTGTTTCATGTATTAATAGGATACTCCAGTTTGTGGATTTATTTGTATGGTTAAGTTAGCTGATCACTGAGAACATGTCCTGTATCCTTTTGCCTATTATGGCCACATTTCTTCTTCATATTGGGAGACAGTTCTGAAGGGCAAAGGAGTCCAGGATATCCTCTAAGAAGTAAATCTTAAAGGTCCAGGAGCAGGCTGTCCCCATGTGCTGAAAGAAGAGCCAGCAGTGGACTGGCCTGGCTGAACAGACAGCCTTGGCTGGAACACAGGAGAAAAAGATAAGTGTATGATCTGAGGAATGAGGGACAGGCAACTCAGGAGGACTACATGAATGTTGTGAAGTTATGCAGGGCCAAAGCCCAGCTGAAACTTTCTAGTTACTGCTGTAAAAGACAACTAAGTATATTTCTCTAAGTACATCAGCAACAAAATGAGGTCCAAAGAGAATGTTCATCCTTTATTGAATGTGGGGGGAAGCATACTGACAAAGGATGAGGAAAAAGCAGAAGTACTTAATGCCTTTTTTTGCTTCAGTCTTTAATAGTAAGACTAGTTCCTCTCTGTGTACCCAGCCCCTTGAGCAGGAAGAGGCATGTGGAAGAGAGGAAAGCCTCTGTAATCCAACCTGCTACAGCACTAAGACACATAGTTATGTGTCTTAAGACACATAACTATGTCTATAAGACACATGGTTATGGTGCTGGATGGGATCCCAATAAGGAAGAAGCTCAGCAAAGCCACTTTAAATAATTTCCCAGCAACCGTGGCTAACTGGGGAAGTCCCAGGTGATCAGAGGTCAGTAAATGTGATGCTCATGTTCAGGAAGGGCTGGAAGGAGGATCCAGGGAACTGCGGGCCAGTCAGCTTGACCTCTGTACCGAGGAGGGTCGTGGAGCAGATGATCTTGATTGTCACAGCAGACACAGAGCAACCAGGATCAGATCCAGCCAGCATGGATCTATGACAGGCAGACTGCTTGACTGACCTGCTTGGCTTCTGTGACAGGGTGACCTATCTAGTGGATGAGGAAAATGCTTTCAGTGTTGTCTACATGGACTTTACTAAAGCCTCTGACATTGTTTGCCACAGCATTCTCTTGGGGAAACTGCTCACAGCTTAGACAGGTATAGTCTGCTGGGTAAAAAAACTGGATGGATGACTGAGTCCAAAAAGTGGTGGCAAATGCAGTTAAATCTGGTTGGTGGCCAGTTACAAGTGGTGTTCCCCAGGGCTCAGTGTTGGGGCCAGTTCTGCTTAGTATTTTTTTCAGTGGTTGGGACGATGGAATGGAGTGCTCCCTCAGTCAGTTTGCAGATGGCACCAAGTTGGGCAAAAGTGTTGGTCTGCAGGAGGGCAGGAAGGCTCTGCAGAATGATCTGGACAGGCTGAATCAGTGGGCTGAGACCATTTGTATCAGGTTCCACATGGTGAAGTGCCGGGTCCTGCCCTTGGGTTGCAACAACCCCAGACAGCACTACAGACTGCGGGGCAGGGTGGCTGGAAAGCTCTTGTTGGAAAAGGACCTGGGTGTGCTGGTCAGCGGCTGGCTTAACGTGAGCCAGCAGTGCCCAGGTGGCCGAGGAAGCCAGTGACGCCCTGGCTTGTATGAGTCAGTAGTAGTGTGACCAGCAGGACCAGGGCAGGGATTTGTTCCCCAGTACTCGGTGAAGACACACCTCGAGTCCTGTGTTCAGTTCTGGGCCCTTCACTGCACAACAGACACTGAGGTGCTGGAGCATGTCCAGAAAAGGGTAGTGGAGCAGGTGAAGGGTCTAGAGAGAAAGTCCTGTGAAGAGTGCCTGAGGGAGCTGGGACTGTTTAGCCTGGAGAAAAAGAAGCTCGGCGGGACCTTCTTGCTCTCTACAACTATCTGAAAGGAGGGTGTAGCCAGGTGTGACTTGGCCTCTTCTAAATAGCAACTGATGGAATGAGAGAAAACAGCCTCAAGTTGCACCAGGGGAGGTTTAGATTGGATATTTAGGAAAAATGTCTTCTCAGGAAGGGTTGTCAAGTATTGGAACAGGCTGCCCGGGGAAGTGGTGAAGTCACCATCCCTGGAGGTGTTTAAATGACATGGAGATGTTACACTTAGGGCCACGGTTTAGTGATGGACTTGGCAGTTCTGGGTTAATGGTCAGACTTGATCTTAAAGGTCTTTTACAGCCTAAACAATTTTATGAACTTATGAAGTCTGTCAGCATAGTATTCTTAGTGTATTTTGAACAAAAAAAACAGATGAAGGGGAGAAGCTGTGCTGTTCCCTTCACAACATTCCCAGGAATATAGATAGTTGGAAATTTTTTGGCTGTTGCTTTTTGTCTTACTTATTACTTGAGGAAAGTTTTTTTTGTTCTTTGTAGATGGACCTTGCAATCTAATGGGTTTTTTCATATTGCATTATAAAATGTAAGAATAGACTATGTAGCAAATACAACATATATATACAACAAATAAACATGCAGGAATAGATTCTTAACTAACTTCCATAACTTTCTTGGGTATTTAAGTAAGCGTGGTACTGTATGAGATGCAGAGTTTCAAAAGTTAACATGGTTTATTTGTATCTCTGAAGGGTTTTATCATACGTTTATTATGTATGATATGATATTTATTATGTATCATTTATCATATAATTTCTGGCAGTTGTTGTTTGAACCTCTCCTTTATTGAAAGACCATACTTGCTATTACTGTGTTCTGCATTTTCTGCTCTCATACCACAATACTGTTTCAAGGTATTCTAAGTTGACACAGATAGAATAACTTCAGAGGCTGAATAAAATACCTGTAGAACTGGTTGTAGTAAATTGAATGTGAAATAGCACCAAGTTGCTGCATTGTTATTAGATCTAGAGCTGTCCTGTTTAGAAGGTACAGCTTTTTGTTTCAGATTAAATACTTGGCACAAACCAGGCATCCTTTTGTTCTTCGTGCCTTTCTTTGCAGAGGCTATTTCTGCATATTTCAAGGAGCTAACACATTTTAGAGTTTTATAGTAAGAAAAGAACTTTGTGCTCTAATTTCCTTCCTCATTGCAATCATTCATTTCACTTATACTTGCTTACAAAAGGCTACTGTTGGGTAGACTTTCTTGTTAAAGTAGACATGAGAAGTAGTTAGATAAAAATCAAATTAGAGATTGTAGTGCTTTTGTTTCCTAATGTTCTGAAATTTAAATATTAATTTAGACAACTTTATTTCTATATTTTTATTAACATGAGAACAAATTATATTTTGACAGATACCTGTTGTTTCCTTATGACTTGCCAAATTGTGCAAAGAAGAAATGTATTTCTTAAACTTCAGTAAAATGTAATGTTATGAACTTTCGAAAACAAATTGATATTTTAGTTTAAAAAAAAACTTTAAATAAAAGTTTTTAAAATCTAAAACTTAACTGGCAGGAGACATCTTTGCTAATAGATGTAGGATGCCTTCCTATAGCATAGTTAAAATTTTTCTTCAGCTGTCCTAGAAGCCATAAAACCTTTTAAAGATAAAGGAGCTAAGGTACTTGCTGAGAATTTTTTCCCACAATGGACCACTTTTGGAGACTTTTTACCTTTGCAAATGGTCTCTCTTACAGCATTTGAAAGGAATTTTTATTAGGGTGTCCAAGTTTAATGCATAATAATCAAAATTGTGTATTTATTTCTATGTTTGATAAAGTTTTCAGTCTGAAGTGTCAAACTCTTTCAGTATGTCAGTTTTGGTTATTGATGCAAAGCGAGTTACTGAGATGTCACCTCTAGAACTCTGTTCATTCTTTGTTGAAATGGTCTTTTCTCTGGTTACAGTTCAAGTTGCCTGACATTAAATGACTGTATCAATTCCATAGAGGAACAGTTTTATGTGGGAACAGGTTCACTGAGTGAAATAGCAGATAGAAAAATGTAAACCAACTGCAAAGACTAATAACTAGGAAGAAAAAATAGTCATTAAAAAAAGGAATACATAAAAGTGATGACAGACAAAAATTTAAAAACTGTCTGTGCAGTGAGGCAAATCCTTATGATTGGTGGCTTTATTGTAAGAGGCTCTCAACAGAAGCAGTTGACATTAAGTGAAAGAGTGCATTAAGCACAATCTTAGGGTCTCTCTCATGGCAGAAACATGTACAGTGCTTCATGTGTTTCAGTGCTGTGGAAGAATTGCATGAGATCAGATTGCATTTTAATTTTATTGCCCCAATGTTGAATTTATTGTGAACAGAGCTGGTCCATTCACAGCTCTGTGAAAGGCACTGTTACTATAGTCTTGAACATTCTTGGATCCTTTTTCTCTACTGCTTGTAGAAGTGAAGTAAAAAACGACTAGAAGTTTCATTCAGACACAAGCTTGTCTTTTACTGCTATTATTTTGAAAATATTTGTTACCACTGAAGATGAATAGATCACGCAGACACAGGTCGAGGTGTGGTGAAAAGAAGAGCAGAGTTTATTTTTCTTCCCAGGATTTATAGGCTTCTTACCATGGCCAGGGATTGGATGGTCAAGATATCATTTTCTTACTGCACTGGCCATGAGAGATGCCCATCACAAGACGTGTAACAGAAAGAATGTACACATATCTATGTTTACAGTTACTCTCCTGGGGAAGTCCTTAGAAAACTATGTTAGCAAGCTCAGAAGCTGAGTTTTCAGGGCGACAAATATTCTTACATCTTATACCAAGAATGACATTCACTAGAAGTAAAAAGGAGTTTCAGATTTCTGTGGCACAGTTAATAGGAATTGCCAGTTTTTCTGACATGATTCCACATTTGTTGGTGTGCTAAAGAAACTAACTTTCACATACTTAAGTAAAATCATGTGTATGTCAGTTTTGTGGTATTTTAAAATGCTTAGAAGTAGATGCAATAACTGTCTTAAAAAAAACCCAAAAAACTCAATAAAACCTTCCTCACCATAAGGATGCATGATTCTAAATAACTGTAGAATTGCCTCTGATGTTCTTAGGAGATCTGTAATTGTATGCTTTCTGTGTTTGAAACATGAAGCTTGAGTTGCAGCTGTAAAACATCCTTCTTGAGTGTGCAGCTTGTGGGGGCAAACTTAGCATTGAGACTTTTCAGCATGGGTTGCAGAAGGTTCTGAAGAATTTCAAAATTGCTTTAATGTGGAATGCTTCCCTCTGTCTCCTCCTTCCCATGCAAAACTTTTTGTCACAATCTGAAATATACCTTGCACTCAGTAGGCAAGCAGTAGACTTTTTGCAGGAGGTTTCTACTGAGAAGTGACTGAGGGCAGCTTGGCAAATGCTCAGAAACCGACATTAACTTGCTGGAGCCCGGCATGGGACCTTGTATTCAGCAGAATTCTTCTGACCTGTCTCTCTGCATGCCGAGCTAATCAGCAAACACCTAATGAGCCTACGCTAAAGGAACAGACCCTCTCACAACCTACTTCATTTTCCTATGTTCTCTGGGGGTGGAGAGACAAGACTTCATAAGGACTGATGATGCTGCAAAGACCACAATAATGATAATTAACTTGCTGAATTTAGAAGATTATGCTGTTAATTAGTTGCAAAATAAAGATAAGTAATAGAGGAGCAGATGGTAGTATAACACCCAGGAGAAGGAGGGTTATTACTCTGATGAGCTTTTGTGGCAGATATGAAATATGGATCTGAGTTTTTCACAAATTGTTTCTGGAGTATATTATCTTGTTTCTGTGAGCTCTTGATGGAATGATCTAGTCCTACCAAATTTTGACAGATGTGGTGAGGATTTGTTTTCAAGGATATACATGAATGATAAAACCTTGCTAATCAAGATTTTAAAAGCTATTAACCTGTGTGAAAATACCAGTTTTAGTTTGCCTGTAACCAAATAATATCAAAAAACCGTGGTTGTCATCAGGCTTTCACACATAAAAATGCTTATATACATTTATTCTAATATATGTTTCTGTATTCTTGACTGTTAAAGATGAGATTCTCATTGAATTTGGGGTAACTGTCTCCCTACTCAAAAGAAGCACAACATCCATATAGCATCCAGCATTATATTTTAAAATATGAAACCTGTTAAACACATGAGCTGGAAATCTCCTTGTGAAAATCTGTAAATATTCCTTGGATTTTCACAATATGTCTGCATTTGTGGATAATTTGATCCTAACTACTTTAATTTTAATTTTTAAACTTTTTAATATGAAATTAAATCTAATTATTTCCTATTCCTGTTTTCACAGTACGTTACATTTAACAAGGTAATTCTCAAAAGGAGTTTGTTTACTTGAGTTTATTAATAAACAGGATATAATGTTTAAATATTAGCAGTACAGTAAGTAAAGTTAAAACTTGGTTTGCACATCCCAGTACAAACTCATCAATTACCATCATGGGCAAAACAGACTCATCTTGAGGAAATTAATTTCATTTATTACCAGTCACATCTGAGTAGGATAATACACCCAAAACTTAAAAACACCTTCTCCCTTTCTTCCTGGGCATTCTTCTCTACCTCCTGCCCCTCAGCAGCCCAGGGGAAAGGGGAATGGTAGCCGTGGTCAGTTCCTCAGACACCTCTGCTTCTTCCTCTGCTTGGAGAGGACTCCTCTCACTCTTGACAGAATTACAGCATGGGCCACGCTGGAAGGGACCACAGGGGTCATCCGGTCCCCTGTTCCAGCAGGGCCATCCCAGAGCACATGACACAGGATTGCATCTGGAGAGTTCTTGCCTGTCTCCAGTTAGGGAAGCCTCACATCCTCTCTGGGCAGTCTGTTCCAGTGCAGCAGTCCCTGCCATTGCCTCTTGTCCTATTGCTCGGCACCCTGAGCAGAGCCTGGCTCCAGTCTCTTGCCACCCCACCTTCAGATACTCCTGGGCACTGCTGAGGTCCCCTCTCAGTCACCCCTTCTCAAGGCTGAACAGGCTCTGCTGCCTCAAGCTTTCCTCGGAAGTCTGTCCTGGAGCCAGCTGCCATTGGCTCTGTCGAACAAGGAGGGAGCTTCTGGAAGCTGCTCACAGGAGTCCCCTCTGCCGCCCCACCCCCACACAAAACCTTGCCATGCAAACCCAGTATGCATAATTTTTGAGATGGTAACTTTTAAAACTCTCCTAGTATGACAGCTTGAAGTAGAGCATACCCTGTTTAACTGATTTGTACTTTCACTACTGTCTTAGTTAGGACTGATGAAAATTTGTCATGTCCTGCCTAACAGCAAGTTATGATAAAAGAAATACTTCTGAAGTAATTCAAGTCATAAATGAAAATACACTGCGAAAAATCTTATGTTAATAATGTATAGAAAGGTTATTGTCATATTGCTGTTAAATACTTGCTAGTTTCTTTAAAAAAATATTTTTCTAAGAACTGACTTGGATGTGATGTGTTTCCCTGGTAGTTCTGGTAGTGGTTGTGTAGAAAATGTTACCATTTAGATACCAGAATTAGTTAGGGAGATTGTCAACTTTGCAGTTGTTGCAGGTAGATCATAGAGTTCTGTTTTAGTGGTTTTGGTTAGCTTGAAAACTCTTAGACTTGCTGGAGACAGGGACTGAATTCTTTTTGTTAGCTTGTTTTTCTGAGGAGAATTAGGAAGGTACAAGTGAATTCTCGAGTTTAATTAAAGTGTTAACTACCTAAGAGCTTTCAGAGTGCTGTATATAGACTAAAAATTGTGGACATATCTTAAAAATTGTCATCCTGCCCTAATGCTTGCAGCTATCCTAAATTTTGATTTCTAAAGTTGAGCACTGGGGAAACCAGTAAATTTGGTTTGTGTAATTTTCTGAAGTATCTTTTTCATTCTAGGAAACTTACAAAGTTGATACAATAAATGAGGTGAGGAAGAGCTCATTTCACTGCTGGAATTAGCTCCCAATTTTCATGTTCACTTGAATGGTTCCTATCTGGTGTAATGTGCTGGTAATTCAATCCAGAGCAATCACTGCAGAACAGACTTACTACAGAAGTCACTGGCTAAAGATTCCTCAATAGCAAGCCAGTAGAGGAGTGCTGGAGTTTCTTGAGTCTCTTTGTAGTCCTCAGTTATGATACTTACTGGTGCTGGTTATGTGCTACCAAATCCATGTAGTTGATGGTAACTTGCCATATTTCAGACCTGAAAGTTTTTTATAGTTCCAACAGATGTAATCTGCAATTCGTTGTTTTAAATGTAGTGTAGGATCCAGGAAGGCATGTCACCATGGAAGGTAGAAGAGCTGTTACTATATTCCAGTGACTTTATTGTTGGGAGACATTGCATGCTACAGTTTATAGAGAATATCTGCATAAATAGGTGCAAAGTTTCCTGTTTATTCTGAGCTGGCCAAATGCTGCCTCTCTCTAGTATTCTTAAGACAATCTAATAATGTTAGTATGTGGGCAACACTTCGTTCGTATTTCAAAATATGATGTTACAAGTTATCAGAATTTCCACAAACTTACGTTTAAGTCATTAATCTTTTCTTAAACTTGTATTGGATTCTTAAAAACTATGGAGCTTGGTAGAAAAACATTTTCTAACACCATTTGTCTAGTAAGGTAAATTCTTCAGTAAAACCAAAAAATGCATGATAAATTGTACAGTATTTATGGAATTTTAAGAAAGGATCTGGAATTACAAGCAGTTGTATCTACTGAAATCGAACATTTTGTCACTTAAGATTAAGAAATAATTTTAAATAGAATGTATTATGTTACAGTTTCAATAGGTTTCACCAAAAGTTGAATGAAATATATTTCAACAGGCAGTCAATAAAATGCTTTAAAATTTGCCGTGAGGTTGCTGGTAACTCTTGGGTGTATTATATACAGCTGAACTTGCACATTACTGTTCTTGGTAGTGGCTGTGTGCAGTAAAGGAGGAACATCAAACCTTTTACAGTTTTTTACTGTAGTGTGCTATAGTAGTTATCTTGCATATTTTCTACATAAATAATCTTTAAATATAACCTGAAGCTTCTTAGTATTTTGTATATCATTAAGATGTTTCAGCAAAGATATTGGCTTTTATCTAATTATCCATAGGAAGGATTGCAGAGGTGAGTATTTGCAAAGACCATGAATTAGCAGAGGCATAACAAGCTATTTAAAGATTAATAGAGATAGAGAACACCAGAATTTTTAAAATGGAAAGATGCTTATGTTCTGGTTGTTACCTGTTTTCCTTCATGTGTCATTGTTACTCTTCTGGTACTACCAATTTCAGCAGCTGTTTATGGCCTTCTACTCATCTCTTTGTGGGCACAGTTCACTACAGATGAGGCTTTCAGTTTACTTCTCCATACCATTTACTATCCTTCCCTTTCTGGGTTCTTATGTAAACCTCATTGCTATTGTCATGTTTACAGAAATTTAACCCCTGCTTTTAGGTATATGCCTAGGTCACTGTTGAAAGCCTGTAAAAAGAAACAGCCGTTTAAGAGTTGGATTTCCTGTTTCCAAAGTTAAAGTAACTGCTTATATAAATGATTAATCATTCAAGATAGCATGATAGAATATTTCTTTTATTTTTCTTCTTTATTTTCTGCTTTTAGAGATTGAAAGCAGCCTTGACCCAGCAGCACCCTCAGGTAACAAATGGAGATACTGCCAAGGGACATGCAAGTGGGTTGGTTAGGACTCAGTCAGAGGAACCACGGCCACAGTCACTACAACAGCCTGCAACTTCAACAACTGAAACACCGGTATGACAACAGTGGACACGTGCCTCCTACCCCCTTTTTTTATTTTGCAAATACATATATTTTTTTCTATACTCTTGGTTTTTGAAATAGAGATTTAACAGACTCCTCTTGTAGTCAATAGCTCTATAATAGTAAAAGGTTTACAGATCTTACATGTTCTTAAATACTTCTAAAATCTATTATCCAAAAAACAGGTAGTATCTATGCTCAAATGTAGAACTATGTCCTGATTTCTCAAGTTTATTGATAGAAGATTCTGTGGTAGCTGAATTTTTTACAGCTGGTCAGTATATATATATTTGAAAAAATAAGTGCTTCTATTTTGTGTTCTGTTGCATCTGTTTCACATTTATTATATTTTATATCATAAATGCGGTTAGAAATTGTTTTATTGCATCAGGTATTGTGCTTGCATTAATTTGCTTGAAGGATTTTTTCTGGGCTGCCACAGGAAGAGTTTCAGCTGTATCATTAAGTGTACTTCATCTCTGGCTCTGGAAGGGGGGCTCTGGTTTTAGGTATGATTTGTTGTCCTTTTGGGACGATAGATCAGAATAGGGGAGTAAAAGGCAGAACCTCTGAGTCAGACTGGAAGTGGGCATGCTGCTGGAGGAAAGATACACTTCCCGGTGAATCCTGGAGGACAGTAGCTGTTCTATTTCTAAAAACCTTTTGGAATGTGTTTTCTAAATGCTTTTAAAAATCTCGGAGTTATTTTCAGAATTTGTAGCATAATACTAATTTTATAAAAGCTACATACCTGGCCCAGAACTGACAGGACTTATACCTGCAACAAAAGCCTCAGATTCTTACACTGGCCAGTGCATATCAAAACAAATACATTTGGAACAGAAGAGGGGAAAAAAAGTGACCCATCATAAAAGAACCTCTTTCTTAAGGCTGCTGTTCCCCCATACTGCCTTGAGGCTTTTTTAAGGAATATTTTCATAATATCACATAGCAGAATTTTCAGAAGGTGAAAATTGCTGTTTGATTGTTTTAGAGTTATTTTACAATTAGTATTAATCAAAAATAGCAAGTGTTTAATTCTTAAAATACTGATTTGAGTTCCCAGTGGGTTTTTTTATTCTTAGCTATTTAGAATTAATGTCAAATTGATGTGCCAGGTGATACATGTTTGGGATTTTTAATTTAAAAATAAAACTTCCTTGCTGTGCTAGACTGAACGCAGAGGTGCACCCGTGAATGTCATGTGAACAGTTATGTTCTATCTTATCTCTTTAAAGGAGTTTAAGATCATTATATTGGTACTATATTTCAGTAAATCTTTGTCTAGGGTCTGTATACAAATGTGAAATGAGTATAATGTATGACTTAAAATGTTGAAGTATTTTGGTACTGTCATGTAATGTGGGTAGATAAAGGGAAATTGTTATTCAGTGGTGGGGAACACATCAGCTAGTAGGAAATTGCTATCTGGAGATCGAGGGATCAGGGAGTCTCAGCACTGCCAGCATTTGTCAGACAGCTTCTGTGTAGTGGGCATAAGCAATTGTGTCATTTTTCAGTTGTGACTAGATGTGTGGGAAGAGTCAAAAATGGAAAATTCATTTCCTACTAAATGTAGCTTGAAAGCTATTTTGGATGTAATATGTTAATGTAAGATGATCTGGAGTGTAAATATGGGTTTTTAAAACATCTCTGTAGAGTTAAATGGGCACAGCTTTCAAAAAAAAGAAGTGTGTAACCTGAATGTATTTAGGAATGTCCTGAATGCTTTTCTCAAGACATGATGACTATTTATACCAGTGCTATAGGTTAAGTCATGACTGTTTTCAGGCATCACCAGCTCAGCCTACGCCACAAACACCAAATACAGGCGGTCGGCGAAGAAGAGCTGCCAATGAAGACCCTGATGAGAAAAGGAGAAAGTTCCTGGAGAGAAACCGGGCTGCTGCTTCCAGGTGCCGACAGAAACGGAAAGTCTGGGTGCAGTCATTGGAGAAAAAAGCTGAGGACCTGAGCTCACTAAATGGCCAGTTACAGGTATACTTTCTATTTAAAGGAAATTTTAGTAAGTTTTTTTGTTCTTACACAATGATCCTTGATCAGTGGAGCTTAAAACTTGGCATGAAATCTGGAAAACAAATGGTTTTATAACTGGTGGCTCAGCTCAGGCTTAAAATTCAGAGCTAGTTGCATATAGCAGTAAAATTAGAGGATAAGAGCATATGCATATTTCAAGATGTGTAAATTTAAGGATCATACCCTTCTATTCTTTGTTCCATTTAAAGTAATTTTCAGACTATGATACTAAATTGACAAGATGTGTTGGAATAAACACTTATGAGCGAAATAATAGTCTTACCTTGAACACGTCTTGCTCTTAATTTGTATCACAGCCTGGTTTAGTTTAGTAAGTTTTGGGCTTATTTCCTTTGATTCTTTTTAACTTTTTTTCCTTTAATGTGAATGTAATGCTCGTGAAAGGTGCCAGGTTGACATCAGTGGATACTGAGGGCCTCTTTTGTCCACAGGATGGGTACGGCAGTGGCAGTGCAAATTTTTACCACCAGCACCTAAATCCTATAGAGACGAAGTGTGCTGTAAGAGGGTAGGGCCAGTATATGTTGCGGGTTGCTTTTCCACTTCATCTGATCTCAGAGTTGTCATGTGAATGTACTTTTCCCCCATAGAACAATCCATGACCCTTTTGTTTAAACTACTATTAAATGTTAAAGCATACTTTCCTAATGTTTTCCAGCAGCACATGAAAAGTTGGCACAAATTACTGTTTTCAAAATAACAAGTCCAAAATCTTCATTTTGAAAGCTGCTGAAAGGAAAACTATGTAATTCCTAAATGAAGCATTCATTTAGAAAATTCAGTGAAATGTATTTTGATATGTTAAAGTGTCACTTGTTTTTCTTCATCAGAGTTGTTCACTGAGTCAAATTCACAGATCATCATCTTCCTATGAAAACTCACCTCTTGTGCTGTTTGCTATAGAAAACATCACCATTTGATCAACAGAAAAGTAGGGCACGTTGAGGTTATTTTTTATCATGCAATCAAAATTACAGTGTGTCAGTCATCTTCATGTCTTCAAAAATACTCAGTATCCAGACCCTGAAATGTAAAAAGATTCCTACCAAAGCACACACTGTGAAATGCCTTCCTGTGTTCCAAGAAGCATGACACTGTGTACAAGCATTACTTAAATTTCTTACAAATATCTATTTTTCTCATACCTATTCACAGTCTTTAGACATATTCACTTAATGCACAGTCCTCAGTTAAGTATATTAATTACATAATTATATGTAGCAATGTAGCTTAAATAATCAAAGGAGTGAAGGAGAATAAAAAAAAACCTGCCGTAATTCAGCTTTTTAGTGAAAGTAATGTTTGCTATCATGTGAACTGCCTTTCACATATATATAAAGTTTTATAACATAAAAATAATGTAAGTACCATAAGCAAAAGTTTTCCAAGTGTTAATTCAGTAATAGTGAATTCAGGATTTTCTTACAGTCTACCAAAAGCAAAACTGTTAACTGTAAAGAACAGAATAACTTGAAAATTGGATATTAGAGAAATAATTACACTGTACTTTATGTGAAAACATGAATCAATCCTGTATTTCCATAATAATAACTTGATAGGCTATCACAGCTGATCAGCAGAGTGGGCAGTAATGACCCATGATTACTTATATTTAATAGAAAATTTATTAAGTTTGGAGTTCTTCCTTAATGCAGGTTTATGGAATGTGTTTGGGTTAATAGTTCATATTTTGTTTAAAGTCTAAGTGGCCTGCTCAGCTGAAGTTACCAAGATGTCACATTTCCAAAAGCAGATTCATACTGAAAGGCCTGCATTGCATTTCTTCATGTAGCAATTCTGACTCCTTTCAATGCTGTTACTGGCTTTCTTGTAATGTCTGTGTCAGAGATTCCAGTGTCATTGTGAAGGTTTCTAAGATTGGAAGCTCACTAACAGTATGTGTGGATTTTGAAGAGGTTTGCTTGGTTGATGTATTTATTTTGTTCTGTAGATTTACTTCTATCAAGTTTTTCTTTAAAATGTTTGAAGGTAGGTTCATTTTTAAGCAGTATTTTTCAGATATTTGCTTAAGGGAAAATTTCCATCTTCTACATCTCTAGTAACATATATATGTTAGGCAGGCTGTCTTTATTATAGGCTGTGCTGTGTAAGTTTTTTCATGCTTCCAACATTTTGAAGTTTATTTACTGTTTTGATTTTTGAGGACTGTTTTCTATTCATTGTTGACATGTTTATTGATCTTAAATTTTATTCACCAGCTTGTGTGGCCTCTGTGCCTTGAACAATCCTGCAGGGTATAAGAAGGTATTGACAAATGCCCACAGTGGCTGCTGAGCCACGTTGCAGGATCAGATGCCAAAGTGCATTTATGTTCTGTATTTGGTCCCTGTTGCTTTAATAGTCTCAGAGGGTGAAGCTTTAGAAGAATGGCCTGTCTTCCTCATGAGGGCACAGTGGGTTTTCAGTGAGCAGCAGTCGAGTGATGGTTTGTACTGATGCTGCAGAAACTGTTCAGGAAGGCTAAATTATTAAAGTATGCCCATAAGTAAGGATTCTTTTCCATAGAGGAAGTTGCCCAAAAAGAAACGGGAAGAATGCTGTTTAACTCAGCCACAGACAATCCCCTGTCCTTAGAAATCACATTCACCTGCCTCTGATGGTACTTTGAGTAATAACATATCACGAATGTTTTCCCACACTGTGCTGATTAAGGGCTAATGTGGTCCTGTGGTCCCACTATTACATCTGTATTTTGGGTGCAGGGGGGAATGGGCAGATAGAGAAGAATGTGTCATAACGTGTGACCTCCCTTCATAAGAATGCAGAAGGGAAAGCATCTTTTGAAAGATGGAGTGCAGGTACAAGTCAATATGCTTTTGTCCAGAAACCTGCTTTCTCTTGCTAGCACATTTTGAAATGTGGGAACATGCAAATTCTTCTCAACAGTGTGTGAGCTATATTGCATACTTCTGTAAAGAACTGTTGATGCCTGCACTTGGTTCCATCTCACTAAAGAGGGGTACCCGTCCAGTGTAAAAATTTGAAATAATCTTTCTTTGTGCCACCTTTTAAAAGTGTTTATTTCATGTGTTTCTTGGTAGCCTGCTTTCAATATGTTAACCACATATTAAATGATCACCACACACTGACATGTTTTGAATGAGATGGAAAGATTTGCTGTTGTCACAAGCAATATAATTAACTGCAGTATGTATAGGAATGGGTTCTGAACAGCCTCCCTTTACCAGTTTGAAGTGGTTCTTACTGGTAATATGTAAATGGCAGCCATAGATTGCCTTTCTGTGGCATTCCCCATCCATGTGTCTAGCAGACAGAGCTCTGTTCTAGTATCATGAGTGGCGTGTGCATTGTATATAGCACTGTTGGCACAAGTGTTCCTGTTATGGAATATACGGCTACCACTGTTCTAGAGATTATCTCAGTGTCTTTTATATGGGAATGCTGATCTGTGTTTTTCAAATTTGCCTTAATGTAAGATAATATATTTGCTTTTTGTATTATCAGTCTTATTTTGCATTGTCAGTCTTAATATTTTTAATACAGCTGACATTGATCTATAAACTCTTACAAAATTTTTTCATAAACATATAATTTTACTTCCACAGATGAACAGCCACTTCATGCTTACATACATATATACATACTTTGTATACTTTGTATATAAAATTCTTCCTTAAAATGTGGGAGATCAGATAGAAAATTTCTGCAAACCTTTTCCTGATTGCCAGAGTTCCTTTGAGCTAACAGAACTATATTTCATAGTCTTGAGCACTGTTGCTTCTGTAGGTTATCAAGTGTCTCAAAACTACATCGGTGTGTTTTTTTTCTACCCAACCTGTGTCAATTCTGTGCAGCTGCCTGCATGGTATCAAGATTTGTGGCTCCTCAGTAAATAACATGGTGAACTAAGGGCAGACAGCTGCAGGCAGTAGTCCTGTGCTTTCTTAATAGCCTAAGGTTTCAGGACATGTAATGCCACCTGGTAGAGAATTTGTGGGGCTTTCGGTTGGGTTTCTTTCATTGCAAACCCTTTTTGTTTGCAGTCACTTTTTTTTTCATTATAAATGTCTGTGAATTCAGATTTTTGGTATCTTTCAGCTTTTGCTTTTAATAAAAAGTTTCTAAAGGGTATTCTATGCATAAAAGGACTGAGTAAAAAAGGAGACCTTAAGATGATTTTGCAGGTATAAAGGCTTGAAATTTGTTGTCTAAATTAAGACAGAAAACACAGAAGAGGAGCTTTTCTTTGATAGTCTGATATTTTAGTTACTTTGTGTAATTAAACGTAGTAAGTTCTGTTCTGGAAGAATTGTTTTCTTTTGGAATTCTTTAACTTGTAATTCATCTCATCTCTGGCTGCATTGCTTTATTTCTTGCTTGCAAGTAAATAGGTTGATTTTCTTGTAGTTTATTTTACAGATAATTTCAGGTGCAATCCAGTTTTCCTGTTTTTTTTCTTAAACTTGCTCCTAAATGCATAAACATAAGCATTTACTAAATAATTATGTCACGTGTAGTATTTTACAATAATATCCAAAGGTTCTTATACTTGAAGTAACTTCAAGTGTTAATAGAAAAGATTTATATTCAAAATAAAATAACCCATGAAAAACACGTATTGTGTCCAGATACAGGGATCACAAAGCATTACAGATAATTTGATTCATAAATATTTTTCTACTCTACAAAGTATAAGTGGGTCTATCAAAATGCCATACCATTCTTAATTTGGATTGTCAGATGTAATGCAGCTGCGTAGCACTCCTCATCTCTAGACACCAAGCTGCTTTCCAGGGAAGGTAAGTGTTGCTGTCCTCCAGTTTACAAATGGGGAAGGTGAAGCACGAAGCAGTGAAATGACCTTGCTCAAGGTCACCCAATAGTGGAAAGGCACAGTCTGGAAATGTACCCAGGCGCTGGATTGTGCATGTGCTGTCTCTTAGATTGTGCTCTGCTTTAGCAACACAAGCTGACATCTCTGGATTTTGTCATTATTATCAATGATCCCTTCAGAGAACACGTTTATGTATGGCTGCCAAAATAAAAATCAGTCTGGAGATCAACCAATATTTGCTAAATTATTTTCCAGTACATGAGATTTTTTTTTTGAAGTCTAAGTATCAATAGAGTCACTAAGAAATTATTCTGCATTTGCTTTTTGGATTTTCTTTTATGTTTTTCCCTTTTTTAATGTTTGCTGTGACATCTGTTAAAATGTGTGTAGCTAAATGTAGGTTTACTCTGATTAAAATTCATCACAAAACCTTCTAGAAGAGTCTCAGAGTAGCTGGATCATGTGAATGAGACTATATGTAGGGTCTGCATCTGCAAACAGAAAAATGTATGTTGTATTTTTAAAAAAAAAACCCAAGCATTTCCCAGTTAATGTAACAAAGCTAGCCAAGTTTCAGCTAATATTTGCATTTTCTAAGATAAAATATATACCAAATGGAAACTTCTTGTATTTCAGCTACCCCTAAATGAACAACTGAAAACCCTATAAAACTTAATGCTTACCTTCAAAACCTGTGTAGTTTGAGCCTGGTAAAGTACATAACTTTCTTCTGCTTTAGAATGAAGTCACCCTGCTGAGAAATGAAGTGGCACAGCTGAAACAGCTTCTTCTGGCTCATAAAGATTGCCCTGTAACTGCCATGCAGAAGAAATCTGGCTATCATAGTGAGTAATGTTCCATTACCTATAGCCTGAGGCTGCATCAATGAAATACTGCCAAAAAGAACTGAATGAACATTAAAATTGAGAAGTGCAGTTCTAATATAACACATATTACATTAAAGAGCTTTTTTTTTTAAGTTGTTGGAAGACAGGAATTAATACATGATATTTAAAAATATATGTTTAAGTCAAAATTGAATTGTCGCATAACACGGTAAGGTTTATGTTGGTTTAATGA
The DNA here is from genome assembly GCF_049639895.1 of Pseudopodoces humilis. Taxonomy (NCBI): domain Eukaryota; kingdom Metazoa; phylum Chordata; class Aves; order Passeriformes; family Paridae; genus Pseudopodoces; species Pseudopodoces humilis. The sequence continues at coordinate 21,325,212 of NC_142207.1, read as the reverse complement.
ATGCATATGATAATTAGCATTTAAGGACTATCTGTTACTACACCTGCTTTGGAAAATATAATTAAAGTATTAAGAGCACATGATAAATCATTTCTTATACTTTATCGTAGCCTAACACAGTGAAAGGTCCTTGTGGGTGTTTTTCCTTCATTGTAATGAGATTTCAGTAGAGGTACTATAACAGCTGTCCTCATTTACCATAACATCCAGGATCAGTCGAGCCATTAAAATAATCAGATGCAGGTTCATGGCTCCTACTGTACAATGTCTTCTAGATTGTTTTGATATCCACATTAAGCGACTGCTTTTCTGAAGAGAGGTTGTTTTTAAAAATAGTTCTGGTTTTGAGGGGAATACTGACACTGTCAATACCAATATTTTCTAATCCATATTTTTATTTTAAGTTGTTCTATTGACTTTTCATCCTTCCAGCATTTTAAAGGTTAATTATGCTTTCCTGACTTGTAGCTTCCTTTTTGGCTGTGATACACAGTGCCAGAACCAGCTGCTGCTGCTGTAGAATAAATGGCCAATTTTGTCCATTGTACACAAATTTGTTACAAACTGAGCTGGGAATGCATTAGGCAACATTCATAATATATAACCCACAGCTTTCGTTTTTATGATTTAGTGATATTTCAAGATATTTGTAAATGTGAAGATTGTTTCTGCCATATGTAGCCACTTCATTTTAATTTGCCAGTGTCAGTAATTCAGGAGAATAAAGGAACATTTTGTACTGCATGCAAACAGATCCTCAGGTGCTTGCGATAAAACTTAATAGCCACCATCTTTACTTGTAGTCATTGTAAGCAATTTCATCAGAATGGGCAATATTTTTTAATTTAAAAGATTCAGGAGATTTAGCAACTCTGTATTGCCATATATATTTAGAATACTGATTTTGTCAGTTTTGAGCTTATAAATCTTGGTCCTTTGATCTCCAGTCATTTTGACAAGACAGAAAATAGCATCTTGGAGTAAATTGGAACAGTATAGAAATACGTTTGGGATTTATATTAACAATGATTGCTGCAGGGATGAGGCCATTATGGCTCCCATCTGACAGAACAACATAATTTCATACAGAAGCTACTAGGGGATAACATTATGCATGCAAGGTTTTTAACAAAAAAAAACCCAAACAAACAAACAAAAACCCAAAAAACCCACACACAAAGAACAAACCATAGGTTTCTTGCATTTTGATGTTTTAAGGATTCATGTTCCTGAATTGGGATGTAAAACATTTCGTTTTAAGTCATGAACTGTCAAGTGATTCCATGCCAAGGATTTCTTTGTTGAAGGATTAGTGAATGGCCTGTCTAGTAGTGCTTGTTTTCAGCCTTCAGTAAAGTACTATAATGCTTCTGATTTAGTAAAGAGTACAGAATGAGTCAGACCTAAAATACTAATCAGTGGTAGAAACCTACATTTGAGAAAAAAATAGTATTATGCAAGGCAATTGGAAGCATAGCTGAGTTTCTGGGAAAGTCTGTTGAAAGTAAAAGCTTAACATGAATGATAGTTGTAATGTCATCCCTCTGAAAGGATTTTATCACATTATCTGTGTATGAATATTGTTAGGAAAGCATGTTGGCTAAGTGACATACCCACACTACGGTTTATGAGAGAAAAAAAACCAGTTTCAGTCAATATGTTCATGAAAATGGTGTTCCTATAAAGTACATTTAAATAAACATGTTACATTCATCAAATAATCAAAGTTGAATTGCTTAAAAAATGTTGTGCGTGGTTTAAAAGTCTTGTCTCTGGAAGAAATTGAAGACCCCATCTTAAAGAGCTCCTGCAGTGCTGAGTATTGTGCACTGCATAGACCACATTTTCAGCACCAAAGTCCACAATTTGATAGCTCTTCATGCATTATGCTCTTAAATAGGAGCAAATAATCTATCACTTGCCCTTTACTTTTACATATATTTTATGATCTTTTGTATTTCCCAGACACATTTTTTTTTTCCTCAGGCCAGTCTCAAGCAAATCTGAAAGGGATTGCAAAGACAAGACTAAAGAAGATCAAATTTTGTTCCATTGCTTTGTCCTGAGCAATGCTTCATGCCTGCTTCTGGCTATGTTTGTGTCACAATAGTCAGTAGTAAGTTTAAAAGGGAATTCCAATGTTCCACCTGGAAACTGGTTTGGGTCAGTTTATAAAACTGGTGTGAAAAGTACTTGAAAACATTAAGTAGCACAAAGTGATGCAAAAACAGTTATAATGAAATTCAGCATTAGTATTTCTATTTTTGAGTGAAAAACAGTAGGATAATTTTCTGTTCTTGGTTTTTTAGTTTTGTACTCAGCTTTTAGTTTGAGAGTGTTTGCATAATACCTTGGCTAACTCCTGCAGCTCTGGAAAAAAGGATGATTAGCATGACTAGAATGTCTGTGCAAGAAGAACATTTTAAGTCATGATCATTTAGGAAATTCTAGTTTGCACAGTGATAATTTTTTTAACCTGCTTACCCTCTGTCATGGGAAAAAATTATGTAATTCTGTGGCTAATTCACTTTGATTTTGTGGAAAACACCTGAAATACTCTGAAAATATTTTTAAAACCAGTTTTATCCATTTTAAGACCTATAGAGAGGCATTTGTAAAGTTATGAAACTTCACTCTGTTAAAGGAACAGGGCCTGAAAACTTGCATAAGTATTGTCCAGCAAATATAGTGGTGTAAGTATATTTTTTCAGATGTCATACTCATGATCACAAATTTTATTACTGAATGTAGAATTATTCTTGTTTGATTACTAAGCAGACACAATAAATAGCATTTTTTAGTCTGTGAATAATGCTTACTGATGTGAACATGCATCATTAGAATTAGCTATAACACCCACTGTCTGATTTACTAGGCAGAAAATTTTAATAATGGCTTTGAAGAGATGAAAATGTTCTGGTTTCCTGAATAGTCCATACTGCAGTCCAGTTTTTATGCTTACAATGTAGTATTATTCTTTTTTAAATTGAAATAAGCATGTTTTGCAATTTGCACTGCATCACAGCATGAATTTTAGTTGTTTAGGGCTGATTGCTGTTACGGGGATGAGGTGGCGTGCATTCCCGGGACAGAATAAATAAAGGAATTGTTCTTGTTCAGCTGCAGATAAGGATGACAGCTCGGAAGACATCTCTGTGCCCAGCAGCCCGCACACGGAAGCGATCCAGCACAGCTCTGTCAGCACTTCCAACGGCGTCAGCTCCACGTCCAAGGCGGAGGCGGTGGCCACCTCGGTGCTCACGCAGATGGCGGACCAGAGCACGGAGCCCGTGCTGTCCCAGATCGTCCTGGCGCCTCCCTCCCAGGCCCAGCCGTCAGGAAGTTGATTAAAAACTTGCGTTGCATCAGTTTCTTAGATACACATCTGTGACTTTAAAGGGAAACCAACAACAGACCAGTCTCCATCTAGGAGAAATTGTAGCTTAAATTTTTAAAAATCCAACTTAAATTTGGCTTTAATTATTGGCAGGTGGAAATAAGACAGAACACCAGTTCTAGTCTCTTTGCAAAAGACTTTTTTTTTTAAGTATTAGTTTTACTAGTTCTATTTTGTGCTTAATGTGTAAAGTGTGTGTACAGTACAATGTGGTTTATTTCATTTTTAATTTGGTATTATTTTAACAAACATTGGGGTGAATTACTGAAGGTCATCCCCAAGACTGTGATAGGAATATTATGTGACATTTTTATACCAAAGTTCTGCATAGTCCCTATTGACTTTGTAAAGTTAGCAAGGTCATAAAGCACTAGGCAAGAGAAAGACGGTAACAGTAAATTTGCTTTTAGTCTTTTTGCCTTTTTGTTGTTTTGCACATTATGAGAGGAAGAACATTGGAAGAAAAACATTTGGGTTTTTTATGTATAGCATTTTGGTTGGCTTTTAACTGTTGGGGTTTTTCATTTGTTTAATAGGGCCAGTACAGTATATGAGATACAGTACTTATGCACATACCAATCCTAGATGAGGATCATTACTAAATAGATTTGATTTTTTTTTTTTTTTTTTTTTAATGGATGTCAAGTGTTTTTTTTCCCACTACCAACACTTGATTCTGGTGGGAGGAGAGCTTTAATTCTCCAGTCAGAATAGATACCTAAAACCACCCCTTGTTGCTAGGCTGAAACGAGTAAGCATATTGTAAAATACAGGGTTATCTAATATGGAATACTTGTTATTCCAAAGTAGGCTGATATTTTGTGGATTTTTGAGTCGCAGACTAAGGAGTTTACTCATGATTTTGGATGCCAGAAAAGCCTAAAATCCTTCTTCAGACAACTCGACTTTTTTTTGTCATTGTCTTGTATTTGCAAGCTAACTTGTACTTAATTCTTGTGTAAGCACTGTCATCTTTTAGTAGCAAAAATTTTGATACCTTTCTTGTGGAAAAAAAAAATCAGTATCTACCGTATCTTGGAAACAATGTAATTATAATGTGGTGTGTGTGGTGTGTGTGTGAGAATGGTTCAGTAGTTAATGCCAGCAGTCTTTTGCTTGAATGTTTAAAGATGCCTTCAATGTGATGCTGGCTGATAGGTGATTGCAGTTTTAAAATGTTATTTACTGTGCGAACTTGGATAACTAACATTCCATGATGTAGTTTGTTTCTGATGAGATGATTGTAGGTACACTTTTTCTCATTATCCAATCATCTGTAGGATATTGAGTTTTTTAAATGTGCCATTATCTATTTTGATTCTGTACTCATGTTCAAAATACAGTACAATATTTTACAATAGATTAAGTTGTTTTAAAAAAAGTAGATGTGTGCTTTCAGGTCGGAAAACTTTGTATAATAGCAAAAACAGATGCATAGTAGCAACTGGCAGTAAAGCAGGATTCCATTATGTATATAACAAAGATTTAATGCATTTATAATGGGTTGTGTAGTTCATTTGCTCTTCCTTCTCCACACTATACCATGCGTTTTTAAGTGTCGGTGCCATCAAGTTTCTATTTGGTTCAGTTTTAAATCTAAAAATGTAATTGATCCACAGGAAAATATAATTTCTGCAATATATATACAACCATACTGTAATGAAAACTGGACAAAGAAGTATCTAAGTCATATATGTATCATTGCAGGGCTTTAAGCATGAAAATATTAAGGATTCTAAATATTTTGTATTTTAAAACTAAGAAAGTTGTGTTGATAACCTCATGTGTTTACAAGTCTTGCTTTCCCAATTTCAAGATAAAAAGCTGTAACAGTTACTGAACGTTTCCAGGATGGTTAAATACAATGGACCTCTTGTGAGAAAGAAATTAATTGCAAAGGCACAAAATGTGAATTCTGCAAGAAAGCTCTACAGTCACTTTTCATTGTAGTTTTGGTGGACTAGATGTGGCCTCATTGATTATACTATAATTTGCTCTCCTAAACACAAAGGCTTCTAAATCATATAAATGGAGTTTTTTTTATAACAAAACTGTTGCGCTTGTAAAATAAGTCTACATAAGTGTATAGGAGATGTGTAAACAGTTAATGATTTTAACAGTGGGGCTGGAAAAAGAACCATTAAAATCTGTGTTCAGCAAATAGAGAAAAGGTATTAGCCGTACTACCATGGATTCCGTTATGAGACGTTGTCACACTACTTCTGTACTTAGCATTTTGGGTCTTTACATTTGACATGTTTCACAAACTGTACTGTTTTCTTTTATGTGCAGTTTGCATGAGTAAATCATCAAAGAGAATAAAATCTATCTTTAAGTTATGTTCCTATTTTAATGAAATTATAATTGTTCTAAAAGGCAGCACTGTCTTCAGACTTTTCTTCATCCTTGTAATTACCAGCATTTTTCTGGAAGTCATGATTATAATGTCAAAGTAGTGTTATGTAAATGAGAACACGTATGTTTCTTGAGAAAATAAGGCAAATACCATTGCTCTGCAGCTGAGCTCCAGCAGCTTCTGGGGAACAAGCATTGTATCATTAGTTCCAGGAGCCCAAGGTAATCCACAGATAAATGAGTTCATAAACATAGCTTGGTGATCCCAGATGTTGCTCAGCCATTCCTGGTTGCCCTGAGTTCCACAAAAAGCACTGTGTATAATCAGAATTTCCACCTAACTTCCAGTTATTTTAATCTTATTTCAGTATACATGAAGCCAGAAATAACAGCTGTAATCAAATGAATGGTTCACAGCTGTACTGTCAAAGGTTCAGGAAAAATCATGCCCCCACACCTGATGTTTAGAATAGTAAAAATGGTTTGGGCTTATTTATGGATGCTGGAAATGTGTGGCATGGCACATTCTGTTACCATTTGAAAAGCTCATGCCAGAACCCCAATACAGAGGCTTTGGAGGAAACAAAAGGGTGAAGTTGCTGTGTGTCTGCATTTGTTCCATGTAGGGACCAAACAAATTGAAGCTGCACACAACTTTTTAACCCAATGTGAGAAAACTGTGTGAGGCCTCCCTTGCTTCATTACGTTCTTGTGTTCTGACTATGACTTGTGCTTGTGATTCCAAGGGAACAACAAAAGACTGTATAACAGGGGTACTTTGGGGCAAGGGGTGTGAGGGGTGGAGAACCAGCCCACTCCTTGATGTCTATGCTGTAAAAAGACTCAGGTTTATATCTTAACTACTCAATCTAAGTAAGGGGTTTTTTTCTGTTTACAGTGGTAAGAGAGGCTGGGCAAAGGAAGATACTACACCAGGAAGAGATGACAGAAGTGTGGGATGAGCAGTGATTTCAGCTACCTGAATCACAGGAGTAATTTGCTTAGAAACAGACACAAACATTTTAATTGGTCATCATAAATGATAATGAGGAGAAAGCATAGTGAAATTAAGTGCATCCTAATAAAGTAAGGTATGTTAAATTGCAGTGAAGGAAACTTGAGCAATGCTTCTTGACATGATTAATACACTCATGACAATGTGTCTAATGAAGGCTGTTTGCATTTATATGCTGCCTGTTGCTTCCCTCAGTAGAGACATAATTGGCACTGTGCTCATTTACACTGCAGAACAGCCAGTGTAAGATTGGCTTGCACTAGCCTTTAGATTTGTTTTTAACCATTGTATCAAAAGTAACACTGGTATGATTTATTTAGCACATGTGTAATGCTGTATAGGGTTGGTTTGGACAATTTTATAATGAAATATTCAAAGTTTTGTATTCTTCAATGGTAACTCTCCTTTTAATTTTAAGGGTTAATGTGACTTTTTTTTCTTTCTATTTTTTTCCCCTTCCTTTATGGAATGAAGGATCATGACCTTTCTTTTTCTTTACTTTCTTCCTATTCAAAATATTTTTCTTTGTGTGATGAACCCCAGAAAGTGCTTATATATTCAGTGTGGAATTCTTTCTTTTTTTGTATTGTTTCCTCCTTGATTGTCTTAACCCTCTATAGCAAACTTTCTAGAAGTTAGAAGTCAGAAAATGAATTTCTCCACACTCTGTACCTTGTCTTCAGCTAAAATAGATATGAGAAGCTTATGTTATCTTGATATTTACATCTTCCTAAACTAAGATAAATTATATATGTTTAGGTATGGATGTACTTCTGAGTGTTACAAAAGATTTCATTACAGATGCTGTGCACAACTAATGAGTGTAGGTCGTATGCTGATGGCTTCATAACTGCAAAGTGCAACCCCCTCCAAAAAAGCTTTTAAATTCCTAGGTGAGTGGTGAGTTATCTAATCACATGGCTGTCAATAGAACAAGAAGATAAATCAACTTGATCCAGTTTCTGTAATTACTGGGTTTTGCTCAAAATCTTTATCCCTCTTCTATTACCATTTTCTATAATGATGTTTATTGTTATAGGCACTTTATCCTATTCATTCTTGGGGGAAGAGGCACAGGAGAGGATGTTCTTAAGTTTTTAGATAAACTACCTGTAGCTTAATTTAATCAGGGATGAATCGTTAATCAGAAATGTGTTGTAAAATCATTATGCAAGGACATTTATTATTTTTAGTCCATAAATAAAGAGACAGCAGCTTAAGCTGCATAGACTGACTAAAAATGATAACAAGCACAGAAGTTGCAGAACAGCTTGAAGCAAAGAAAAGGAGTCATGCTTCTAGGAACTCTTCTGTGGTTTTAATATCCATAGAACCGGAGCAGGGAAGCAGGGAGCAGGAAGAGAGTGGGCAGTGTTTGTAACCACCTTGGGCAGCAGGGCCTGGTGATACTCAGTTTGTAATTAAGAAGCTTAAAGGAGAGTACTCTGGCTTAGGGAGGACTGTCAGTGCTGGGCTGAGATGAGCTTCAGGAATGAGGGCACTTCCAGGGAGAACTTTCAGAGAAGCAGGATTGCACCTCACCCCACTCTTGCCTGTGGCTATCTCAATACTTCAAAGTACAAACATGATCTATTACAACTCCATTTCATACCATCTGTGCCCAGGTGGATGGAATGTGCTGAAAGCTGGTCTGATGGCTGTGTTTAGCTACCTGAAAGATGAAAGTTAAGGTCTATTTTTTTCCTGCTGCCTAAAACACTTCTGCTCTCATTTTGCTGCAAGCTAGTATTGGCATGGTTCATGAATAGTATTTCCCTCCCTTTAGCTGAATCCCTTGTTCTAGACCATTACAGGAGGCAAAAGTACTGCCTTTGAGAAACAACTGAGCTGCTGCATTTTATTAATGGAATGATTGCATAAAGCCTATTGCTTATGTTTAAAAAGAAAATGGGGAAATATATCTGTCCTACATCTGGGATTCTAATCAGGAGAAAAAGGAGATGAGCAAGGAGAGAATGAGCCCACTGCCTTAGCAGCAAACAAAATAAACTGCCCTGAATAAGTTGAGAAAATGGAACCAAGGGGGAAAATGTCTGCACCAAGAAGGTGCTGCATTTCACTACTCAATTATAGCAGCCCTTTCCTCTGACACAAAGATGTGTTCTGTGAAGATCTGTTTCTTCCAAATGTTTGCAGTGATGTTGGATGATCTCACTTGAGGTAAGTAGTATAAACATCCTGTTATTCATAATGCTGTGTTGAGAAAGATACTCTTAAAGGTGATATAATGTATAGTACAGTCATTCTGGCTGCCTTTAAATGCCAAGAGACTTTACAGTCAGCCTGGCTATGATTAGAAAACAAGCAAAAGGCTAATATTTCAGTTTTCCTGCTTTCTGTCCTTTCTTTTGACAGAATTGCTGTAAAGGGCTAATGATTTGTGCTGAAAAAATATATAATCCTTGTAAATACCGAGGAGATGCTGTATGTTTCAATGGATGACATTTTGAGCACTTGCTCATTTTGTTGACTATTTAATGACTCTTAAGCTATTAAGTTTACAATTTATGACTTGAATACATGTATGAATATGTAAAGTATTTCTTTATCCTTTATCCTGTACAACCATTTACCCAAACTTTTTAGAGTCCTGATTGTAATACGACTTTTTTCTTCTCTAAATTATGCAGCACTCTCTTGAATGCTGTGTAGGAAGGTTGCTGCCCATAGAGCCTTGAGCTCTGTTCCCAGTCACCATGCAACCAGAATGCTGTTTCTGAGCTGACAGCAGGGTTGTATTTGTCACATATGGCACAGCATTGGTTTCTTGGTATGGAAACACATTATACTGACTTGGATGCTTCCCTTGTATTTTAAGTACCAGTTTGTTATATAAATTCTGTACTTTTCCTGCTTACAAAGATCTGGAAAAGTTCTTTTGTTTCAAGAAAGAAACTCAGTCTTTATCCGCTCTTGTAATTTCATGTCTAGTTTAGGTTTTGTTGTTTTCACATACTGGATAAGGGTACACACCCCTCCTTCATGGAACTGCACTTTATAATGTGCCAGGCGCTCAGACATATTCTGGAGAGTGCATAAATCCCACAGGTCTTGTCTGTGGAAGAAAATGTCACCCATTTGTCAGAGTTAGATTGTTACAAACTTCAACAGATTGAAAACTTTTGGTTTGTTGTGTCTACCGATTTATTCTGGTCCAGTTTATGTTGCTGGAGAAAAGTACTAAACTTAATTTAAACTAGAAAAAGGTGCAGGTGTGTAATTACTAAAACTGTATAAAGCTGAATAAAGTGTTGCAGCACACAATTTCTTAAAATATTTGACTTAAAGCAGCTTTTCTGCATTAACAACTTCAAAGAAGCTAGTGCCTGTTTTATGAAGAGGTGAGGATTAATTTTATCTTAGTGAACTAAGGTTCCTTCTATAATGAGTCTTTTCCAAGCAAGTATGAGAGCAGGATTTGTTTTAGCCACTGCTAGTGACCATTAATGCTGTCAGTAACCATAATTTAGTCAAAGAAAATTTGAGCAGTGTACAGACTTGCTGTCACCATCATGTAGTCTCCTTAGTCCTGCTGCAGAGTAAGGGAAATACTCCTGCTTGGTTTAATCTGACACAGAGATTTACAGATTCCAAACAATAGCATGTTAAACAATGCCACCTGCATGTCACCCCAGCTTGTACCCAGCAGAGCTTCATTGCCCCACTGGGTATGATACATTGTACCCTGCAGGGATTAAAAACGTAAATCATCACAGCTTGTATAAGCTGAAACTAAAATGAAACACTGAAAAATATAATATTAATAAGTGAATATTATTAAATTATTATTTCATAATAAGAAAATTGTACAAGCTCTCTTCCTGAATGGAAACTCTTTTTTATACTGCAATCTGTTTTAAGAGTTTATCCAAAAATAACACAGGAAATACTGTATATAGTTACTGGAGCAAGACATTTCTGGCAGATTTCCATGGCATGCTTAGAGTCTGTGACTTGGCCTACATTTGTCTTTCATTTAAAATGTGGAAGAGATTTTTGGTAAGTGCTGACAACAGCTCAAACCCCTACCTACTGAGCAGAGGGTTGAAGAATCACAAGCTATAGTTAAATAAATGGGGTTTATCAATCTGCAAATGAAATGTCTTCTGTTAGCGACAGACAAGTACAAGACAATGGATAATAAATTATTAACTGAAGGAGGTAATTCTGTTTCGTACTGTTTTCTTCTGTTTGTAAAAAATAATTCCAAACCTGTGAGTTTCTAATTTCTCAGGAACAAAATGCCATCTAGTGGCAACTGCTGGATATTTTGAGGAAATACTTACTTTATATTGACATCAAGTTTTCATATTTTTTTCCTAGTATTCTACATTTTATAGCACATTAAGGTTTTGAGAGAAGAAGAGTTCAAGGGAAGGTCCAGTCCCCCCATGCTGGTCCAGCAGTGGCAGGGACGCCACACCCAGCTACTTGGGAGCTTTTTTCTGCCTCTGCAGCTGGACTAAGGCAGGTCAGGGAGGCTTCCCCTGCCAAGGGTTGGATAAAATTTCATACCTAATTGTTAGGCCACACCTTACTGTTACTTGATACTAAAATACAATTTAGCCATTGCTGTGTGAAAAGAGCTGAAAGCTACCTCTGCTTCACTGATTGCTCATCTGTCTCTCCTGGTAGGAGGCATTTCCTTCTCCAAGGAGCTCAGGGGAAGCAATCCCTTCTGCTCTTCTAATGAATTACCAGGGAATGGTATAAGCTTCTCCATGACATAGTTAGCCTCCTTGACTCCGTAAAGTAGAATATAAGCTGTAAATAAATAAACAAAACTAAAATTTGGCTTCTAGAATAGACTCTGGGAAAAGTAATTGCCATAAAGAGACAGTTTTTAGAGCTGAATAACAGACTTTATTTGTACAGCAAGAATAAATAAAAAAAATAAAACCTTATGGTTCTATTTAAATATATTTGTAGATATAAACAGGGTATAAGAGCCTGCATGTGATATGAGCCCACTGATGGAGGTAGTCTGGCTTTATACATGGAGCTGACTGAAGAGAGCTCTGCAGTGTTTCACCTTTCCGTGGGTTTGCACTTTATTGTGATGGGGGTTGTGGTGTTGTTCATGGATCTGCTTTCTCCATGCATTGTTTGAATTCCTTCATCTGCTGGTCCATGTTGCCCTATTCCATTGCACGATGCTGGCAGCAGCAGCAGTTGCCAGGCTGTAATCAGTCTCTGAGATGTGTTCTGCAGGCTGGTGCAGAAATCTAATCTGTCCCACTGACGTCACTGTAGAAGTCTCTGAAGATGGCATGACATCAGTTTGGTGGGCTGGGAAGGAGTTTGTGGATGGATAGGGAAATCCTTAACCTTGACTCTTGTTTTGTATGGTATTTGAAGTAAACTGCAGCAGACTGAAGTGTCTGATTAATGGGGGCACTCCAGCACAGGTCATTAAAAGGGTCATCTGAGAATTTGGGTGCTCTGTGGCCACTGCTGTTGCTGTGATGCGGCATTCGTGCGCTTATCTGTCTCTCTGGAGTGCTGCTGGTTATTTTCCTAGACACTGGCATTGGCCAACAGCCAGTGCAGCTGCAGAGAAAGAGGAGGGAGAAGAAACAGGACTAGAGCAGCTTTGGCTTAGTGGGAGTAAATTGTCATAGAAGCACGTTTAGATAGGCAGAACAAGAAGAGTTTGGACAGCATTGGCAAATGCAGTCTGAAAAGCACGAAGAAATCTGTCTTGTTTTTCCATGCTAAAAATAAATGAGGAAATCCCTAGATCTGGGACAATTTCTTAAAGCTAGAATAGTGGCTTTCTCTGAGAAACAACTGCAGTCTTGCAGCTGTTGCAGCTGCATCTGCCCTTCACTCTCAAGTTTTCAGAGCAGCAGGACACTTTAGGGAAGTTACGAATCTCCACAATCAGAAGGAAGGCATTCAGTTGTGCACACAGTAAAGAAATCTTAAGAGCAAGTAACCCTGCGATCAAACCTTGAAACAAAGGAGGAAGAATAGGGAAAATAACTGATCAGTAACAATCCACCTGAAATTTGCATCTGTTTTTGAAGCTGTTTAGCTCCATACAAAAACAAATGAAATAGAATATAGTGCCTACACAATGCTTTTCATTCCTTCCAAGAACTGGTCAGAATGCAGGCAATGTGACTTCCAGTGTTTTAGTGAGATTTTTGTCTTTATATGGCTAATGGTTATATGCTGTAAGGAGAAAATTATTTTAATGCTATATAACATAATCTGGATTATTGCTTTTTATTTGAGCACTCAGACAATAAACTAATTGGATTTTTTGGCCTTTGTTACCCTAGAACAATTTAAGACACTTTTGTCATGAAAATGCATCCATGTGGGAGCAGAAAGGAGAACAGTTTTCCTGTGGGGGGTCCAAGAAGCTGTTTTCTGACAACAAACAGCAAAGTGGCAGCTGAAATGTTGTTGCAATGCCCACAGAAATGGTGAAGGCCTGGGTCCCTCTTCTCTTGCAATATTGCACAGGGTTTGCCAAAGAGCTTTGCTTGGTTGTGGCCTTTCAGAATGTATTTTCTTGACTTACTGGCCTTGAAGAAAAAAAGGAAAAAACAAACCCAACCCTCTTTGGAAAGTGCTTCCCTTACCAGTGACTCGTTGGTGCAGATAAACTCTGAATTCTGAAGTCATTGTGTTTGCATTGAAAGCATTGGTATCATATCTCTGTGTACAAAACCTCTAGAAACTGAGTGTTAGAAAGACTCAGCCAGGAATTAGTTTCCTGTATATCTGCTTGATTGAGGATTGTATAATTTTACAGTTGAATACATGAGGTTGAATTCTAGATCTGAGCTTGGTGTGGTGATGTGCCAGTCAGGTTGCAAGATCAGTTATCTCTGATTTTGTTTAAAATAAAACTTCTGCTTGTGCAGCTGAAAAGCTGCTTAGTAATAGTCTAATTTAGTTTTGATTTGCTAAGGGGCATTCCACATGTCTTGGTTTACAATAATCAAAATGTGCGCCACCATGGGATATAATTATTTTATTATTAAAGAAAGGGGAAAAAATGTGGGTTTTTTCTGCCTTCCTTCTTTCCTCCTCCCCCAGAAGAAAAGAGGAATTTCTCTCTGTGTGGGCCACATTGTAAAATGTATTTTGGCACAGTTAAAAGTGCTCAGAAGGAATCAAGTAATTTCTTTCATAAGGAATCTCAGTGTTGTAAACTCACAGTTCACTAAAACTATTGTGATACTGGCAGATAAATTAATGAATAGTGAAAAATCTCAAATTGTAATTAAATCTCACTATTACTTCCAGGACTGGTTTATCTCCTCTCCAGGAATACTTGATTTGAACATCTTGTTTAACAGGAAGAGCTATTGATCCTTTCAATAACACTTTAGAATCATTAAGAGGAAAAAACTTTAATCTTAAATGGTTAATGTCATCTCTCTGCAATCCTGAAGAGCTAATGATGTTCTTGAAAGATATTTCCAACATTATTCTCTCTTGCCTTTTGTGCCCTGCTGCCATTACCTGGCTGCTCACAGAGTTAGTTAGCTGTGCAGTAAAGCAGGAAGGTTCCAGTAGTGCACATGCTTGCCTGCTCGGTTTGGAAGGTTTTATATTCTCCTTCAAAAGTCTTCCTGGTGGAAGTAAACACATGCATCAGAGATTTATTTTTAACTTCCGATTAGTTATCCTGTGCTTCTGCTACCTTGACATTTTGAGGCTTGGACTTAGAAGTATCTTCAAGTCGTTAAATTTCATTCTACAAAGGCCCTTGATAATGTGAATACATATGTCTGTACAGCAGGAAATTCTCACTGTTTCTAGACTTCATTTCTCATTTATTTTTCTTAACTATTACATAAAATTCAACTTCAAATCTGATACAGTTGCCTTACCAGAACCTACACACCCTTGTTCATGTAAAGCGCATTACTGAGCCTTAAAACGCCTTTAAATGTTTCATGTGATCTGAATCATGGACATTACCTCAAATCCCTAAATATTCTAGAAGGTGCAACTCTGTCTGAGAAGTAAGTTGCATGGGGTAGCTAGTACCCTCATGAAAAACATTCTTTTTAACTGGCTTTAGTGACACATACACTGGCTTCTCTGGGAATGCAGAAATTACTTTGAGGGACTGATACTAGAAAATCGATTAATTGCACCAAGAGTGTATTGGTTCTATAAAGCATATCGTAATTGCTGAATTATTATGAGAAGGTTCAGTTTCTTTAAAAATTCCTCAAATCCATCCAGGGGATCTAGAAGTGGGTCCAGTAGTTCTAGAAGCCTCAACAGATTGCACGCAGAGCCACTGCCAGTCCTGTGGCACAGCTTATGGCTTCAAGTAGGAGATCATCACTCAGGGTTAAAGACATTTTGAAAGATGGGACTAGAAGTATCTTGCAGAGTTTTATATTTTTTGATGGCTAGCTTGTTCTTAGGTTTTAGTGTTTATGGATGAAATTATAGTCGAACAGTTTATTCTTAAAACTGTTTTGCCCATGGCTTGCCTTATGTTTTTTAACTTGCAATTACCATGGGTTTTTTTCCAAATATATACAAGCACTAGTGCAAGTAATGCTTAATATGAATTTCTAAGCATGGTATAAAAACAAAATTTTATGAAAGTTAAATAGAAGGCATAAGCTGCGTTTTATAGCCAGTATAAACACACTTGGGTGTTTTATAGCCATCAGTATTATCTCCTTTGACACTTGAGGCTTGTCCCTAGGAGACAGAAAGCAGAAACTTCCTGGAATTTCTTTAATTAGCCTGTTCATTTCACTTAATAAAACAAGAAATCAAAACCATATTGTGTTTCTTACACAGGACTCTTAGAAAAAGTAACTTAAGAGTATGTAGCTCTTATATCTGAGCAAAAGTTCAAGCAATTTTGAGATTTCCTACTATTTTAATAATTTTGTTACTAGCTGATTTTACATTAGAAATCTATGCTTATGGGATATGCCAGTAAGTCTGCACATGACCAATAAGACAGCTCATAAAAAGTCTGGTGTTAAAGTGCATTTAGAGCACCTGCAAATGGGAATAAAAAAAATTTTAAAAAGCCCTTTTTCAATTATGAATAATTTTGATACTGATGGCTCCAAACATCACCTGGAACCTGCTTCAAGAGAAATGCTGTTCATGTCAGCAGCAAAATTTTAGATAATGATTTTGCCAAGATACACAGGCAGCATCAACTATATCCAATGCACAGTACCTGTTTATGATGTAGTTCTCAGCACATTTATGCACATCTTAGAAATCCAGTTAAGTGGAGTCATGATGCAAAATTCCTTAAGAACTCTTTTGCAAAGGACTTTATTTAGGAAACATAGGCAAGAGGGAGCTTTTTTCCTTTTATGCAGTTCCATTCAAAAATGGCATAATGTCTCAACATTGGTCTAAACACAGCACATTCTTTAGATTTCAAACACACAGCATTAGTTTAGTTTTTGAATTAAGACTGTGCTTGTGTGCTCTTCCCATTAGATCTTATGGCATTCACTTCTACTGTAACCAGAAAAAAATCCAACTCTAAAGGTTTTCATTGTGACTTATTTCTGTCAAACATTTTTGTCAAACATATGTCAAACAGAGAGCCAAAAGCATGTATGTTAAGCCCATTTTTCATTTCACTGATGTACACCACCCACTGCACACCAAAGTGCTCTAAGTTGTTGTGGGACATAGTGCAAGTCCTGTGGATCAAGATAGGAAGCCAAATGTGAGTTTCTAATGTGGTAGTTGTGATTTTGTGATTTAAAACAGGAGCTGTGGTGGATGTTATACATATCTCACTTTCTATAGCGATGATCAGAAAATTCAAGATGCAAGCTCCTCCTAGTAAGTGTTATTTTGCCAGTCTGTACACTGCAAATAAAAGAAAAAAAATATCTAAAAAATCTACAGACTAGCATAGATCCTAGTAAGACACTGATTATGTCTGATTTGCAAATGTTGTTCATAGCTGCTGCTGCAGTTGATGCAGGATTCTCTCTCCCTCTATGCCTGTAGAGTGTTTGGTAATACCGGGCTTAAATGATTTTGCCATTCATAATGAACAACAGCAGCACCCAAAAGACAGGCTCAAATGGCAGTTCTCTCATGAAAGGGAGAAAGATTATCCAAAATGCTGGCAATGTGCAATGGTTGTTCTGGGTTTAGTAATAGGCTTGATGATATATTCAAATAGCTGTCATCTCTATAAATATAAATTATAACTAGCAAGCTGGCTGGTCAGCCTTCAAACTTTTTATTGATGACTTTTAAATTAACTGAAATAATTGAATTTATCTTACTGAACAAGAGGTAGAAATCTGCCTTGCTGTTTTCCAAGGAGTAAATGTTCCATTGAAAATACTGTGAACTCCAAATCTGCTTGGTAAGGCAGCTCTTGGCCACTTCCCTGCCTGCCCCACAAACTTCCAGCAATTACACATTAAAAGCTAAATTAAATTCTGCACATGACAAGGCTTCTACAAATGCTATTTTCCTGCTGTCAAGGGGATCTGTAGCAGGAAGACACTAACTGTGATAAGATACTATCCCTATTCATCAGGTAATATCTCACCATGCCTTCACTTTTACTGCTTCCCATTAATACAGGGCAGCTTTAATTTATGGTGGGTTGGGGTTTTTTTTCCCTTCACACAACATTATATTTACTAGCTGGGAATCAGTTTTTACAGTTATGTATAAATCTTTAAAAATGTCAGTGATTAATTTTAAAATCTCATTTATCACTATATGATTAGTGAATTAGTTAAGGTTTGAAGAATAAATGTCAAGTAATTAGAAGCAATTTTGTACCAGAGTCTCAGACAAGGTGATGGATCACAGAAAACCCACTGGAAAATGGGTCACTGGTCCCATGGTGCTCAGCACCCAGAGCAAGACAGCAAAAGGAGAGGAGCCAAAATTAAAAAAAAACCTAAACACTAGAAACCAACCCCAAACCCCAGTGATGATATTTTACACGAGTAATGAAGCTGTAGTTAAACTGCAGTTTCTAAAGAACTTTGAGGTTTGAAAGATGAGGTAAGAAACCTCTGAAGGACAATGAGAAGGCCATTAAATAGTATGTTACACATGTATTTCTCTTCTGGAGCCTTCATCCTTGAGGTGCACTTTGTAAGTACACCCGCAAATATTCCTACCAGGTGGCAAATACAATAGCACCTTGGCTGCTCAATGTGATGCTAACAAGCCAGTTTTACAAGGGTGGGCTTTTCAAGGCCTAAAGATCCTGAGGAGCAAAACACCAAACTCATCCTTGCCGCCTTTTAAACCAAGGTCGCACACCAGGACTCTCTTTTGTTCTCTCCCTGCAAAAGAGCAAACCTATGAGCTGGGCTCTCTTGGAACAGCCCCTCTGGCCGAACAGGGCCAGGTGGGAGCTGTGTGCCGGCTGCTCCCGAGCATCCGTGTTTCTTGCCTGGGTCCCTGTGCACGGTGATGGGGGTCGGCACTCAGGGAGATCCAGCTCTTCCCTAATGAAATTCCCAGAGTTGTAGTTAAATCATTGTTGTCGCTTGTGCATAAGATGTGCTGGCTTGATAAGGCATTACGTAATTTCAAGATAATGTTGTTATTAAAAAGAAATCTCCATGAGGATTTCAGGTCCATTCAAAAGCAGGATGTGGTGGCAGGGACCTTCGCCTGGTGAATTTCAGGCTAATGTTTTTTTCTGCTTTGCACCTTTTGATTTGTTCCCGCTGTCAGCCCTTGTAAAGGCAGAGCTGCTGTGGGTAAGATGGTACAGATGTGTAAGGGCACACTCCATGCCGGCCCCATCACTTGCCAACACCCAGGAGGGCTCTGGGTATGAATGAGCCTGATGGTGAAGTCCTTCCAAAAGCTCTTGCTGTTCCCTGAAGGCTGCTGGAGCCAGGGCCAAAAAATCCTCCTAAGCCAGGCAAAGGATCTAATCAGAAATAACGATTGAGTTCTGTTTTGAAAGCTCTCATCAGCTACCGTTCCAGGCACAGTAAAATCCAGTAACTAACTGTGAAATGACCAACACGCTTCCCTAGGTTTTAGCAATAACTGCCCTAATAGCAAAGGCATTATTAGACAATTGAAATGACTAATCTAAATCACTCAGGCTGATCTTTACTGTAGTATTGATACTGCCTATTACAAAACATAGTTTTACACTCTGAACAGGAAAGCATTTTTAATGTAAACATGCAGTTGAATAGTTAGCAAAACAAGATTTGGGGGTAGTGGAAGA
Source organism: Pseudopodoces humilis (assembly GCF_049639895.1). NCBI lineage: Eukaryota > Metazoa > Chordata > Aves > Passeriformes > Paridae > Pseudopodoces > Pseudopodoces humilis. The sequence continues at coordinate 21,306,225 of NC_142207.1, read as the reverse complement.
GTAAAAGCTGGCCATTTAATTGAAGGAAGTTGGAATGAAAGCTTGGGATTTAATTCCAGGAAATGATAGGGGAAAAAAATCTGAAGATCCAACTTATTTCCAAAAAGCCAAGGAAAACACTTCATGCGCACAAAGGTCAAATCCTGTAGACAGAGTTGCAAAGATATTTTGCATTGTTTTTTCCAAACCACTTTTCATCTATTTTTAACCTTCTTTTAGCCCTGCAATTAAAATACTCTTTCTTGGTAGTCCATCTGCTCAGTAAACATCTGCACTTTATGTATGCAAAATGAAAATGTTTTGTAAAATCAGGTCCATCTCATTGGAATTTATTTGGGAAGGAATAAAAAGAAGGAAACAATCACTCTCGCATTTATTTTTTTAACTTTGCACACTAAGTGAAGTATATAAACATAAAAACTTATGTTTTGAATATATGACAGACATAACAAGTGCCATGTTTTTGTTTCAAAGAATGTTTAGATATATTGAAAACTCGCCATGATGTTTTCCTTTGGTTCTCTACAACAAAGATTAGGCAGAATGTTGAACACGCAAACCCGAGTGCAGCTAACTGCATAAACCACCTGTTTTTCAGGCAGGCCTTCATGCTTTAGTTGCCTTGTGGATAGAAAAGCGTTTTATTCACTTGCTGACCCTGAGCTGCATTCACAGAACTGAAACCCTTAATTGCAGCCTATGTACGTGCTTTTCTTCCTTCAGGCTCTCCTCTGCCGAAAGCCTCGTCTTGCAGGCAGGCTTCCCACTGCACGCCCGCCACCACAATGTCCCAGGAGAAGGTGGGACAGGCTCCATGAAGACACCTGCACATCCCGCTTGCCCTGGCTGAGGTGTGCGAAGCCTCGGCTGAAGGAGGTGGTTTCGCACAGCTGTAGCGGATTAAACGTGCGTGGATTGTGCTGCGGCTGGGTTTGAATTCTCAGCGAGCACAGCCCGCAGCTGAGAGCAGCGAAGGGCCGGGAGCCAGGGGCTGCTCCCCCCGCCTCAGGTAAGCGGCTGCTTCCAGGGGCAAAACGCCGGCTGCACAAGCGAGTTGCGCCAGGAGCCGACTTGCCTTTTCAATTAAACGCTTTCAGCGCTGATATTTACGGTCCTGGACAGCGAAAAACGACGGCAGCTGGGCCGGCTGAAATTTCTCGCACGAAACATTTTGAGGGGAAATCTGTGTGTTTGCTCTCTGCGTGCTTGCTGGCATATAAGTGGAAATTTTCACCTGGCTTTGAAGAGTCATGTTTTTCACAGGACCGCTGGCTCTTCTGCCGGACCAGGCAGGCGCAGCCCCGTCACGGCCGAGCAGGCACCGGCCGGGGGAGCGGTGCTTTCCGCAGGGTATCTCCTCAGCGGAGCGGCGTGCGGGGCAGGGCCCGGGGCTCCCCGCGGGCCGTCCCGCGGCAGGGAGCGCTTCCCTTTGTGCCCGGCGGCGGGCGGCCGCGTTGCCATGGGAACCGTCCCGGCGGGCGGAGGCGGGCCGTGCGCGGCGCAAGATGGCTCCCCGAGGCGGCGGGACGCAGCGTGAGCAGCGGGCGGGGGGCGGGCGCGGGCTGCCCCCGGTGCCGCGCGTCCCCGGCCGCCCTCCCCCGGCCCGGCCCCGCTCTACCCCACCCCTTCCCCTTCCCTGCGGGCCGCGCCCGCCCCGCCCCGCGGCAGCAAGTGGCAGCGGCCGCGGGGCGCGCTGACAGCCCGGCGCCCAACTTGTGTTGCAGGCGCGCCCCCCCGCGGATGCGAGAGCTGCCGCCGCGCCAATGCCAGCGCCGCGCCGCCCGGCCAGCCCCCGCCGCTCCCCGGGCCCGCCCCGCCGCCGCCGCCGCGATGGCTCTGACCTTGTTCGGTGAGTGAAGCGCCGCCGCCGCGGCCCGGGGCTGCCGCCCCCATTGTCTGCGGCGCGGCAGCGCCTGGGCGGGGGCCCCGCCCCGCGGGGCCGGGCCGGGGGCTGCGGGAATCACGCCCCGGAGGGGCAGCCCCGCTGCCGGCCCCGCGGGGGCTCGGCTGCGACGGGCGGAGAAAAGTTAGGGTGCCTCGGGAAGCCTCGGCAGCCGAGGGGCTCCGCGGCGGAGCCGTGGGCTGGCCCGGGGGACGCTCCCGGGAGCGGCGGGGCGCACGGGGCGCAGCTGCCCGCGGCGAGCCGGTGCCTTCCTGCCGCCCTCAGCCCGGGAAAGGAGGCTTTGGGAGCGCTGCTCTGGCCGTGCTTCGCAGCCTGGGACGGCGTGGTGGGAAGCGGCTTGAGAAAACTCTAGTTTAAACTGTTGAACATGTGGCTTCTGCTAAGTAACGTTATTGAATTAGGTTTGCTTGTGCTTAACGCGCGCAATTTTACAGCGGGCAAACAAACAAAAAGGCTTCGAATTGTGTCTGGCAACATCAGGTAAATGAAGCAATGCAAAGGAAAGCAGAGATTAGTGTAACTGAGGTCAGTGCAGAGTTAACGTGGTAATCGGTATACCCTTTCTTGAAAGAAGCTTCTGCACTACAAGTGATTTCTAGTAAATAGAGGATGCCAAGTCTGTTCATTGTGTTTAGACTGTGGATTTTATTTCATATGTAAACAAATGGCTTGCTTTCATTCATCTCCTCTTTCTTGGACTGGTACAATTTCTTAAAAGACTAAAAGCAGTTTTCTGGGTTTTCTTAAAAATTGACACCTGCTATATTCTGCATATTGAGCCTCATCTAAGAAGTTTAGCGCGTGTTGCAAGATAGCTCTCTGCAAATAAAATCTATGCTGTATTGGATTTAGATACAGTGCTGTCTCTCACATTTGTATTTTCTGCTAGAGCTTTTCAGGATGCAAAAGGTTCATGGGTCACAGTAAACTCTCATTATATGCGTGATCTTGCCACTGAGTTCACGGGACTTCAGGAGGGGCAGGCAGGGGGGTCCTGCAGGTTGTCAGGTGTAGGGTGAGGATCAAGCCTTTAATTTAGGAATGAAAGTGACCACAGAGATTAAATGGCATATTGGCTGTTTCAAAACAACCGTGGTGTATGTTACATTGTATCATTTTCAGTTAGGTTGTTTGAAAATACGTAGTTTGTTACACTGGCACTCAGGTAAATATTGTAGTTTTCCCTAACACAAAAAAAAAATAAATAAAATTTAGGCTGAAATATTATCCATGCTGAGTGTCATTATAATCTTTGTCTGCAAAAATTAAGACTATTGTAACTTTTAAAGAAAGTGGCATTCCTGTATCAGGTACCATTTTTTTTGACTTACGTGATTCTTTTCCAATTTGCATGTGTTTGATTGACTGCATGACATTCTATTAATACAAATTTGCATTACAATGTAACTTGGTGGTTTTGTGTGTTATCACATCTGTTGTAACAGAAATGTCATTGATACATGTAAAAGATAATGAGTCAAGAGAAGATGGAGTGGGGTGCTCTGCTGTGTATGTCTAGTTTTTAAATTTTATCTTATTGAGGGTAAAACCTCAGGATTGCACCCTTTAAAGAAAACAAAAAGTGACAATAAAACAATGCAACAAATATGGCTCATATGCATCAACTAATGAATGTGGTGCCTTTCACAAATGTAAAAGCTTTACAGTATGTCTTACTATGGATACAAGAGTGTGAGTTGTGTAAATGCAGAAATGTATGTGAGTGCAATATGTTTGCAGATGTGGTTGTGATTAATTTATGGTTGAGCTAGCACAGCTTACTGTGTTGCTTTGAGTCCTCTGAGCTGAGGTAGCTTGCCACACTTTGTCTCAGCTCATAACAAAGACAGACTACAACATGCTTGCTTTGAGCTCCAGGAACAGTGTTCAGCCTTTCTTTTAAATGTTGCCTGCCAGTGGATAGTTGCATTTTCAGTTATTGCACTGAAGCTGACCCATAGTAAATCCTTATAAATATCACCCACAAGAGGGAGGTTTTGTTTATTCGAACATAACCTCCTAGCAAAGCAGTTATCAGCAAATCTGAGGAAAGGCAAAATAAATTTCTGAATGCATGTATCTGTTTTAAGGCATTAAGCAGCTGTAACTGTACTATTTTAAATTCACATCTATCTTATACTGGTAAAATTCTCCTGAGCAAACAGGTCTCAGGGGAGGGGTTTCTTTGGTTCTGCTTGTTCTCATAAATTCTAGGCTCAATATTGCACTTCTATTTTCCCTAGCCCATTATGGTATATCACACTGAACCAAATTTCACCATTCTCAGGCTGCTTCTAGTAAGTTGTGCTCCAAAAGGCTGTAAAATTTGAGATAAATTGCCGTGTCAACTTTGGTAGGGGAGAAAATTGCCCAAGTTTCCTGGGTCCCTTTCAATCAGTGTGTACTCGTGTGAGCACTGGAAGGGAGAGGAAAGGGTTGGGAAATGTCATAACCTGCTTTCTCCATGTTCTTGGGAGTGTTTTATGGCTCTTTTGGTGCATAGTCCAAAGACTCTGCTAGAAGCGGACAGGTCTAGGGACCAGGCTGACGCTGTTGCAGATCCTGGTTTAGCAGGGACAAGCGCTTGCCAAGAGGTTGAAAGTCAGGTCCTGTTGGAGGTTGCCCTTTGCCATTGAACAGCCCCACATTGACACAGGAGCACTGTCTGCAGTTTGCACCTTTGAGGTGGCAGCTTGAGACTCTTGGGAAAGTTGGTTGTGAAAAGAGTTTCTAGTATTAACAATGTATTAACAGCATTTTTCTGCAGAAAACTACACAAAGCCTAAGGGGTTCCTAACTTACTCCTTTTCAGTTGCAGCTTATTGGTAAGATTATGATGCAGCAATAAAGTACACTGGAGGAAAACATTAAGACTCTTCACTTTATCAGTTTTAGTTATTTTGAAATTCTTTTCTTCATCTTGCCATTGTCTCTCACTCATGAGCTTCCAAGATATCCTGTGCTGACAGCTGGCTGTATGGAAGATAGATAGGGGGCTGCCCAGTTCCCCTGGTGCAGTGGTACAGATGATGAGTCTGTTTGTGATGTGGGTTATGGGAAAGAGGAGTTCAGCTGCTCCACAGATGGGAAGAGTAAGAGCAGCCACTCTTGGAATTAGTCAGCAATGGGAGAGCCTGGAAGTTGTTAGCTGGAAATGTACCTGTGTTACCTCAATCATGCTGGCTACTCCAGGAAAACGTGTTATCCCAGCAGGGTTCATGGGTACACAGAGTTAACACTCACAGGTGTATGCTGTGATTTTGGCCTGGTTCCATCCTTGGCCCATGGAACTCGGGCTCCATGATCCTTTTGGGATCCAACTCAGGATATTCAGTGACTGTGTGATAAAGTTACAGTGGCAGAAACAGTCTGTTGTGACCATAGGTGCCATGCCATTTTAGGTACCAACCAAAGTAGGGTTTCACCAGTACATTCAGTTTGTGTTCCAGTGGCCAAGCACTTGGAATGCAAGTTTGATCTAACAGTGGAGAGTAGGTCCTGCACAAGGACTGCATCAGCAAAAGACTGGAAGACAGTCAATTTCTCTTAAGAAGTGGAAAAAAATTGCTGTAGAATCCTTTTGTTTGTTGCAAGTAATAGATGCAATAGGTTTGATAGCCATATGAATTGCTTATTTGGTTGGTGTGGATTTTAAAAATATCTTAGTCCACACAAAGTGCACATTTTCACATGCAATGTCTGTGTAAATGTCTGGAACTTGAGCAGATGTCCAGTTGTAGTGCTGTTTTTCCTCCTACAGCACAGTCATGTTGCTTTACAGAAGGTTGTGGTAATTACAGCTGTAGCCTCCTTTTTCTCTGACTATTTCTTGCTGCCTGATGCAGCAGCTGGAATGGTGTGTAAGCTGGTGTCCTTCTCTGCCATCTCAGCACAAAGTCTGGTGGCTGCATGCCCAGCCTTCAGGAAGCTGGGCTGAAGCTACTTGCCTGATATAGCAGTGAGCAGAGAGGTGGCTCAGGGATACCCACCAGTCCTGCTATGCTGAATCCCTGCAGGGTAGCAGCTTCCTAGTGACAGGAAGAGCAATCATTTCTATGGCTAGATTTCCTAAAGCCATCTGTTAATACCCTAAGATGTGAGATTGCACAGTGACACGACTGAGGTGCGTGCTATCATTCCACTTGGATGACTCAACTATTGGAAAGATAACAATGTAGAGGGAAAAGGAGGGGAAGTATTAAGTTATCCCACTGTTTGCATGTGTCTTTGAATATCCTGAAAAGTGTTTAAAGAAAGTCAGTAAAGCTGTACTTTGAAAGAAAAATAGTTTTGTTATGTCTAGTGCTTGCGAGTTGCCCTTGTCTTGTATGAATTCTCTTCCTGTTCATTTATTTGCTTATCAACTCTCTTGTGTGAACAAAGGAAGACATTTCAAAACAGCCAGGAGAGATCTTCATGGATACATTTGTCATTAGTTGTTCGTGCTCTTGCCTTCTTGCTCAGAGCCTGCCAGTGGATGAAAACTCATCCCTGAGTACTGGTGGTTAAGAAATGAGAAGCAAAGCAATTCTCTTTTAATCTTCAAAGTGCTTGCACTCTGGTGAGTGGCCACAGCTGAATGGGATTAGAGACAGAGCTGGAGTCAACATGACAGATATGGTTTTATAAGGAGATGATGAAAAGGGCAGTTTTTAGAGAAATCTTTAGGGAAAATATCAGAATAAAAGAAACAATCAATACACTGCTACAGGCAAAAAGGGCAGGGACAAAGAAGCCAATGATACCTCTGTTTCAGGTATCCATGCATTTCTGAAAGAGCACATAAATAGTGATTTGCTCACTTAACAAAACACCACAGCTGTGAGCCCTGTGAGCCATACTACACAGAATTAATTTTCTGTGACTGTTTGCTACTATGGATATGAAGTGAACCTTTAGAAATAAGTTCTTCCATACTTGAAATACTAATTAACAAATTACTGTTTCAAGTTCTATGCATCTGTGATTACTGTTCTCCATGCAAGCTGTACTTATGACTCATGGCTGCTTCAAAAGGTAGGATATACTTATGTTGGTTCAAGTGCATATTTCCTAATATGTCAGTCTTAAAGAGAGAAATTTTTCTCTAAATTAATGTTAACTTTGCTTGGGAAATGGCATTAAATTTTAGAATGCTTGGTTAGCACAGGTATAGAGAAAGTAAGTGTTCTCTAAAAATGACTCAGATAATGCTGCAGATTCTCTGTAGGATAGGAAATACTCAAAATTTAATCTTTTTATTTCTTGTCTTGTCTACAGAACCTTCTAAGAATGGGAAATTAACAGATCACCTACAATTCGAGTTCTTCCCTATATTTGTGTGTGTGGCCCTGAGCTATCTTAAAACTTGTGGCTACCTATGACTGTAAAGTTTACTGACAGAGCCCCTTAACTAAAGAGTCCAGTTGTACCAGAAAAGTGTTCTCTGAATATGTTCCTTAACAGAAGTAGGTAATGGAAGCTTGTTTGTGGAATAGGGACATTTATAGTAGGGCTTTTGTCACTACAGGGAACATAAATAGAATAAGTAGAATGACAGGAACAGTACCTATCATGGATGCTTCTAGGCCAAAAAAACCCAAATATTTTGATTTGGGATTTTTTAAAAAATAATTTCATTGAATTTCTAATTTATATGAATTTCATTCATTTAAAAATGAAGGTGATTTTTTAAAAATTGAAACCATTTTAGAGAGAAACTGGACCTTCCAACTCCCATTAATGCGTCTGGGAGGAAAAGTGTCCAAGTGCCGAGAGTTGTAAGAATGTTTTCTCCTAGGCGCTGTGCTAACCTTTCCTGATTTATAGAACCTAATGAAACAAATAAGGAGAGCAGGCTTGAAAAGGTTTTGCCAGCAATGCAGTCAACAAAAAAAAAAAACTGTATAGGATCTATTAACTAGTAAATTGGTATAAATTGATCAAAATACCAGAGAAGTGACACTAACAGTATAGACAAGGATGAAAGATTTTGAGTCATGACTTCTCAGCTTAGTGCTTAGAAGTGAGCTTCATACAGCAGTTAGTATAAAATTATGTTTCCTTTCAGTTGTGAGTATTGTATAAGAATCTAAAGAAATCAGAAGGTTGAAGATTGTTGCTGAAACTGGAAAGGACATGTCCAGTTGTGTGCTCAAGTAATAAATTGAGATTCTTGAATTTCCTCCAAGGAGATTCTCTTGCGCTATCATCAGCTCAGGCACATCATTGAACAATTGCATCCCTTTTCTCCTTGACACCAGCAGATCCACTCAGAATGGAGATGGTCTGTGCAACACAGAATCTCATCTGATGATGTTGAAGTGAAAGAGACTCTGAATGTGAGGATCTAGGAAGCTTTCCTGATGTACACTTCACATTGGCCAAAGGCTGATGTTTCAGGTGCAAATATGTGTTTTCTTTTGTTTGTTTTGGACTCAGCTGATGCTTTTTGCTTTGTCAGGTTTTGGGACTTTATTCTCTCACTAATTCTCTCTGAGGGCTCTTAACTGTTTTTTTAAGGTGTACAAAACGTTTTCCATTGACAGAAAGCACATCTTAGTCTCAAGAAAAGTTTGTGTTTACTTACAGTGGCAGTACTAAGTCATAATTTAAATACTGCTCTGATCAGTAAACTCCAAGTGCAAGCCTTTTGGAAGAGTATGCTGTTTTTGTCGAATAAAGGCAGATTAATCAGGATCCCCTAGGGGTGCAGACATAGGTGACTGTTCTGTGCAGTCTAAGCTGAATGAGCATTGTTGGACAATTCTGTTTTTTCTGAACGTGGGGTGTAGCATCCACAGCTCAGGCTAGGGAGCTGCTCCACCCTGTGGACAGAGATTGTACAGTTCTGCACGAAAATGTCTTCACAATGAAACAAAACAGACCCGAGACCTGGCCCAAGGGCACTTTTGCAGTTATTAGCAGAAGATGAGGTGCTTCCTCCTCCCTCATAAAATTGTAAATTGGCTTGGTTATTCTTTCAGTGCTATGGATTGTACCTGGCTTGTACATCTTCACAAATGATGGCAGAAAATTTAAAACCCTCTAGATGTTGCTTTTTTAAGTCTGTGTTGAAACAAGGAAAAGTGATATTTAAGGTCTCTGAAATATTTGGTCTTCTAAAGCATTTAACCATAGCATAGCTAGGACTTGGTAATTGTGTGACATCTGGGCCTCCAACGCCCTTGCTGACCATGCCCAGGAAGATGCTGGGAAGAGTTCCTGCAGTTCTCCCCGCTGTCCTGAGGGTTTGGCCGTGTGTGGAGTGAGTGATTGGTCATTGTCCTGATTCTAGTCAGGGGGAGGGAGGAAGGTTGGTCACACCCAGCTGGGAAGCCAATAGCATAGCTGTGTGTGCAGCAGCCTCTGGGAATGTACATGAATTGGTTGACATTTATAGCACTCTGAATGAAAAAAGTATATAAAATGAAAATGATATATATGAAGTGTTTTCAAAGTCACTGGAAATTGTGTTCATAAAATTCTATTTATTCCTCTGTGAGTCTAATTTCCATTATATATTTTGATACACTCATCCCTGAATTTATTTTCATTACTTTATTAGCTATTCCATGATAAGCATCTTGGAAGGCTGGTGGTGTCAGGGCTGGTTTGCTTTGAGTTATAATTTTGTTAATGCTGATAGGATGTGATACAGTGGTCTGTTTTTTCACGGGACCGAATCTTAGTCCCTTGGGAGAATGCATTAGGAAGGCTGCATCCTCTGGTTGTGGACCTCTGAAGAAGTTGCAGGCTAGACCTTCCTGCTCATAGTGAGCTTCACAGGTAACTTCCTTTTGGTCTCTGTCAGTTCTGTAAGGAAGGCCACTTGTCACATCCAGCTTTGGTGCAGGTGGCAGGATCTGGCTCTGCTGAAAAACATCACGTGGTTGGGTCTGGATACTCTTGATGCTGGTGGGAGGTGGTGGTTTCCTCTCTGCTACAGTCCTCATCTTCATCTCCTTCCTGCTTCCTTTGTTGCTGGAGCAGTCTTGCCATTTAAGAAGCTGAAATAAAAGTACGTATTTTCTGTTCTTGATCAGAAACTGAATGTCTCAAGGTAGCTTGCTTGTGTGAAATTTCACTCTAAACATAAAGGTAAAACTCTGCTTCCTAAATACTAGAATTGTTTTGTTGCCCACTGCATTGTGGTGTGCTACCACAGCTACAGAACCACAGCTGCAACCATTTAAATGACATGGCAAGTTCAGTAGAGCATCATAGAACCACAGAGGGGTTTCAGTTGGAAGGGACTGTAAAGGTCATCTAGTTTGTACACCCCTTGCCATGGGCAGGGGCACCTTCACTGGAGCAGAGCCCTGTCCAACCTGGCCTTGAACACTGAGAGATGGGGCAGCCACAGCTGTTCTGGGCAACCTGTTCCAGTGCCTCAGCACCCTCACAGTAAGTATTTCATGTAGGAAAGTTTTACAGTACTGCTGCAGCAATGGATAAGGAGAGACTAAATTATTTCTTCTGTGGGGTAAATAAGGGACTGTGAAAAAAGGAGGAGAACAGTTCTGAAAAACAAACTCAGTGCCTGACCATTCCTTGTGCTTGCATTGTCGGGGTACAAGTCAGTCTCCTCAGTGCTGAATCTAATACATATACAGTCCAGAGCAGACTACAGACTATAAAAGAAGCTGGTAATTATTTGGTAGGGCCAGTCTTCCACTGTTTTTCAGCTCTGCTTTATGGTTTCCATGTGAATCTGGACACTGTGTTTCAGTGCAATCTTGGATCATTTTTCATTTAAAAAAACAACCTACAGAAAACCCCCAAACAGGATGTACTTCTTCCTCACCTCTCTCTTATGGACACACGTGGTTTTATCCTTCCAATAAAGGAAGCATGATTTTGACGCAGCAATTAATTCTACTGATTTCCCCTTTTGGCTTTTTCTTTTCTTTTCTTTTTTTTTTTTTTTTAGCTGTATATTTTTAAATGTGACTTAATAAATGTTGAGAAAAATCTTCAGGGGTTTAGTAGGAAATAGAAGGACAGGAAGGTTGTCACAGCATTAATCTCCACAGCAGTGGAGAGCTCATGTGCCTGTAGCTGTGCTATTGCTTTATTGTGGTGCTCAGGGAGCTCCTGGCTGACCTCTGCCTGATGCCACATCATGTCAAAGTAAGCTGTGGTCACAGTCCCCTCCCAGCACCCTTATGTGCCCCTCCTCAGTGGCAGAGCAGCAAGCACAGCAGTAACTCAGTGGAGCATCTTGTATTCCTTAGATTTTATTGAAAATGTACTATGGAAGAAGATACCCCCACCTCAGTCCACCTCCAGCTGCATTAAACCAAAGATGATAATTTAGTCTCAACTTGCTCTTTTGCAGGCTCAGAGTTCCAGGAGCTGAACTCTGTAGCCCCTGTGTCCCAGCTGTCCCAATACATGATAAGCCCCAGGGTGGGACAGAGCATGCAGCACTCCTGGGACAGGAACCCAAGCAGCCTCAGATGAGCGAATTGCAGACTGCTCGGTCAGAGGGAGAGCTCACTCTGGCTAACTCAGCTTAGTGACTTTTTCCCACTTAATAGAAAGGTCTGTGAGAAGCAGAAAGATCTTTTTTTATTGCTTTTTTGGTGGGATGCTGTTGATGCTGCTTTTATGGCTTTTAAATATAAAAAACTGGCATCTTCCTTCTCCCAGTGCTGTGCAAGGGCAGCTGTGGAAGAAACAGGCAGGGCCTGCCATGTCTCAGAGCTGTCTTAGCATTTGTCCTCCTTTTTGTTCAGAAATCCTGTGTGTCACAGTCTCTGACAATTGCTTGCAATGTTCTGCCTCACAGCAGTTTTCACCAAGCTGTGTCAGGCCAGGACCACTTTTAAATTATAAAATGGTTTTTTGATCTGTCATATCCTATCACTATCCTTGTGTCTGTCTCTATGAGTTTTCCTGTGCTGTCAATTGCCATGATAGGGTTCTTTACGAAAAGTCGAAGTGGGACTGAAGACACCAAAAAAAGCTGTTATCCAGAGAGACAATGCTGGCTGGGGGAATACTGGATTAGCAAGACTTGGGAATAGAGATACTGATCTTTCTTTGAGGAACTCATCTACAAGGGCCTCTGCTTCTCTCAGCAGCTACTGTTCCTATTTTCTGTTTAAATGTCTTGTTATGTAGGCCTAAGTCTGCTTTTCACTTGTGGACATTTCCATGGGATCTTCATTCCAGTAAGGATGCTTTGATTTCCTAGAAATGCAGCTAATAACGGTTGGAAACCTATTTAATGTAGTGCCACGATAACATGAGAGCTAATAACCCAAGTTTCCATTACTTGTGGACCAATTTGTCTTTCTTCTAATTAGTGGAAAAAAAGGAGAAACTAAAAAAATTCAAAACAGAGACAAGAAAACCAGTTGAGCTTATCTCCTGTAGGGGGAAAGAAACATGGAGTTATCTGAAAAAGGACTTGGAGGTTATCTCTGAGCATCGATCATATCAAGCTTTCCAGCTATTTCTCCCATTCCTTCTGGACATTACCAAACCTCTGTTCAGTTTTCCTTCCAGCAGCCTGTTCCCAGCTCCCCTGATCTGCTTTTCTCCTCCCAAACCCAGAAGGAGCTGAGGACAAAGGGGAAGCCCATGTGGAAAACCTCTCAGTGCCTGCAGAGCTGCTGAAGCACCTGAGACCATTTGGCTGTTGCTGCAGTCCCACAGTGTGCTGGGTGGTGCAGGAGTGGACCCAGAGCTTCTCCATGGACTGGCCCTGCTCTCTTTCCTTTGTCTGGTTCCTGCCTAGTGCAGCAGATGAGCCTGCCAAGGAGAAAAATCATTATGAGAAAGATGGATGTAATGCTATAAACAGGGAGGGGCTACTGGGTGAAAAGCTTTCACCACAGTTCTTTGGCTGCAGTTATAACAGTAAGCCATGGCACTGGCAAAAAGAAATGTGAAATTTTCAGCTTTTCTACCTGGAGCATCCTAATTCATTTCTTTGGAGGCCTCTTGAATGCATTATATGAAGAGGTAAGGAGTGGTACATCTCTGACTGGGGAGAAGATCACAGCAATCAGAGAAAGCCATTTGGAATAAAAACTTGAATTCCAATTAAAAAAAAAGGCATCCTACCACATTGTTTCCATTTCCTGTCTCAGACCCTGACAATAATTTTTTTTGGACTTTCCTTCATGACACTATAAAAAATAATCATGATCTTGAGTAGGGGTGCTTTACTTGGCAGTTGCATCTGTTCTGAAAATAAGGACATAAATACAAACCATATTTTTGCCTGAGCAATGGTGTGTGTTATTGACAACTGTTTTAGAAAATGAAAAATCTGTTTGTAATTGGAATCATAATAGGTTTGTTATAACTTGATGGCCTAAAAGTTTAAATGAGTCAAGTTTGAGGAAGGAGAAACTACATCTGTTTGACCATCTGACTCAGTTGGATAGATGTGCTTTGGAACATGGGAGTCTGTCTTGACCCCAGTTATAACAGCAGTCAGAAATTAGATCTGCTCTTAATTTTCTCTGGAAGGCTCTGATTTTTGCCTGGGCTGCTAATGAGTGCTTTGGTTTAGGTTTTTTTACCCCAGGAGGCTAATGAATGCACAGAAGCTATCTTGGTCTGAAATGCAAGGGTGGACAAGTTCTCAGTGGGTTTTTACCGAGGGATAGGGTGGCAGAATCAGTTTTGTGGTCTTTTATTGAGGTTTAGCTTTTGGTTATGCCACAATGCTCTAAAGGTGTATTTTAGAGTAGGAAATGAACTTACATTCATTATGTTGGTGTTGTGTATGGAAAAACAAATCAAAGCAACCCAGCAAACAGTGATAAAGCATGTCTCCCCATTCAGCAAATTAGGGCATTATACAATGAATGGAGGAGTTCTATCTCAAAAGTGCTTGTCCTGTTTTTAGAGTCTCTTCTGCTTAACTTGGACTGGACAGACATTCAGGGGAGAAGATTAATTTACAGCTAGAATACATTTTTACACCATATCATGTTGTTCTTTTTCACTACTAGGATAGCTGTTCAGAATTTGTGTAATCAAACTCCAATCCCTGTTAGACATACTAGAGAAATGAGGACAAAAACGTATTTCTGTCAATGCCTTTGAGGCCATGGCTGTAACAGTTGTCACTGGCTTGAAGTTATGGTAAAAGTGATGTGCCCTTGTTAGTATTATTAATGTTTGGAAGAAGTGAAGCAAGCCATGGGAAATGAGCTTTGTCTCTGTGCAGGCAGACTGTTAAAATAGGAGACAAAGAAGAATTTGCAGAAGAAAAAATAGGAAAGAAAATGTCAAAGGGTAAATGTTTTCTCCAGTATTATCCCTTGCTATGGTTGCAATGAGAGAGTATAAGAGCAATAGCCTCAACAGCTATTTCTCCAGCCTTCCATGCAACCTTCACTGGCCATGATCAAAACGGTGCCTTACAAAGAAAACCAGTCTGGCTTTAAGAAGAAAGAAGTTTGATTGCAGTGTTTAAGCTTGTGCAACCTGACATTACTTTGAATTTACAGTGAATAAGAGTTGGCTGTACTGATCTAAAAGATACTTGGAAAAATTTCCTGTTAAATCTAAAAATCCAATATAGGCCTTTTTCTGAAAATTTTGACTTTGCAAAATTGGTGTGCAATAGACCTTTCAAATAACCCATGGGGAGGATGAGAAACTGCCAAACTCATTGATCCATCTCTTCAGGGCTGCTGTCAGACAGTCAGTTTTGTCATAATGAATTTAAAAAAAAAAAATAAAACCACGGGCTGTTTTTCTTTTAAATAGATACATTAGAGAGGCGTGTTTGATTTTGACATCTTCAGCTGGAAGTTATTTACTGTGTAAATTAGACATTTGAGAATACATGTGGTGATGTAAATCAGAAGGTTACAAGACAGCCTTTGGCCTGAGTCTGTTGTTTTACCTGCAGCTGACCTGCAGAGCCATGTCAGGAAGCAATTCCCATCGTGTCTGTCTTTTAGAGAGCAAAGTTCCCAGTAATACTGAAAACCAGCAGCAGCCTGTTGTCTGGAGACTGAGATAGCCCCCTGGAAACAGCAACATTAAATTCCATCTTTATTAAATGCCCACAAGGTGGCACTTGTCATCTTTTTACCTCTCTGAGAGCTAAATTTTTATATTTTCAGCAACACTAAGAAATAATACTACATGTTTTGAAACTTACCTTAACAGTAAGCTACCTGTGCTTTCATGGGGTATTTCCCCACCCCTCCATTAAACTACCGTCAAGAAAAAGAGAAAAACAACTTTGTTTTGCTCATTACTATTGCGTATGTGAAATATTTCACCTTAAAATTTAAAACTAATATTAATTTTTTTTCTGTAAAGTATTCTAATTTTTTTTTTATTTTTCATTACTTATGCAGTATTTATATATGCCAGTATTTTATCTAGCAAAGAGGAGGAAAAATGAATACTTGCTTCCCTTGCTTTGGTTAAACAAAAATCTAGAAATGAATGATTTGCAACTTGGTGTAATCACTTAGAGGATGAGTTCATTTCATTGCAGCAATGGTTGTGATGAGCAAAATATTACTTCTTGAAATTTCCCATCATTCATAAAGAGGCAATAATAGTAGACCTGCTCATAAAAGGCATTGAACTCTGGCTGTTTTCAGTGGGTCTCTCATTCAACCCCATTAGAAGCATCCCCACAGAATTTATTGTTGCCTGATCAGACATTTGTAGGAACAGGAAGGCAGCATGATCGCTTTTTTCTTTCCCACTCAACACTGATGTAATTATCAGAGCATGCCCTTCTTTAGGCCCCTTCACTTTTGCTGAGTGTGCTTTCTTGTCTGCCCCTTGGTCACATCAGAGAAATGCCATTAGCCCTTGTAGCTTTCTGGGGCATTGTTCACACTGACTTTCTCTTAATCATTTTTTTTCTCCAGTCATAATTAGAAACCTAATTGTACTTTTCTGTACAAAATACAAAATAAGTTTTGTCCTATTAACAGTTCCTGGGGAACAGTATGTGTGATGTAGTGCCATCTTTCAACTGAAGGCATGCTTTCATTGTTGGTGCCTGTTTTCAGTGACTTGCATCTTTCCCTTAGATTGTATTTTAGTCTTGTTCTCCTCCCAGATGGGAACACCTCTGAAAAAGAGATGAAAATACATTGAACTGTTTTCTTGCTTAGATAACTCAAGCATAATTTAATTTTGAAAGTCCAAAGCTGACCATGTGCATTTGAATTTATGGGCAGTGAGGAGTGTAGCTACCTGCACCAAAGGGCAAGGCAAAGAAGTAAAACCTTGTGGAGGAAGAGTTGTTGCTGGTGACTGTTGCCTCTACTCACAAGCTTGGGCACATCCTTGTGGGTGGATGGCTTTAGTGGTGGAGTACCTTTCTTGTGTGCCAGCTTTCCCCAGGCTGCCCTGGAGCAGCTGGGTGTGCTTGAGCTGGCTGCCTGTGACCTCTGCCTGCAAATTGCCATCCCCTGGCAGGAGGCAAACCACACAAGCTGGCAATAGCTCCTTTTTGGACTTAGAGGCAGTTTGTCTCTGTGGTCAGACTGGGATTTAGTTGGCATTTAGCAGCTGCCGCACTCCAGCTCCCACCGCGGTGGGTTGTGTCAGCAGCACGCTGGGCTCAGAGCAGGGGATGCTCTGCTGGGAGGGTTAGCTGTCTTCACAGCATGGAGGTGCGTGCTGAGCTCTAACACCTGCCAGCATGTTGAATTGGGTGCCTGTCTGATGTCTTTTCCCCATCTGGAGAAGGTGGAGAAAATAGACGGTGGTTTATTTGAAGACTTTTGCACTGAAGCTCCTTACAGCATTGATGTCTTAGGAAGAGCCTTGATATGTCTTAAAGTTTTCAATGCATTTTTCTTTTTCTTCGTTCAAAGGGAACTGTGTGCCAAAGATAACATTAAAGAAGCATCAAAGACTCGATAACATTCTAGAAGTATCAGTCATCATTGTTGAGTGACATACAGAAATATGGTGCTTATTGCCTGGGGTGTTCTCAGCCCTGTGGGGATCTTCCCATAAACAAAGAAAATTCTGTGATACCCCTGTGAAACCCTAAGCGTTTTCCACATGGCCCCAGGCCATATGTGCCATCAGGTTCTTGCCATTAATGTCTTTGTTTTAAGTCACTTATAGAGCAACATTACATTTGGATTAACATTATTTATTCAGTGACTTCCAAACCCCAACTTTTTTTTTGTAAAATAACAGTATAAGAGGTTTTGTTTAAGAGAATAGAAATATTCCAAAAAGTTGCATGTCATATCTTTAAATGGGCTGTAAGCCCATGCAAGATATTTTGGTCAGAAATAGTTTGTTGCTCCTTTGCTTTGGAAAGGTGAAGGCAAGACAGAATTGAGCCAGAGTATCATTTTGAAGGACTTAAATACTGAAAAAGTATTTGTTTCTAAGAAAACATTTCTTGCCAGGTAAGAAAGCCTGACCACAGCTGTCTGTCTTGTCCATTGACACTGACTGAAGTGCAGCTCTCTGCAGCCCTTGGCAGCTGTATGGGGCACCCTGAAGCCATGGGAGGGCGAGTTGCTTTCCACAGGACCACATGTAATGGGCAGCAACCACACATGTGACACTTGCTCTTTGCATCAAGGTCCTGCTCTTGCCCACCACCCCAAGACAGATTGTCATCTGACTTACTGCTCCTGGTAGCAGAGGGGTGGAAAGAGGCTTTGTGCAAAGAAAGAGGCATCCCAAGGCCTTGTCTAGGAGCAACGAAGGATGTTTGGTGTGTGCCCCTTCTTCACCGCACATGCTGTAGACAGGGATGGTTTGGTGTTTTCTGCACCCTCCACCCTGCTGCCCCTCTCTAGAAGCTGCCTGGCACCATCTTCCCCTCCTGCTGCCAGCTGCACAGGGACTTCTGCAAAATACTTCCAGTGCTGCTGCAGCCAAGGATCAGCTTCTCATATTTGCCCTGAAACCATGGAATTGTAGCCCATCTGTTTTAGTGCTGCTGCCTAAGGCAGTGGCTCTATTCATCCTTCAATTAACTCAGTGCTGTTTGAGTTACGTTTCGGTTAGAGTCTGTAAAAGCCTTCACTGCTAGGGCCTGCTTGGCTGCTGCTGAAAACATTTTGTGATGGCTTGAGTTTAGTTTCTGAAATGCTGTTGGCACTTACACTCTGAAAAACAGAGATGAAATTACTTTTTCTGTTCAACTGTGCTTTTCTTTGTGGCCTCTAACACAAAGTTCCGTACCTGAGGCCTCATCTGTATTCAATAGAGATATTATCAAATAAAACCAAAGGTTGGGGTAAGAGCTAGTATCTCAGCAGTTAGATGATTATTTCCTCCCAGACAGCATTAATCTCTGATGTTAGAGATGACCAAGGTACTGACATCCAGTAAAATAAAACTAAATAAACTGAAAAATTAAATAAAACTGAATTCTCTATGGGAAATCTCTCTGTAAGTCCTACACTGCTTTATGGGGTTACCATGCAGAGTTAAGCTGCTGCTGCTTTTCTGCCCTTGAACTGGCTGATCTCCAGTGGGGAGCGAAACTACCATTTCAAGCAGAGGTAAACATTTTTATTCTTTCTTTAAAAGGAATACACAAAGACAAGTACTAGAAACAGTTTGAGGCAATAGTAACAGTTTTCATATCTGTAGTTAAAATGTACACTCTGAAAGTACTGCAGTTGTCCGGATTTATATAGTGGATAAAATAGGAGTGAGTAAGAAAGAAGCAATATAAGGAAGGGCAATGCTACATTGTAATGTCACAATTAGTCACATTTGTGTTTATGGAAAATCTGAGATGTTTTCCTAGCATTTGTGAATGTATATGAACTTCTAAATGGCTGTATCTGTATGATTTTCTATTGGCAGAAGCCCATTTCTGTGGAGGTATTTCTGATGTCAGTCTATGCTTCTTGATTGCAGGTGATTCATGCTCGAGATGCACAGTTTCTTTTTTTTTTTTTTTTGGGAATTCGTGTGCTCAAAGGAGGGCATTCTGGACCCAGGGAGCAATTCTCCTGCCCACTGTGACATTTCTGACTGTTGCCAGAAGCTGCCTGTTGTGCTGTTCTGGGCTTTCTGTCTCTGTTTTCTCTGCATTTAATCAAATTGCAAGGAACCTTAGAGCAGAGATGGGATGAGACAAGATGGCTTGGGAAGGAAATGCTGAACAGATAGGGATGGATAGGTGAGTCCTAACAGGACAAAATTGGGAAGCAAACCATAGCACTGCTCAAGGATGAGGGGGGAGGTCTTGCATGCAGGTAGAGATTGCTAAGGCTGGGGGAAGGCAAAGTCCTGGAAAAGAGAGGAGTGTGTTGTGAGTAAAGAAAATGATGGCAAGCAAGTGCTGAGTATCCAGAATTTCTCCTGTGATTAGAATATAAGGAAACCAAAGGTAGATACTCAGGAAACATTGCAGTTCTGAATGAAACAAAGTGAGAAAGGATGAGCCACTTGGGTCATGTCATCCTTAGGATTCTACATATATGAACTGATGGCATTAAATATTGCTTGTACAAACTGCCAAAATAAGAACAAACACTGTGTCTGAGTTGCTTGGAGTAAGGTTGGTGTAACAGCACTTGTCAGAAGCTTTATAGAAAGCTGAAGAAAAGTGTTTATTTACTGTCTTTCGTGGTAAATTTGGCTTATGGGAACTCTGTGTGGTTTTTAAGTACGTATCATCTGCACTGTGTTTGTAGCCCAGCTAATTCTGAGGGAAAGTATCTGTCAGCTTGAGACTGGTCTCAGTTTGAAATTGCAATTTATGTACATGGACAGTGTCCCTAATCTAAAATATCCTTGCTGATGAGAGTGCCTTCAAGACGGTAAAAATCTGACCAGTGCTGGTAGGATCGCATCTGGACAGAGCTGATTGCATCAGCTTATGTATTTATGTTTTCTATAATGCTCTAGGCCTTTGGAGAAGAGTAGCTTTAAGCTGAATTGCATCTCACTTAGGGCAGAAAATACAGTTAAGATAGACCCTGATGCACAGCTTGTAGAAAATTATTTTATCCTAGAAACATTTAGCAGAGCTGAGTTACTGTGAAAAAAATCTGAGAACTGACAGTGTAGAGTTTATTGTGTTAATTAGAAAGTGCTGCAACATTAGTGAGAAAATGTATTTTGGGCTCCACATTTTCTGTGGAACTTTTTTTTTTTATCATGCCTGTAAGTGGTTTTCAGATGCCTAATTGGAGATGCCGTATGTGGAGGCCTGTACTATCTGAAAATCAAACCCTTTATCTAATAATGAATTTCTAAATACTTTTGATGTATTAAATGGGACCACATCAGTTATCCTTTAAAAGCAGGTTACTAATAGACAGAGCTGGTGTTTATGCTTACTCTATTTCATCTTTGGGTAGTAGGAAAGTTTTAGTAATAGAAACATTGTTGCTTAGAAACAAACACTACAGACCTCTGCTTAACTGTTTCACTGTGCTTGTGTTTGCTACTACACTTTTTTTTTTAAATCACAATAGAAATGACCTTTTGTTTTTTCATTACCTTGTGTGGGATGGCTGGAGGGTATTCTCACACTGCAAAGGCAATAAAGCTCAACGACAGATTTTTTTCTAACAAAATCCTTCTGCACAGCTGCATAACATAAATCATTCCCTCCCATTTCTGAATATTAGATATTTCTTGTATGAAAGTAACTTGCCTGAAAGCTGTTCTTGCCTGACTTTAACAAGGTTTGAGGTTTTTTGTTTGGCACAAATATTGTCACTTTTTAGTTTTATAACCATGATGCTCTTAGCTGTAACAATTGCATGGCTTGAGTGTGAGGAGGTATAGGTTAGACTGCCAAGATGTTTGTATTTTCATAACAGTCAGCTCATATTTTAAAAATACAGTGTGTGTTGTCCTTTACTTAAATTATTTATTTCTGAATTCAACTAATGCATATATTGCCAAAACCCGGAGTATATCAAAAGTAAATTCAGGTGGTGGAGTAAGAATTGTCTTCTGGGACTAAAGCCATTATTTTTACTTAGGAGTTTTGCCCCTTTTCCATGTGACATTGCATTACTGAGGGATCACATTACAATGCTTCTGGAATGAATCGACTTGCACTGCCTTAATTAAAGGTATCAAAGTAGGAATGAATAACCCTGGCTGCATCTGTTGCTGCTGATTTGCTTTTACTACCACAGTGAGGCATGAGCTGCTTAAGGTCTCTCTGCAGGTTCAGGGTGTTCTTATTGATCTGCAGGACATGGTAGAGTATCTACAGGACCTTCCAAAGATCAAACCCCATCATATTCAGGGGGATGGCAGTTTAACTGAGTACTGCCTTAATAATAAAGTCATAATGAATTGTATTTATGAAACCCACTGCCACCACGGTGGCCGGCAGGAACTGCGCCCTGTTCACGCATAGAGCTAAAATACAGGGTAAAAAGTGGAACAAAATTACAGTGCAGTCAGGGCAGGGAGTGTTCTGGCAAGGTCTGGCAAAGTCTGTGCCTGTTAAACTGGAAAATATCTCCTTCCACTAAGCTCTAGTTTAGAGATTTTCAACATGACTATGTGTGAGAGTTGGACTACAGCAAGTATCTGAAGAGGAGAGATTGCATACTCTAAGACAAACAAAAATCTCAGCCTCAGGCTCAGTTTTGCAGGCCTGAAGGGCTCTCAAGTGGAGATGCTACTCAGGCCAAAATTAAGGCAACAGGTTCCAAGATTGCTTTATCTTTATGTAACCTTGTAATAAAAACTAGAAATTCATGCTTTGTTGGATGCAGCAGGTAATTCCAGTGAGCAGAGCAAACAGAGCTCGGGCATGAGCAGTGTAGGCAGGAGTGGCTTCAGACAGCAAGGCTGGCTGTGTGGGTGGCTCAGCTTGCGACCCTGTGGTGCAGAGAGGATGGAATAACTCTCACCAGCTCCAAGGCAGATATGCACAGCATCTTGCTGAAAGCCTCGGTGACTTGTGGCATCAGAACTGAAGCTGGTCAGAGCAGTAAAACAGTGCATCAGAGTCAAAGTTTGCAGCATAGCCCTGAGCTCAAAATGTCAGATCAGTTGTAATACAAGTCATAAGGGTGACAGAACTTAGAAGAAATTGGGATTTTATTTTTTTTTAATTTTGAGAATTAAAATCATGGAGTAGAAATATGTTGGTACTTTTAATATGTACTCACTACTTCCAAAAAGAGCTTGTACTCAGTAGGGGAAAAAAAAACCCCTTATTTTTTCCAAAATATTTCGCCATACTTGCATACTATGATTTTATTTTAAGAGTTGTTAATTGCCATCCAGCAGAGGAAAATGCTAATGGCAGGAATAAGTTGCATGGAAACTCATTTATTGGAATATAAATTGAAATTAAAAAAATCTTTCTGGTGTAGTTGAAAATGAAACTTGTAGACACATACATAGTAAAAATAATATGCATTCTCCTTCCTCCTCACAGTATGCTGGCTTCTGATCTGCATGTTTGCCATTTTTCAGATTTGTTTCTATAGTTTTTATTCTAGCTGGATAAAGAAAATACCTTTTCACATTTTTAGTTTAAGTAAAAAGGGGGAAATTTTAACAGATCGTTCTGTAATAGTAAGAAGTAAGTTTAGAACCTTGGTGCAATATTATCTCAACAATTCTGCAAGTTTTTTCTGTGTTAAAATGTTTCTTATGCAACATTAAGATTTTTTGTTTTCTTTCAGATACTGATGAATACAGACCACCTGTTTGGAAATCTTACTGTAAGTATCTCAGTGTTTGGGGGTATTTTTCCAAGTCAGAGCTGAAAAGGTTTCAGTTGGATGCTTCAAAAGACTAATTTCTTTTTTCATCAGAATGTGAGTTTCAGAAGCATCAAAAAGGCTCACTTCTGTTTAGAGATAGGTTGAACTACCCCCAGGGACAACTGAACATAGATTCATATTCATTTAGAAGAGTAGATTCTCTGCCCCTTATTAATGTGAGTTGTCCCAGTCCTGCTTGGTTTTACTTACAGTGGTTTGTCTGCCTAGATCAGGGCTTACATAAACTCCATTCATGCCTTAAAGTTGGTATCCTTGCAGACATCTAGGGCTCCTGTGATCTAGTGCCTTGCATCACAAGAGCTGAGCTTGAGCTGGTTAAGAGAACTCAAGAGAAATTGTTTGCTTCAGGAATTTGCTGATGTATTAAAACGAGAGCATTTGCTTGGCCTGGTGTGACAAATCACAAGCAGGTTTTTTGAAGCCCTGCCTAGAATGGCCTGGTTTGCTACCAGCCTGCCCATGCTCTCCAGTTATTGAGGTCTTAGGCAGGTGTGCAGGGCAGCAGCCCAGGTGCCTTGCCCTGAGATCAGAGTGTCACTTGCTTGGGAACTTCACAACTTGCTGTTTCGTTTAAAAAAAACCAAAAAAAAACCCAAATCAAACCCACAAAAAAGCAAACAGACATTTTTAAATGCAAAAGAATTCCATGTAAAGGAATGACCTCTTATTTGGCTGTGCAAACGGTGGTTTAGGGACATGGAAGAGAACATGAGAAAAATGTAAAAGAGCATTGTAGCTTCCCATAGTGGCTCACCTATAAATTCTAGTTCTTTGTAGATAGAAAACCCAAGATGTGAGACATTTTGAGACTTGAGGAACCACAGCAAGTAAGAAGAGTCTTCTGTGAAAAACAGATTTTGAAAACAGAATGTTTGTATGTATAACACACTTAACAGTTTAGGGATGTCAGACTTACATTTGCATTACTTTGTATATATTCAACTTGGTGTCTTCAGGCTGGATAAAGGGATTTGCTCAAGCAACATTTCACATTGTGAAAATGTTTGTTCTCTAAAGGTTGAGGAGATTTAGCACTTTAGAAAATGTAGTTACTTTAAAAGGTTTCCATCCTGCTGTGGAAGACTTTTTAATCAGAGATGTGGAATTAAAGGCTAAGTGAGAACCATGGTTAGAAAGAGAGCAAGGATAAGAGGGCAGATTTGATTATGTTTTACAGCTCTGTACCTCCTGTGAACTCGGGGAACACTGCTTTCTTGTTCAGTTTATTCCACTCCATAATCTATAACAGGGAGGTTGAACCTCTCTAATATCAGATCTTCATTGGCAGCTTGACAGAAGCTGAAAGTCTGGGCACGTGCAAATGTGCTTGCACCCACTCTGCAGTATGGTTTGCATGTATGGTTTGTGTGCACTCACTCTCCTGCAGCATCATGGTTTGCCTGCCATGGTGAACCTTCCTGTGTTCAGAAGTAAGCTCTGAATCCTGAGGTTTGATTAGATTTCTGTCTCATGACAGATGAAGAGGAATGTCTTGTTTGACTTCCCTGGCAATAATTACAGCAAGGAAGCTGGTGTTGAACTGTTTGAATTGCATAGCTCAGTTAGAGGAGGAGGGATAGGAATCCTGTTTTGTAACTTAGCTAGTCAGCCTGCTGTGCTTCTTACTGGAAGAGGAGAAAGGTATTGCCGTTGGTGAAAAAGAATTTCCTTTCAGAAAATCTTTTCAGCCTGGCTTGAAGTAAGGTGGGAAATAGCTCTCAGTTTTCAGCCAGTTTTTGTGGAGCTGATTGTGGGTCTCCTCTTTTGTGAAATTCAGAAAAATCTTAACTTGTCCTTTCATTTTATTTGTTTTCCTTTGAACTTAGCTCTGCAGTTCTCAGAATTAGACATGGACAAGGTCCAGTGCCATCAAATACAGCTTTTACAATGGAAGCTAGAGAATCTATGTGCTGGCAGTATAAACGGTCATGCTATGCCTAAAATGATAATTGCAATTTTGTATACCAGTGTGCTGTTCTTCATCACTTGCAAAAATATTTTTTGTATTACCAACCCAGCATGGAAATGACTGATTTTAGTAGCAACAGGAAAAACCATTATGTTTTTTTATTTGGAACAAAAGGAATGTTTTTTCCCCAGTTTATCTTATGATACAGTGATCATTGGGCATCTTGCCATTTTCTCTATTCCCATATAGGTTGACACATAAATACAGCATTTGCTAGTGGAAAAGACTTGGCATCAAATGAGAATCATAATGAAGTCAAATTGTATTGGTTAAATTAATGTGTGGTCTTACTATCTGAAGAAGTTGATAGCACAATGTAGACCTTGGTATTCATGCTAATGATTGAGATTTAATTTTAAAATGTTACAATTCCAAATGTCCATTTTTCTATTTCTAGTGTACTATTGAAATACTAACTTAGTGTTGACAGCCTCATTTTGAAGGGGACTTGCCAAACCGGATTCAGTTGGCATAGAAGTTGAAAAAATTTCTTTGGTATTATACTAGAAAGTCTGTACATACTAGTAGCATTAAATTTACATCTGGTTGCAAAGATCTGTTCTGGCTTGATGAAGCTTATTTTAAAAAATAGAGAAAAAGAAGGATGAAAGATATAAAGGTAAGTAAGTGTATGTCATAATTTGGGCCTTAGCTATTTTATTGTGCTACTCAACTCGCTATGTCTTTAGATCTGCAAATGCAAAGACCATCTTTCTCTTTCTTCAGACAGTTCCTCACTGATCAGTGGTGAAGGCATTCTGTGTGATACTTGTAAAGTCTTGACATATTGCAGGTGACTGGGTGTGTGCCCAGCATAGAAGGATTAGGTTCCATCTGCTTATGGAAGAAAGTTTGACAGCCGCCTGATTTGCCATATAATGAACTTTAATTTGTGTCTGTTATGATTCTTTTTCTGATCTGTTTGTTGGAAACGTGTCTGATTTCACCTAGTTATTCCATATTACTTGATCAATTTGTTGTAAAGAAAATCAATATCCCATTTTGGCTTGCAACATGCTTTTTTTCTGACCACTTATTAGTAAATTTTTATATCCTTGGTATCCTTGTGTTAAACTTTGCAGAAAACTCTCCCTTATTTAAACCACAATGTTTAATGTTAAAATGTCTAACTTACACAATGATTCTGTATTAATTAGAATTTAACTTCTGCCTCCTCCCAGTGTATCAGTTGCAACAGGAAGCTCCCCATCCTAGAAGAGTAACCTGCACTCGTGAGGTACGTATCACGGTGTTCAGTTTTATACAGTCCGGTAATTCCATGTCTGTACTTAATTGTGTCCAGCCCAGAGTGGTTCCTTGGGACCACTTTGTGCTGTGGTTAGAATGGGTAGCCTTGGGGTGCTGATACTCAGAAATCCATCTGTTCTAAAAATGGAATTTAATGCATTTTGATATGTATCATCATTTACTAAGAATCATTTACTACTTTTTGATTCTTAGATACATGGAAACATACTTTTTCTCCTCCCTTTCTCATCAGAAATTCACAGAAGCAAGAGCAGAGCTGTGCAGGGAACTATGCACCTGTTCCTTACGACATCACTACTAGATATGCAAAATAAATTAGCAGAGGGAAGACTAAAACCACCCCTGGTGCTGTTGTTTGAGTCATAGTACTTAAGACTCATAAATAGCAGGAGCTAAGCTATACAGACCACAGATGTTACGGACTGAAGTGGTAACAATGGGATCCCATTGATGGGCAGTGATACGGGAGCACTGCTCATGGGATCCGCTGTTGAGGTAGACCCTGCTGTGCCCTGAGCTGCTGTTCAGCAGAGCAGCTTCTCTCCAGGGCTGTGGGGCTCCAGGGTTTAGCTGACACCAGGCACTGGTGCAGCAAGGTTTAGTCATACCTACACCCATCTTGCAGCTTCGCTGAAGAATCTGGGAAACATTCATTTAAATCTCAAAAATGCTGAAACGTTAGGCAGTATTGCAAAACACAGCTCTTACTGAATAACTGGAAGTTATTACATTGCTGCAAGAAAACTTGAGTGTTTTTATCATTTGCCAAGAGAAATAAAATTGATCTTTGAGATATGTTAGTTGCTTCGATGTAGCTATTAAATACAGAGGGATGTAGCACACTCAGGAAGGAACATTAATAGCTTACAATTTAGATGACAGGGAGGATTACTTGACAGAATTATACGGGCTCTTAGACAGTTCTCTGTAGTTTTTATAAAAGTCCAACTATAATTCTATGAAGTAGTCTGTCAACTTCAAAATAAAATTTAGTGATTTAACAGAAGCAAAGTACTGCATTTAATGGAAGCACTCATTTTCCTCTGTTACTTTGGTATTTCTAAGAAAGCTATAGCTGTATCTTACTGTGCTTAATCAAGATATAGCTACAGGAAGGAACAATACTTGAATTTTACAAGAATTATAGCAAAAAGTTTTGTTTTGACAAGGATTTCTACTGTTAATGAGCATCAAAACAGAGGTATTCCAGTTAGAATTGTTGTGCACATGTCTTAGTTGGATGCAGATTTGAAGGGAAGATACTTACAGAAGATAAGACCCAAGCTGTGAAAAAATGGGATTTTTCCCCAATTTTTAATTCCATTGCAACATTATTAAGAAGGTTCAGTTCTAATTTGAGTACTCTCTATGGTACATTTTTTCATTATATTAATATACCAAGTATCTGAAGTCTTGTAAAAGCTTAGTATTACAATACAGGCTTAACAATTCAGAGTGTTCACCTGGATAGGATAAAGTATTTTATTCCTTGCATCCAATGGATTGTGCTTATTGTTGCTTTTTCCTTCCTCTCCTCAGAAGTCTTTCACTGGTGGAAGAGGTGGCGGTATGTGTGTGGTTATGTGTACACAGGCATATTGTAAAACCTTGATGAGATTTTTGGTTGCCCTCTGACACTGTTCCTTGAGGTGCTGACATTATGCCTGTACAATCACTGGAGCCTTTTATTTTCTGATCCTTATCTCTGAGTCCTGCTGTAGTTTACTGCCATAGTGACAGACTTACAGTGTAATGCTCATAAAGCTGCCTGACTTTTGTGGTGATGGGTGAAAATTTTTCTGTTTCTTCAATTAGATGCTTTGAGGATCTCATCTGTGAATGTTTTCATTCTCACAGAATTAGAACCTTTGTTTTTCTGTATATAGTTTTATGTCTTTAAAAAAAAACCAAACCAAAATAAAACAACAAAGAAACTAAAAAAAACCCAAACCCATAATTGAAAGTACCAACACAATTAAGGAAATTATACAATTCTTAATATGAAAATTTTAATTATTTTGTAATTATTTGACTGCACAAAGTATATATACTCTGTAGTCAGGGTAAACTGATAAAGGACTCCAGGATATTCAGTAAGATGTGTTTGCATTATATCCCAGGCTAGTTTGGCTGCAGAGAAGGGCTTGGGGGTCTTTTGTCCCAGGTGGTAGGAACTCACAAGCAAATTTCATACTTTGTTCTTCTTCATAGTATTTCTTTGAATACTATTAGCTAATACAATCAAATAAGCAGAGATATAAATGTGTATTCAGTATCTGAAAATTAAAATTTTTTCCTGCCTCTGGGGTGATGGAAATTGTTCAGCTGTTAATCAGATAGAGATTGTCCTCTTTTTAGACTAGAGCAAGAAAATTGCCAGCCAAATTTAAAAGCATCTGTGTAAATCTTCTTCAAATACCAATCACATTGACTACTACAACTTTCTCGTCCTCATTTTCACTGAATTTCAGTTCTGTTAATTGGAAAATTTTATTAGCTCTAATAGAGATAGTAAATTAAAAAGTTGGACTGGTTTACAAAGGAAAATTTGCTATGGGAGAGCGGTGGCCTCTAGCCTGTTACAGTCGATGGGGGATTTGCAAAAGTATCACAATCAGTTGAAACACTGCTAAGTTCTGTCACCAGTGGAGAAAGAAATGCAACACATTAGTGTCTGTAATGCCATATTTCTATGAATTTATTCCAAAACAAGATTATGACATATGACAAACTTTAAATGAGTGTAAAACTATCCCTGTGTCTGAGTGAACAAAAAAATGAGACACTGTGTTTTAAAATAGCTTCTTGAACTCTGAAGAGTAAACTTGTGTCTGCACCATGAACATTGTTGTAGAAACTGAGAAATAAAAGCTGCAGATTTAGAAACTAGTGAGAATAGAAGTAAACACAAAACTATGAAAGAATCAGTCAGGTATTTAGCTGCAGAACAGAGCATATTAAATACACATTTTATCATTGAAAAATTAGTTTCTTTTAAAAAAAGCTCTTGGAAGCTTATTTTTAACTAATAAAGGTAAAGTTGAAGAAGTACATTATCAGTGTGCATTTCCCTACTTCTGCATTAATTCGTTATAATGCAGATAACACT
The DNA here is from genome assembly GCF_049639895.1 of Pseudopodoces humilis. Lineage (NCBI taxonomy): Eukaryota > Metazoa > Chordata > Aves > Passeriformes > Paridae > Pseudopodoces > Pseudopodoces humilis. Next base: position 21,277,288 of record NC_142207.1, on the reverse strand, counting down.
TTTTCATTATACGTATTGACCAGTTTATGCAGCTGAGCTGATTTGAAGTGAAAATATATTCAGCGAACAGTAACTTGTTAACCTTTCTCTCTGGTCTGAGCCTCTCCTGCTTGTGCTGAGCTTTGTGATCTGTTCTTTCTCAGCTGGGTTTCTATTAACAGCCATGCATGAGTCAGTGGGGAGCAGAATCTCTTCCTGAGTGCTTGAATTATTCAGCTGTATAAACAAATTCATAAATATTAGGAAGAAAATTTTGGTCCTGAAAACATCAAAGAGGTCAGTAGGAATGAACAATATGTAATTTGGTGAGGTATTAGCACATAAATTGCTCTTCATGACTTATTGTAATCCACTTGTTGACAAAAGCAGGAGGGATGATTAGGGAAAAAGCACTCGTTAAAGAATAATTTGAAATCACACCATAAAAAAAACCCAACCCTTTATTTCATGTGCAAAGGCACACATTGTACAAGTGCTGATACTGAGAGGTGTATTCAACAGAATGACCTACTTAACTTGAAATGCTTCTCAAATACAAAGAATTCAAGTTTCTGCTCTGCTACACCAATTTCATATCAGAGCAACACACAGATCAGTGGAGAGATGCTGAAGTAAAAAGAGCATTGCATTCATTTGGGATTTTTTTTTTATTGTGAAGGTGCAGCAGAGCCAAGTCTTTCAATACTCCATGAGGTTAAAGTTGATGATTCCCTAACATTCTAAGGCTATTTGACTTCTGCATGAGGCTTGTATGCAAATTAAAGTGTTGTTTGTCCACTTAATACTGTATTTCCTTCATGAAGCTGATATTTGTTGTGCATATATGTGCATGCATAGGCATATTTAGGGCAGCTTTCACTGATATATGAAAGCATGAACAATTTTAAATAACTATATGAAAAAATACATAGTACGGAGATAATTAAAATCACTGGCTTTTTCTGTCCTTTTCGGAGATTTCATCCTAATTCAGTGCTGATAGTTAACAAGCCTGTCAAACTGCATCTCTGTGTAGTATTGTGAAAATGGTCAAGAAACACAGAATAGATGGGCATATATAATGAGCTGTTTGTAAAGGTGGCTTTATCTGCATGATATTTGACCAGAACAACTTTCCAAATTCCATGATAGCTAAGGTCTTTGCCAAAGGAATGTCTACTATAAGGTGCTTGCTAATTCTGCCTGATTTGTCTGTTCATAAATTTGATTTCATTGCCTTCACACCTCAGTTTGAAAAAAATGATGAATTAAGCAATGGTGGATATCTTGTTGATCTTTGTGTTTCTTGAAGGTATCGTAGGGAGACTTTAATTTATTCCCTTGGCATTAGTGGTGTACAAATAAACACATTTAAAACAAATATCTCATGCTTTTTTTTACGCCTTTTTTTTTTCCAAGTTAGAAGGTTTTAAAACCTTGCCAAGCAAACAGCAATAGGAAATTTTTCCCATAAGAAAAATCCTGAGAAGTCAACAGGCTGGATACAAAGAAAAAGAAGCAGCTATGGCTGCCCTTACACACACTCAGCAGTGCTTTGGTTTAAAAATACTACCAAATGAGAAAAAAATTCTGCAGAGTGTAATTACACTGTCTTTTCATCTATCAGCTTTAGATAATAGGACTGACTTCTTGCTATCATCTTGTTTTAAAATGTATTTCCTTTCTTAGGTGGGTTTAGTTCCAGTCCAGATGTTTTCATTTTTTTCTCCTTAATTTAGTTAGAAAGTTAGACTAATGAAGCTTCTGAACTAAACTGTTTTGTTTAAACTGTTTGACTTTCAGTGCTCATGTGCAAAGGGAGGATACATGGGTGCCTGTGATTGTCATTTGTAGAATTAATTTTGTAGGATACGGTCTGGCAGGAACTTTTTGAAGTCCAAGGAAACACAAAAGACCAAGAAAGCTGCACATTGCTTCCAGTGCAGTTAAGGATAAGAATAAACAAACACTATGTCTAAGTTGCAAAGGGTACAGCTGGTGTAATAACACCTGTCAGAAGCTTTATAGAAAGCTTGAGAACAATGTTTGCTGTCTTGCATGGTAAATGTAGCTTACAGGGAGTCTGTGTGGTTTTCTCAGTGCACGCAAACTGCAGTGCATATGTAGCCCAGTCATTCTGAGTGAATTAGAAGGCCCCTGCTGAGTTCTAATGGAATTTTCTTTAAGTCTTAATGTATGTCAATATAGATGCCAAAACCCTCTAATATTATCATAAATGTAAACAGTGATGGGGAAAAAACCCCAAAACACAAATAAACAGGCAATAAAACTCAGTGAATTGAGGTTCCAGCTGCACTGAGTCGTATGCAAGCAAAAAGTGTTGCCCATCAACATTTATTCTGAAGTTACTGCAAGTTGGTAAAACTCATCAGTAGAGACTGTTAACAGAAGTGGTTATTTTCCTTTTTAACTCATCATCCACCAAAATGAACTGCAAGACTAGCTACAAATGCCTGGAAGTCCTGTGGAGGTTTTTCCAGATGCTTTGTTCCAGTCATCTGCCCATTCACATTTTCAAATGTTTGTGCAGAGTATATTATAAATTTTCTTAGGATTTGCAAGTACCCTGAAGATGACCTGTCAAGTTACTAATCCATTTCTGAAAAGGAATGCTTTTGTGCATATAAATTTTCGATTCTGTCTTATAAATTCACTGAAATAAATATAAAATCTCACTAGACAGACAGCAAAATCTTATTCATGACAGGATTCTTCTTTTAACAACTGCCCTAAACTAGTGTCTTGGCTTAAGGGTTTTAGTTAAGAATTGTTGCAAGTTTCTATAACAACAACAATAAAAGGCTTTCATTTTTTCTGTTTATGTCACTATCTTATTGAAGAAATAGCCTACATTTAACAAAAAATATCGAAGACGTCTTTTCTTTTGAAATGATCCAGTCTCTTCAGGCCCTTTGAAAACAGCTATCACACCAGTCAACTCTTGTTTGCTGTTATAAAGGAAAAAGAAATATTTTAGAACATGATAAATCTTTCCAGTGATGGAATGTTTTTTTCCAAAGTGATGAATCATTACAATAGTTTTTTATTTGCTGGGAATGTCGAAGAATTGTTGTTAGACTGTACATGAGGATGTATGTTGGTTTTTGTTGTTTTGGATATCTGAAATCTTTCTACTCCATGGAAAAAATGGGAGAGAAGCGCTAATATTAATAAGCTTTTTGTTGAAAAGTTGGAAAAAAGAAACTGAAGTGGCATTCTGTGTTTCAGCGTAGCTGGATTCTTTTATACTTTTGTAGTTCAGATTGTATAACTGTTGACTTTTACTCCCCAAAGAGTTTCCCCCTTTAAATTTAGCAAGAAAGGATAACCTGGTAGTTTAGACTATTAGCTGGTTTCTGTGAGATCTGCTGTTCCTCACTTGGCTTTAAACTTCCTGGACAAATGAAGATTGATTACTTCCTCTAAAATAGTTATCAGGCAACCTGTACCCTGACACCTCTGCATGTTGTGTGCATTTACACCATAAGGTGTCTGGAGCACTGACAAGGTAGAGTGACACTACACAACACATGCACATCTGCTTTTGAAGTCTTCCAGGAGATACTGCAGATCACACAGTTTAATGCAGTCAAGGAGTACAAGACTTAGGCACTTGGTGATTCACTCTACCCTTTGCCCTCACTCTGAGGGCTATATAGTAGTGGCTTTATTTCAGCAGGGACACCAACAGCTCTGTAATGGAAGGTAACTATTTTTTTTTAAAAAATAGTTTTATATATGTTTCACTATATTAGTGCACTCAACAATATGGGGCACTTACATGCATGAAATGCAAACTCATTTCCCCTTTCTGGCACTTCGTAAAAGCAATATTTAATGCCATCAGTTTGTATATGCAGAGTCCCGAGGATGACATGATCCAAGTGGCTCATCCTTTCTCCCTCCATTTTAAGCCATTCACAAATGCAATTATTTTCTGAAGGTCTCCCTTTGGTTTCCCTATGTTCTAATTGCAGAAGAAATTCTGTTGTAGATTATTTTTTGCCTGCACTTTCACATTTCACATTTTCCCTTTCTGGTTTTAATGCTATATTTTAGACAGTCCACTTACTGTATAGCTTTTCTTGTTATGAAGCATTACAATTTCTGTTGTTTCTTCTAGGTAGAGAACAGACCCAAATATTATGGAAGAGAGTAAGTAGCAAACATCTCTGAAAGTGATTTATCCTGACATATTGGTTAATAATAGTTGCAGAAAAGGTGTCAAGTATTAATTCTGTGCTCTTTGTTTCTTCTGCATGTTTTACAGCAATGTCTCTCACCATCAGATCGTTATTACAGTGCCATCACTTTTGTCTACCTAAAATTACAGCTGCAATTTCTGATGGTTATGGATATCACTGAGTGGTATTTTAATTGATAAAAACATACATATGTTTCTGTACTTTCAAGGGATTGGCTTTTTCCATCTCTCTCTCCAGTTGGCTTTGAAAAAAGGTGTTTCTGTTAAGGAAAAAAAGCTATTTGGATCTATATGTGTCTCCTCTTTCAAGTTGCTAATGCAAAGATGGTTAGCTTTAGTGTGGAGAAACAAAGCAGATCTTACTTATGTTTATTTTGGCAAAAGATGTGTAGTGTTGCTGGGTTATTACATCAGCAATTACTGAGATTATGGCAACTTGCTAAAATCTCAGAGACTGCATAAAATATCCTCAAATGCTTTAAAATGTTTGACTGCATGCCACTAGCACAAAACATGTGAAGCCAGCAGGAGAAAACAGATTTATTTCTATATATTAAATTGATAGATGCAGATTTTAAAACAATGTACTTGTTTCATAGATACTCTTTCCTAGAAGCTTTTTAAACCATTTAAAGTAACTTCAAATACAGACAGAAAAGGAAATTAACTTAAACTATAGATTCCTGAAAATCAGTCATTTTTAATTACTATTGTTGGTGCTTTTTTAAAGAAGACCGAAAAGTGATTTAAAAGAGAAGAGGCATGTGTTTCAAAAACACTTTTGTTCCTTAGATTCCATGGGATGATCTCAAGGGAGGAAGCTGACCAATTATTAAGTGTTGCAGAGGGAAGCTATCTCATTCGTGAAAGCCAAAGGCAACCTGGAACCTACACTTTGGCATTAAGGTCAGTAATTAATATTTCATTTTTAAATTCATAAAATATTCAGGAGATTTTACTGTGTTGCTGACCTCAGAACATAAAATTCTTTGTGATTGTTTTAAATTTTTTTAATCATTACACTTTTTTACCCTAGTTACAGATTCAGTATCTTTAATGTTCACTGCCCCTTTTTGAAGTGCTAACGTTCCTTATTGCTTGCACCATCGGGATAATAGCAACTGTGGTTTTGCTGGTGGAGCTTCATTTTGCCCTTGTCCCACTAGGATACAGATGTGGCCCCATGCAGATGCTGGGAGAGCAGGTGAACAAGAAATAAAAGGCATCTTATGAGTTCCCCTGACTAGTGTGCCATGCACTGGCTAGGTAGCTGTTGCTGAAGAGCACTCAGCTTTCTCTAGTCTCTCCATGGGATGGCAACAAGTCAGGAGGCCCTTTCCTGTCTGAACACCTGTTACCTAACAGTGTTTGCAGATCTGCTTCTTCATTCTGCAAAGTTCTGGCAAGTGGGTCAGCTATAAATAAAAATCTCAAATAAAAAATAGTTGTAAGTTTTAAACAGCTTAATTACTTTTAAGATATTGAGGTTATTTTGGCCTGTGCTGTACAGATGGGAGATGGTGATTATTAGCCATGTTTTAAATCTAAGTGGGACAAAAAAACATTGAAGGAGAAGATGCAGTTACTGAAAGTTTTATATGGGTAAAGTAAGATTATAATTAAAGTAATAATATCTTGAAATAATAGGTTGTGATGAACTAGTTTTTCAGGGGAAAAAATGAGTATATTTTCATAGGATATTTGTTTCTGTAGTTACAAGATTTCAAAGAGAAACATTATTGACATTTATACTGACTTTCATTAACAGTGTAAATTTGTTATTTCTTACTAAAATAATACTCAGTTTCATCATCTTCTGCTCTTGCAATATTCTTTTCTAAAAAGAAATCAGTTGTTTTAACACTTGGCTTGAAGGAAGAGCTTCCACCCCTTGCTTCCAATGGTGCAGAAGGCACAGGGCTTACAGACTAAGATGAAGCTGTTGAGCATCTTGTACGATTCATTGCCACAGGTTGTTTTTTCGAATGTACCTCCAGTCCAGCAAGTCAGAATATGTCTTTTTTTCCCAGGCTTGGTGGTGTCTCTTTCACCCTGGAAAACCCCTTTTAAAACAATAAAATCAATTTTATACCAAGCAGAGAAAAGAATGGCTAGTTGTTAGTGATCAGTTTGGGAAAAGGTTTCAAATTATAGCAAAGTTGTTATCATTGATTTATTTTGATGAAATTCAGTGTTTGAGAAAACACATCAGAAACTGAAACTGCAGCATCTTGCAGCCATTTCATTATGTATAAGTGCTAAATGAGTCGTGTATCAAGGGCAGTGGGTCTAGGTGGCTGCTTTCCTTCTCACAGCAGATAATGCTCAGTTGTCTCGCTGTTAGCCCTCAGAGTGTATGAATGAGGGTGTTAACTCTCATACCTTAGGTGGAACTCTGTGAACTGTGGTGCTCTGTCTTCCACACTTTGGAATTTTACCACTAGGATTTTTTTTGTCACTACTAGGTAGTGTAGCAGAAGTCTGTGTTTCCACTGACTGGAAGGAGAGTTTTGCTCTGTTTTTAGTTTTCCTCTCCCTGGAATTATAAATGCAGAATATAACCATTAGCCAAAATGCCCACTTTGTTTCTGACATTTTAACCTCTCTTAAAAACAAGGTCCTTTCTGCAGTCTCTCTCTGCATCCTGACTGTGAGAAGTTTTCTGTGATTGCCATGATCAGTGTGTGTAGTTCTATCATTTTTTGAGAGCATCACTTGTGTTTGGGTCACTGCCAGATGGCAAAGATGGACCTGTCTGCAGTTTAGATAATCCCAGCAGGAATTTAAGAATGTCATTTCCATGGCCAAAAACAGAGCTTGTCAGTAGGATGGTATGTATGAGCAAATCTTTTCCAAGTTCAACAAAAGGCTTTGATTGAGTTCCGGGTCTCTAATTTCACCCATCCTTTTCTAGCTGTATTTGAACCGATTTGGTCTTTTCATACTAGGATTAGGTGCCACTCTGTCTCTGAAGAAGTCATGTTAAATTTAAGATCACTTTAGTATGATTTTTGCTTTTCCTTCTTTACCTTTGTTTTACCTCTTAGAAGTTGTGGGAGGAAAGAAAACTTGGTCAGCTGTTACATAAAAAACAGACACAGAACAGATTCCAAGAATTTTATGAAGTTAACCCAGCAATTCTCTAGAGGTGCTCTAATTCTGCACTAACATAGCGACAAAACATAAAATGAAATATCCTTGTTTTCTGATAGGTTTTCAGGCACATTTTGGTAAAAAAGTTGAGTAAAATTTAGGTTCTTGAAGGTGCTATCAACTCTTGGCATAAATACTTGGTTCCCTCTGTATTTCTGTGTATCTACTCAATCTCTCTCGCTGTTTGTTGTTTGATGTGTCAGTCTTTGACAGTGTGTCAGATCTGATTAAGGCAAATTGGAAACTGCCTATGAAGTGTGATTGCATCATGAAATCCCAGTTTGTCGAGACATAAAAGTCTTGTGGTAGCTCTGGGTAGGAGCAGCTGATGTTGAGACTGAGACAGGTTTGTTTCCTGGCTTGTAGCTGCCGATGGTTCTGCTGGGGAGGCAGGCAATTCAGTGAGACAGACGGCCCAGCACGTCCAGCTCTGGCAGATGCCTTCTTCCTGTGTTTGTGTCAGCGTGCCTGGGAATCCTGAAAAACCCAGTGCATCCAGTCGTGAAGAGCAGTTTAGTGAAACAGGATCATATCCCTTCCTGTGGCAAGGTATGATGTCTCTGTAATGAAATGTTTCCAGTCTTCTTTTCTGAAATGGAGAACAAGCTTTTTGTGATTTGTCCTGAGTACCCAAGCCAGACAATTCCTCAAATCATTATGGAGCACTTTCAGTGTTACCTTTGATTCCACCAGCTATTGTAGCTGATGTCCAAAATCTCAGTGCCTGTACCAGGCAGGACTGCACATCCTGTTCAAGATGAACTGCGCCACGTGTTTTAGTTCTTTATTCTCTAAACCCTTCTAAATGAGTTTCTGACCACTGTGAAGCATTAGGCTGTGGTGCTTTTATGGAACTAGCTTTAGTAGATCTAAAGGTCTTGTTCCTGAGCTGCTATAGCTAGACATAGCCTAGCACCACTTAAATGACCAAATATAGGACAGGAAAAATAATACTTTTTGCAAGCTTAAGCAAGGCGGTCAGCTGTTTGTAGAGTTCAAAGTGAAGATTTTTAATATTTTTACTTTGTAAGGTAGAGAAAGTAACTCTTACCCAAAAAAACTTTTCAGTTTTTAAACTTGCTGTTGAGTTACTGTAAAATCTGCTTTCCACTTATATAACAAGCTGCATTTTGATTATCTTATGATGAGCTATTTTTGTCTACTTTCATCCATTATTGTGC